>NC_057419.1:40088498-40388498 GCF_019320065.1 Cervus canadensis
ATGACCACTGGAAAAACCATAGCCTTCACCAGATGGACCTTTGTTGGCAAAGTAATGTCTCTGCTTTTTAATATGCTATCTAGGTTGGTCATAACTTCCCTTCCAAGGAGTAAGCGTCTTTTAATTTCATGGCTGCAGTCACCATCTGCAGTCATTTTGGAGTCTAAAAAAATAAAATCTGACACTGTTTCCACTGTCTCCCCATCTATTTCCCATGAGGTGATGGGACCAGATGCCATGATCTTAGTTTTCTGAATGTTGAGCTTTAAGTCAACTTTTTCACTCTCCTCTTTCACTTTCATCAAGAGGCTTTTTAGTTCCTCTTCACTTTCTGCCATAAGGGTGGTGTCATCTGCATATCTGAGGTTATTGATATTTCTCCCGGCAATCTTGATTCCAGCTTGTGCTTCTTCCAGCCCAGCATTTCTCCTGATGTACTCTGCATATAAGTTAAATAAGCAGGGTGACAATATACAGCCTTGATGTACTCCTTTTCCTATTTGGAACCAGTCTGTTGTTCCATGTCCTGTTTTAACTGTTGCTTCCTGACCTGCATACAGGTTTCTCAAAAGACAGGTCAGATGGTCTGGTATTCCCATCTCTTTCAGAATTTTCCACAGTTTATTGTGATCCACACAATCGAAGGCTTTGGCGTAGTCAATAAAGCAGAAATGGATGTTTTTCTGGAACTCTCTTGCTTTTTCGATGCCAGCGGATATTGGCAATTTGATCTCTGGTTCCTCTGCCTTTTCTAAAACCAGCTTGAACATCTGGAAGTTCATGGTTCACGTATTGCTGAAGCCTGGCTTGGAGAATTTTAAGCATTACTTTACTACCATGTGAGATGAGCGAAATTGTGCGGTAGTTTGAGCATTCTTTGGCATTGTCTTTCTTAGGGATTGGAATGAAAACTGACCTTTTCCAGTCCTGTGGCCACTGCTGTGGTCCCATTACTTCATGGCAAATAGATGGGGACACAATGGAAACAGTTACAGACTTTATTTTGGGGGGCTCCAAAATCAGTGAAGATGGTGACTACAGCTGTGAAATTAAGACTCTTGCTCCTTGGAGGAAAAGCTATGACAAATCTAGACAGCATATTAAAAAATTGAGACATTACTTTGCTGACAAAGTTCTATATAGTCCAAGCTATGGTTTTTTCAGTAGTCATGAATGAATGTGAGAGTTGGACCATAAAGAAAGCTGAATGCTGAAGAATTGATGCTTTTGAACTGTGGTGTAGGAAAAAAAACTCTAGAGAGTCCCTTGAACTGCAAAGAGATCAAAACAGTCAATCCTAAAGGAAATCAGTCCTGAATATTCATTGGAAGGACTGATGCTGAAGCTCCAATGCTTTGGCCACCTGATGCAAAGAACTGACTCATTTGAAAAGATCCTGATGCTGGGAAAGATTGGAGGTAAGAGGAGAAGGGAACGACAGAGGATGAGATGGTTGGATGGCATCACTGATTGGATGGACGTGAGTTTGAGCAAACTCCAGTGGTTGGTGATGGACAAGGAAGCCTGGTGTGCTGCAGTTCATGGTGTTACAAAGAGCTGGACACAACTGACCAACTGATGTGAACTAATACAAGAACCAAATGTATGCTATAATATCTGAAATGAAAAAATTAACTTTAGGGGGTCACCATCAAATTTAAGCAAGTAGAAGAAAGAATCAGCAAACCTGAAGGTAGGTCACTTAAGATTATTCAATCTAAAGAAGAGAAAGAATAATGAAAAGTGACCAGAACCTCAGAGATCTGTGGGAAACCAGCAAGCATATCAACATATTCATGATAGGAGTCCCAGAAAGATAAGTGAGATAGAAATGGACTGAAAGAATATTTTAATAAATAATGGCTGAAAACATCCCAAATTTGAAGAGAAACAATAATCTACACATCCAAGAAGCTTAGTGAAATCCAAGTAGGATAAATTGAAAGAGAATCACACCTAGGGAGGTTGTAATCAGACAGTCAAAAGCTGAAGCCAAAGATAGATTCTCAAAAGCAGCAAGAGAGAAGTGACTCATCACATAAAAGGAATTCTCAGTAAAATTAAGAGCTTATATCTCATTAGAAAAAATGGAGTCCAAAAGGAAGTAGGATGACAGACAAAGTGCTGAAAGAGAAATGTTGCTAACAAAAAATTCTATATCCAGCAAAACAATCCCTCAAAAAATGAAGTAAAGGGCTTCCCTGGTGGCTCAGCGGTAAAGAATCCACCTGCCAATGCAGGAGATATGGGTTTGATTTCTGACCCAGGAAGATCCCACATGCTGCAGAGTGACTAAACCTGTGCATCAGAATTATTGAGCCTGTGATCTAGAGTCCAAGAGCCACAACTACTGAGCCCATGTGCCATAACTACTTGAAACCCACACTCCCTGAAGCCCATGCTCTGCAACCAGAGAAGCCACCACAGTGAGAAGCTCATGCATCACAACTAGAGAGTAGCCCCAGCTTGCTGCAACTAGAAAAAAGCTCTTGCAGCAATGAAGATCCAGCGAAGTAAAAAATAAATAAATAAATAAAATTATTTTTAAAATGAAGTAAAAATTAAAACATTCACAGATACACAAAAACTGAGAAAATCCATCTTTTCCAGACCTGCTCTATAAAAGATGCTAAAGAGAATAATATAGGTGTTGATGAAAGGGCACTAGATAGTGATGTGAATCCACGTGAAGAAATAAGGAACACCAGTAGTTTTGTTTTTTGTTTTTTTGCAACATATCTTCTCTCCCATCTGATTTAAAAGACAACTGTAGGGACTTTTCTGGTGGTTCAGTGGTTGAGACTCCACACTCCCAATGCAGGGGGCCAGCATTCAATCCCTGGTCAGGGAACTAGATCCCATATGTTGCAACTAAAGATCCCATGTACCACAACCAAGACTCAGCAGAGCCAAATAAATACTTTAGGGAAAAAAAGATAACTCTATAAAATGATAATTATAAATCAGTGTTGATTGATATACAATATATAATAATATAACTTCAGTTCAGTTCAGTTGCTCAGTCGTGTCCGACTCTGCGATCCCGTGGACTGCAGAATGCCAGGCTTCCCTGTCCATTGCCAACTCCCGGAGCTTGCTCAAACTCATGTCCATCGAGTCGGTGATGCCATCCAATCATCTTGTCCTCTGCTGTCCCCTTCTGCTCCTGCCTTCAGTCTTTCCCAGCATCAGGGTTTCTTCCAACGAGTCAGTTCTTCGCATCAGGGGCCAAAGCATTGTAGCTTCAGCTTCAGCATCAGTCTTTCTAATGAATATTCAGGACTGATTTCCTTTAGGACGGACTGGTTGGACCTCCTTGCAGTTCAAGGGACTCTCAAGAGTCTTCTCCAACACCACAGCTCAAAAGCGTCAATTCTTCAGTGCTCAGCTTTCTTTATGGTCCAACTCTCACATTCATTTATGACTACTGGAAAAACCATAGCTTGGACTAGACGGATCTTTTTTGGCAAAGTAATATCTCTGCTTTTTAATATGCTGTCTAGGTTGGTTATAGCTTTTCTTCCAAGGAGCAAGTGTCTTTTAATTTCATGGCTGCAGTCACCATCTTCAGTGATTTTGGAGCCCAAGAAAAGAAAGTTTGTCACTGTTTCCATTGTTTCCCCATTTACTTGCCATGAAGTGATGGGACCAGATGCCATGATCTTCGTTTTTTGAATGTTGAGTTTTAAGCCAGGTTTTTCACTCTCCTCTTTCACTTTCATCAAGAGGCTCTTCAGTTCCTCTTCACTTTCTTCCATAAAAGTGGTGTCATCTGTGTATCTGAGGTTATTGATATTTCTCCTGGCAATCTTGATTCCAGCTTGTGCTTCCTTCAGCCTGGCATTTAGTAGATGTACTCTGCATAGAAGTTAAATAAACAGGGTGATGATATACAGCCTTGACTATTCCTTTCCCAATTTGGAACCAGTCCATTGTTCCATGTCCATTTCTAACTGTTGCTTCTTGATCTGCATACAGATTTCTCAGGAGGCAGGTACGGTGGTCTCATATTCCCATCTCTTGAAGAATTTTCCACAGTTTGTTGTGAACTACACGGTCAAAGGCTTTGGCATAGTCAATAAAGCAGAGGTTTTTCTGGAATTCTCTTGCTTTTTCTATGATCCAATGGATATTGGCAATTTGATTTTATAACTTACATGACAATAAAAGCATAAAGGAGAAAGGAGGGAATGGAGCTATATAGGAGCAAAGATATTGCATACTATTGAAATTAAGTTGTATTAATCTGAATTTGATTGCTATAAACTAAAATATTTATTATAATCCCCAGGGAAACCAATAAGAAAATAACTAAATATATATATATATATATAGTAAAAGAAGCAAAAAGAGAATTAAAATGAGTCACCAGAAAATGCCTATTTAGCACAAAAGAAGGCAGCAATGGAGGAATAAAGGAACAAAAAGACATATATTATATATATATATGTGTGTGTATATTTGTGTGTGTATTTGTGTATATATATGTGTGTGTGTATATATATATGTGTATATTTGTGTGTGTGTGTGTGTGTGTGTGAAAAGTGGCACAATGGCACATACGTGTGTGTGTGTCCTCAGTCACTCAGTCGTGTCTGACTGTTTTCAGCTCCATGTACTGTAGCCCACCAGGTTCCTCTCCCCATGGAATTTTCTAGCAAGAATACTGAAGTGGGGTACTGTTTTCTACTCCAGAGGATCTTCCTGACCCAGGGATTGAACCCACATCTCTTGCATCTATAAATCCTACCATATCAGTAATTACATTAAAGAAAATGGATTACACACTCTGATTAAAAGGGAGAGATTGTCAAAATGGTTTAAAAATTACATAATCCAGCTACATATGCTATATATAAGAGTCAAAGTTAAATTCAAACAAAAATAGCTTGAAAGCAAAAGAATGAAGAAAGATATACTATGCAAACAGTAACCAAAGGAGAGTTGAAATGACTATACTAATATAGAACAAAACAGACTTTAAAACAAAATTTGTTGCTAGAGATGAAGAAGAATATTTTTTAGAAGAATATTTTATAATGATAAAAGTGTCAACCCATCAAGAAAATATGACAATTATAAAAATATATGCACCTAAAAGCAGAGCCCCAGAACACATGAATCAAAAACTGACAGAATTGAAGGAAAAAATAATAGTTGGAGACTTTGATACCTTACTTCCCATAATGGATAGAACAAGACAGGAAATCAACATGGAGATAGAAGACTTAACACTATAAAGCAACTAGACCTAAAGATATTTATAGAACACTCTGCAAAACAATAGCAGAATACACATTCTTCTCATGTCCATGAAACATTCTCCACATACTCTATGTTAGGTTATAGAAGAAGTTCCAATAGATTTACAAGAATTTAGATCATGCAAATTATGTTCTCTAACCACAAAGAAATGAAATTAGAAATAAATAATAGAAAAAAGTTTGATGATATCTCAAATATATGCAAATTAAACAGCATACTCCTAAGTAACCAAAAGTTCAAAGGAGAAATTGCAAGGTAAACTAGAAAATGTTTTGAGATAAACAAAAACAACACAACATACCAAAGCTTATGAGGTGTAGCTAATATACAACTTAAGGAACAATTTATAAATGAAAATGCTTTTATGTAAAACTAGTGATTTCAAATCAATAAGCTAACTTTCCAACGTAAGAAACCAGAAAAAAAAGGGGCTAAAACTAAAACTAAAGTAAGTTGAAAGAAGGAAATCATGAATGCTAGAGTTGAAATAAATAAAATAGACAGTAGAAAAATGGCAAAGAAAATCAAAGAAACCAAAAATTCATTCTTTGAGAAGATCAACAAAATTGTCCAAACTGTAGCTTTTCTGACCAAGAAAAAAAGATGGAAATGTCAAATTACTAGAATTGAGAATGAGAGAGGGTACATTACTACCAACCCTACAGAAATAAAAATGATTATATGGTAATATTATAGATAAGTGTACTATAACAAATTAGAAACCCTAGATGACAAATTGAACAAATATCTACAAAGGCACAAACTACTGAAACTGATTCAAGAAACTCCTAAGAAACACACACACACAAAAGCCATTAGAGCTAACAATTGAGGCAATTGTAGCATATAAGGTCAATATAAAAATGTCTTCTCTATACACTTGGAATAAAAATTTTAAATGCAATTAAGAAAATGGTACTGCTCACAATAACATCAAAAATAATAAAATATTTAGTAATCAATTTAACAAAAGATGTTTAAGGTTAAACTCTCAGAATATTAAGTGAAATCATGTCCTAAATAAATTGAAAGACATCTCATGTTCATGAACGAGAAGACTTCATACTGTTAAATGCTAATACTTACCAAATTGATCTTCAGATTCAACACAATCCCAACAAAATTCCAACTGTCTTTTTTGCAAAAATTGACAGGCTGATCCTAAAATTCAAATGGAAATGCAAGGGCCAAGAATAGCTAAAACAATTGTGGCAGTTAATATTGTGTGTCAACTTAAGTGGTCAATAGGCTGCCCAGATAGCTGGTTAGCATTATTTCTGGGTGTGTCTGTGAAGGTATTTCTGGAAGAGATTAGTGTTTGAAATGATGGACTGAATAAAGCAGAAAGCTCTCTCCAACGTGGGTGGGCATTATGCAATCTGCTGAGTTCCTGAACAGAAGAAAAAGACAAAGGAAGGTCAAATTCACTTTCTGCTTGACTGCAGAGCATCAATTTCCTCCTACCTTCAGAGTTCCTTGTTCTCAGGCTTTTAGATTGGACTGGAATGGACACCACTGTCTCTCCAGCTCTCAGATCTTTGGACTCTACCACCAACGTTCCTGAGTATCCAACTTGCAGATGGTAGATTGTGGGATTTAACCTCCACAATCATATAAGCCAATATTTATATCCTGCTAATTCTGTTTCTCTGAAGAAACCTGACAAATAAAACCATCTTGAAAAAAAAGTTAGTTCTTCAAAATGTTCCAATTTCAAAACTTGCTACAAAGCTACATTAAATAAACTTTGTGTAAGAATAGAGAAATAAACTCAAAAATGTATGTTTAATTAATTTTCAATTAGAGCATCAAGACCATTCAACAGGAAAGAACAGCCTTTTCAACAAATGGTTCTGGTACAAGTGGATGTCCACTTGCAAAAAAAAAAAAAATGAATTTGGACTTCTACCTCATACAATATACAAAAAATTTCTCAAAATGGACCAAAGACCTAAATTTAAGAACTAAAACAACAAAACTCTTAGAAGAAAACATAAATGTAAAATTTCTTGAGTTTCAATCGCACAGTGGTTTCTTAGATATGAAACAAAAAGGGCAAGCAACAACAACAACAAAACATAAATTAGACTTTATCCAAATAAAGGCTTCTGTGCCTCAAAGGATACTATCAAGAAAGTGAAAAGACAGCCTAAAGAATAGGAGAAAATATTTGTAAATCATATATCTGACAAGAGACTATCATCCAGAGTATATAAAGAACATTTAAAAGTTAACAATAAAAAGAAAACACAATTTTAAGATCGGCAAAGTATTTGAATATCCATTTCTCCAAAGATGATATGTTGTTGCTGTTGTTTAGTCACTAACTCATGTCCAACTCTATTGCAACCCTGGTTCGACTCCTGGGTCAGAAAGATCCGCTGGAGAAGGGATAGTCTACCCACTCCAGTATTCTTAGGCTTCCCTTGTGGCTCAGCTGGTAAAGAATCCACCTGCAATGCGGGAGACCTGGGTTCAATCTCTGGGTTGGGAAGATCCCCTGAAGAAGGGAAAGGCTACCCACTCCAGTATTCTGGCCTAGAGAATTCCATGAAGTGTGTAGTCCATGGGGTCACAAAGAGTCAGACATGACAGAGAGACTTTCACTTCACTTCACTTACAAACTGTAGCCCACCAGGTTCCTCTGCCCACGGGATTTCCCAAGCAAGAATACTGGAGTGGGTTGCCATTTCCTTCTCCAGGGAATCTTCCCAATCCAGGGATTGAACCTGAGTCTCCTGATTGGCAGGTGGATTCTTTACCACTGAGCCACCAGGGAAGCCTTAAAGATGATACACAGGTGGCCAGTAAGACTTGAAAAGATGCTCAGCACTGTTAGTCATTGTGTGTTGTGTTAAGTCACTTCAGTGGTGTCCAACTCTTTGTGACCCTGTGGACTGTGGCCTGCCAGGCTTCTCTGTCCATGGGATTCTCCAGTCAAGAATACTGGAGTGGGTTGCCATGACCCTCTCCAGGGGATCTTCCCTACCTAGGGATCAAACCCATGTATCTTGTCTCCTGCACTGGCAGGCAGGTTCTTTACCACTAGAACCACCTGGGAAGCCCATTAGTTGTTCAGTTTAGTTCAGTCACTCAGTCATGTCCGACTCTTTGTGATTCCATGGACTGCAGCATGCCAGGCTTCCCTGTCCATCACCAACTCCCAGAACTTGCTCAAACTCATGTCTATCAAGTTGGTGATGCCATCCAACCATCTCATCCTCTGTCATCCCCTTCTCCTCTGGCCTTCAATCTTTCCCAGCATCAGGGTCTCTTCCAATGAGTCAGTTCTTTGCATCAGGTGGCCAAAGTATAGGAGCTTCAGCTTCAGCATCAGTCCTCCCAATGAATATTCAGGACTGATTTCCTTTAGGATTGACTGGTTTCATCTCCTTGCAGTCCAAGGGACTCACAAGAGTCTTCTCCAACACCACAGTTCAAAAGCATCAGTTCTTTGGTGTTCAGCTTTCTTTATGGTCCAACTCTCACATCCATACATGACTACTGGAAAAACCATAGCTTTGTCTAAACGGACCTTTGTTGGCAAGGTAATGTGTCTGGTTTTCAATGTGATGTCTAGGTTGGTCATGACTTTTCTTCCAAGGAGTAAGTATCTTTTAATTTCTTGGTTGCAGTCACCATCTTCAGTGATTTTGGAGCCCAAGAAAGCCTGTCACTGTTTCCATTGTTTCCCCATCTATTTGCCATGAAGTGATGTAACTGTATGCCATGATCTTCATTTTTTGAATGTTGAATTTTAAGCCAGAGTTTCCACTCTCACTTTTATCAAGAGGCTCTTTAGTTCCTCTTCACTTTCTGCCATAAGCATGGTGTCGCCTGCATATCTGAAGTTATTCATATTTCTCCCTGTAATCTTGATTCCAGCTTGTGCTTCATCCAGGCTGGCATTTCTCATGGTGTACTCTGCATAGAAGTTAAACAAGCAGGGTGACAATATATAGCCTTGATGTACTCCTTTACCGATTTGGAACCAGTCCATGCATTGGAGAAGGAAAAGGCAACCCACTCCAGTGTTCTTGCCTGGAGAATCCCAGGGATGGGGGAGCCTGGTGGGCTGCCATCTATGGGGTTGCACATAGTCGGACACGACTGAAGTGACTTAGTAGCAGCAGCAGCATTGTTACATGTCCGTTTCTAACTGTTGCTTCTTGACCTGCATACAGATTTCTCAGGAGGCAGGTAAGGTGGTCTGCTTTTCCCATCTCTTGAAGAATTTTCCACAGTTTGTTGTGATCCACACAGTCAAAGGCTTTGGCATAGTCAATAAAGTAGAAGTAGATGGTTTTCTGGAACTCTCTTGCTTTCTCGATGATCCATTGGATTTTGGCAATTTAATCTCCTGTTCCTCTGCCTTTTCTAAATCCAGCTTGAACATCTGGAAGTTCTCAGTTCACTTACTGTTGAAGCCTCGTTTGGAGGATTTTGAGCATAACTTTGCTAGTGTGTGAGATGAGTACAATTGTGTGGTAGTTTGTACATTCTTTGGCATTACCTTTCTTTGGGATTGGAATGAAAACTGACCTTCTCCAGTCTGGTGGCCACTGGTGAGTTTTTCAAATTTGCCAGCATATTGAGTGTAGCACTTTGATAGCATCATCTTTTAGGATTTGAAATAGTTCAACTGGAATTCCTTCAGTGAAATGCAAATCAAAACAGTGAGATGCCAATTCACACCTACTGGGATGACTAGAATCAAAAGTTCAGATAACAAATATTCAAGGGAATATGGAAAAATTCAAGCCCTCATATTTTGCTAATAGGAATGTAAAATGGTGCAGCCTCTTCAGAAAACAGCCTAGCCATTCCTCAAAATGTTAAGTACAAGTGACCATTCAGCCCAACAATTCTACTCCTGGTGTAGATATCCAAGGAAATAGGAAACATATGTTCACACAAAAGCTTGTACATAAATGTTCATAGCAGCATTATTTATAATAGCCAAAATGTGGAAACAGCCCCTATGTCCATCGACTGATGAATGGCTAGAAAAGAATGTGATATACACATCCAAGGGAATGTTATTCAGTCATTAAAAAGAACAAAGTACTGATATATGGTGCAACATGGATGAACCTTGAAATATGCTAAGTGAAAGAAGCCAGTGAAAAGGACCACAGACTATATGTTTCCATTTATATAAAATGTCCAGAATAGGCAAATCCATAGAGACAGAAAGTAGATTGGCGATTGCTAAGCCCTGGGGGTTTGGAAGGAAATGGGGAGTGACTGCTAATGAGTACTGAGTTTCCTTTTGGGGTGATGAAAATGTTCTGGAGTTAGATAGTGCCAATATTTCTGCAACATTGTGAATATACAAAAAACACTGAATTTCACGCTTCAAAGGGTGAATGTTATGGTATATTAACCATATCACAATAAAAACTGTATGAGAAAAAGAGTATGGGGAGGTTCATGTATCCTCCATTCAGTGGCTACATCTTGCATAAATATAGTGCAATATGAAATCCAGGAAACTGACATTGGTACAATGCATGCATATAGTTCTATGCTATTTTATCACACATAGATTTGTGTAACCACCACCATAATCAAGACACAGAACTCTTCTATTACCACAAACATCTTCATGCTCCCTCTTTAGAGTCACACCCATGGTCCTTTATCCCACCTTCCCTAACCCCTGGCAGTCACTAATCTAACTATAGAGCTCTCCAGCTCTATAATTTTGTCATTTTGAGAATGTTATATAAATGGAATCACATAACATGAGACCTTTGGTATTGGGTTTATCACCCAACATAATTCCCTAGAAATTCGTCCATGCATATATAAAGAATTTCTCCTTTTTTAAAAAAAAATAGTTTCTTTTGATTTCAAAGTCATATTTAATGGTATAAATGTACCAGTTTGTTAAACCACCTACCTATTTAGGGTCATTTTGGTTGTTTCCAGTTTTTTGGCTATTACAAATAATGCTGCTGTGTATAGTAATGCAAAGATTTTTGTGTGGACGAGTTTTTATTTCTTTGGCGTAAATACCCAGGAATGCAATCAATAAGTAAGCTGGTAAGTACATCTTGAACTTTTCAAGAAGCCACCGTAATATTTTCAGAGTGACTGTACCATTACATATTTCTACCAGCAATGTATGAGATTTTGTTTATCTTCATCCTCTTCAGCATGTTATTGTCACTAATTTTTATCTTAGCCATTCTAATAGATATGGAGTGGCATCTCTTACATCTTTGGTTTGTATTTCCTAATTCTTACTGATGTTGAACATCTTTTTATGTGTTTATTTGCCATCCACATATCTTCTTCAGTGAAATGTCTCATGTCTTTTACCCGATTTCTAAATGGAGCTTTTGAATTTTGCTATTGAGTTTTGAGACTTCTTTGTATATTCTAAATAAAAATTCTTTGTTAGAAATGTGGTTTGTAAATATTTTCTCCCACAATGTAACTTGTCTTTTAATCCTCTTTACAGAGACTTTTGTAGAGCAAAAGATTTTAATTTTGCTGAATTCCAAATTATCCATTTGTTTTCTGTAATTCAACTGTGCTTTTGCTGTTGTGTCTAAGCTTCACTAAGCCTTAAATATTGCAGATTATCTCCTATGATTTATTTTAAAAGTTTTCTAGTTTCACATTTTACATTTAAATCTATGGTCCATTTTGAGTTAATTTTTGTGTAAGCTGTGAGGTTTAATAAAGGCTCATCTTTTTGCCTATGAGTGTTCAATTACTCTGGCACCATTTGTTGAAAGGGTGAACTTTCCTCCATTGAACTGCTTTTGCATCTTTGTCAAAAATCACTGGCATGTATTCGGGGATCTAGTTCTGGGGTTTCTATTCTGTTCCATAGATCTGTGTGTCTATTCCTCCATCAACACCTCAGTCTTGATTACTGTCCATACGTAAGTTTAAAATCAGGTAGAGTGAGTCCTCCCACTATATTCTTCTTTTTCAAAGTTGCTTTGTCTATTCCAGTTCCTTGCCTTTCCATACAGATTTTAAGGGAATCTTTTCTGTACCTACAAAAATGTCTTGCTGGTACTTTGATAGGAATTGCATCAAACCTGTATTTCAATTTGGAGAGAATTGACATCCTTACCATGTTGAGTCTTCCAATCTATGGACACACTGTGACTGTCCATTTATCTAGATCTTCTTTGGTTTCTTTCATGAGCATTTTTTGTAGTTTTCAACATACAAGTACTATACACACTTTGTTACATTTATACCTAGTATTTCATTTTTGAGTGATTATAAGTAGTACTACAATTTTAGTTTCTATGTCTGTATGTTCATGAATAGTTTATAGAAATGCAATTGGAATTTTTATATATTGATTTTGTATCCTGAGCTTCCCTGGTAGTTCAGACAGTAAAGAGTCTGCCTACAATGTGGGAGGCCTAGGTTCGATCCCTGGGTCAGGAGTATTCCCTGGAGAAGGAAGTGCCAATCCACTCCAGTATTCTTGCCTGGAGAATTTCATGGACACACATGTCTGTCGGGTTACAGTCCATGGGATCGCAAAGAGTCAAACATGACTGAGCAACTTTCACTTTCACTTTTGTATCCTGAGACCTTGACAAAGTCACTTATTAGTTGTAGAAGTTTGTTGTTGTACTTTTGTTGTCCCTTGGCATTTTCTATGTCAACTGTAGTCTCACTTGCAAATAGGGACAGTTTCATTTCTTCCTTTCTAATTGACGTGCTTTTTAACAGTGGGCATCCTTGCCTTGTTTTTGATCACAGGAGGGAAGCATTCAGCCTTTCACCATCAAGTATGATGTTAGCTGTAGGGTTTTGGTAGATGTTCCTTATCAAGTTGAAGACATTCTCCTCTACTTTTAGTCATCTGAGAGTTGTTGTCATGAATGAGCATTGAGTTTTTCCAGATGCTTTTCCTGTATCAATTGACATCACTATGTGATTTTTCTCCTTTTGCCTGTTAACATGATGAATTTTACTGATTGCTGTTCAAATTTTGAGCCAGCCTTGCCTCCCTAGAATAAACCCCGCTTGGTCAAGTTATATAATGTTTAAAAACATTGCTGAATTCTATTTGCTAATATTTTGTTAAAGATTTTGTTTCCATTGTATGAAGGATGTTGGTTTGTAGTTTTCTTTTTGTACTTGTCTGGTTTTGGTATAAAGGCAATATGGGCCATGTAAAATGAGACGGATATGAATCTTCTATTTTCAGGAATAAATGGTGTAGAATTTGGTGTTGATTTTTCTTAAATGTTTGCTAGAACCCTCCAGTACAACCATTTTGACCTGGAGACTTCGTTGAGGGGAAGTTTTTCACAACAAATTCAATTTCTTTGATAAATTTGGAACTAATCAAATTATCTATTTCATATTGTGTGTTGCTGTACTTTGTGCTTTGCTAAGAATTGGTCCATTTCATCTAAGTTGTCCAACTTATGAACTTAAGGTTGTTTATGGTATTCTCTTTTTATCCTTTTGATTAGTTCAGAGTTTGTCGTAATATATTCCATATTTCATTCCTGATATAGGGTGAATGCAGAGTTCCAAAGACTAGCAAGGAGAGATAAGAAAAGCTTCCTAAGTGAACAATGCATGGAAATAGAGGAAAATAATAGAATGGGAAAGACTAGAGATCTCTTCAAGAAAATTAGAGATATCAAGGGAACATTTCATGCAAAGATGGGCACAATAAAGGACAGAAATGGTATGGACCTTACAGAAGCAGAAGAGATTAAGAAGAGGTGGCAAGAATACACAGAAGAACTATATAAAAAAGATCTTACTGATAGTGTGATCACTCACCTAGAGCCAGACATCCTGGAGTGTGAAGTCAAGTGGGCCATAGGAAGTATCACTATGAACAAAGCTAGTGGAGGTGATGGAATTCCAGTTGAACTATTTCAAATTCTAAAAGATAATGCTATTAAAGTGCTGCACTCAATATGCCAGCAAATTTGGAAAAATCAGCAGTGGGCCACAGGACTGGAAAACATCAGTTTTCATTCCAATCCCAAAGAAAGACAATACTAAAGAATGTACAAACTACCACACAATTGCACTCATCTCACATGCTAGCAAAGTAATGCTCAAAATTCTCCAAGCCAGGCTTTAGCAATACGTGAACTGTGAACTTCCAGATGTTCAGGCTGGATTTAGAAAAGGCAGAGGAACCAGAGATCAAATTGCCAACATCTGCTGGATCATAGAAAAAGCAAGAGAGTTCCAGAAAACATCTACTTCTGCTTCATTGACTATGCCAAAGCCTTTGACTGGATCACAACAAATGTGGAAAAGTCTTAAAAGAGATAGGAATACCAGACCACCTTACCTGCCTCCTGAGAAACCTTTATGCAGGTCAAGAAGCAACAGTTAGAACCAGACGAGGAACAACGGACTGGTTCCAAATTGGGAAAGGAGTACGACAAGGCTGTATATTGTCACCCTGCTTATTTAACTTCTATGCAGAGTACATCATGAGAAATGCCAGCCTGGATGAAGCACAAGCTGGAATCAAGATTACAAGGAGAAATATGAATAACTTCAGATATGCAGATGACACCACCCTTATGGCAGAAAGTGAAGAGGAACTAAAGAGCCTCTTGATGAAAGTGAAAGAGGAGAGTGAAAACTCTGGCTTAAAATTCAACATTCAAAAAACAAAAAATCAAGGCATCCAGTTACATCACTTCATGGCAAATAGATGAGGAAACAATGGAAACAGTGACAGACTTTCTTGGGCTCCAAAATCACTGCAGATGGTGACTGCAGCCGTGAAATTAAAAGATGCTTGCTCCTTGGAAGAAAAGTTATCACAAACCTCAACAGCGTATTAAAAAGCAGAGACATTACTTTGCCAACAAAGGTCCATTTAGTCAAAGCTATGGTTTTTCCAGTAGTCATGTATGGATGTGAGAGTTGGACCATAAAGAAAGTTGAACACCAAAGAACTGATGCTTTTGAGCTGTGGTGTTGGAGAAGTCTCTTGAGAGTCCCTTGGACTGCAAGGAGATGAAACCAGTCAATCCTAAAGGAAATCAGTCCTGAATATTCATTGGAAGGACTGATGCTGAAGCTGAAGCTCCGAAACTTTGGCCACTTGATGCGAAGAGCCGACTCATTGGAAAAGACCCCTATGCTGGGAAAGATTGAAGACGAGCAGAAAAGGGGATGACAGAGGACAAGATAGGTGGATGGCATCATCAACTCAGTGGACATGAGTTTCAACAACCTTGGGGAGTTGGTGAAGGACAGGGAAGACTGGCATGCTGCAGTCCATGGGGGGCCACAAAGAGTTGGACACGACTGAGTGACTGAAAATCAACAACAATGGGGGTGACTTTTCTCTTTTAATCATCAGTCTTGATTAGTCAATTTTATTGATCTTTTCAAGGAACCAGTTTTTTGTTCCATTAGTTTTCTGTTTTTTTAATTCTAAATTTTATTGTTTTCTGCTTATTTTATTATTTCTTTCCATCTGCTTGATTTTGGATTTACTTTGTTCTTTTTCTAATTTCTTACTGTGAGAGTTTAGATAATTGATTTAATTTTTTCTGTACTAATGTAAGTATTTAGTAGTATAAATTTCTCTCTCAGCACTGCTTTCAGCTGCATATTATAGATTTTATATGTTATTTTTATTCAATTCAACATATTGTATACTTACATATCCTCTCATCATCAACTGATGTGAACATTTTACCATTTGAGTAAAGTGTAGAAACCCTATCTCTTTTTATGTCTCTCAAAATTCCCCCATTCATCATATTGCTTTCTTTAACCTTTCCTCTACATACTTTGAGCACTGTATTATACATTGTTATAATGTTTGCTTTAACAATAGGACAGAATTTAGAAAATTCAAGAGGAAAAAGAAAAGTCATTGTATTTACCCGTGTTTTTACCCTTTCAATCATTCTTTCTTCTTTCCTGATTTCAATATTTCTTTTTAAAAATCATTTATTTTACATTTTAAAAGCCTCCTTTGGCCATTCTTTATTGTAGGCCTATTAGGAACCAATTCTCTTAGCTTTCCTTCATCTTCATTTCTGCACAATAATTTTGCCAGATATAGAACTCTGGGTTGACAGTTCTTTTCTTTCAACTCTTGAAACTACTGTGCTACTTCCTTCTGACTTTCATGGTTTCTGATGAGAAACTCACTTCCATTTGAGTTGTTTTCTCCTATAACTAGTATATCATTTCTCTCCTGCTGCTTTTAATATTTTTTCTTTGTCTTTAGTTTTCAGAAGTTTGACTAGATGTGTCTTAAAGTGGGTTTCTTTAGGTTTATTCCATTTGGGATTTACCCAGCTTGTTGAATTTTTGTCTAATTTGGGGGATTTAGGGGAATTGCTTTTTTTAGTAGGTTTTCAGGCCCATCTGCATTCTCCATTCCTTTCATGACATGGATTCCAGTGACATCAATGTTAGATCTTTTGCTTTGTTCCCACAGGTACCTTTGCCTCTCTTCATTTTTTCCCCCAATATATTTTCTCTCCATTGTTCAGATTAGATAATATCTATTGCTCTGCCTTCCAGTTTAATCATTTCCTTTGCCTCTTCCATTGTTTTTAAGCCCATCCATTGAATTTTTCATTTTAGTCATTGTGGTTTTCCACTAAAAAAAATTCCATTTGGTTCTATTTTATATCTTCTATTTCTTTGCTAAGACTGTATTTTTTCATTTGTTTTAAGTATATTTGTAATTCCTTGTTGAGTGATTTTTATGAAGACTGCTTTGAAACTATTGTCAGATAATTTGAGTATCTGTGTGAAGTCAGTTTTTGCATCCAAGTTTTTATTTTCTTTTCTTACTCAAGTTGAAATTTTCCTGGTTCTTGGTATGGCAGGTGATTTTTTAAAAAATTAAAACCTGGACATTTTGTATATTATCCTATGGGACTCTGGATTTATTTCAATATTCTTTTTTTATCAGGAGTCCTCTAACACTGCACTATCAGAGGAAGAAAAACCTACCTCCTTACTGCCAGGTTGGGGTAAAAATCCAGGTTTCTCATTCTGCTTCCTTTGATACCCCAAGGTGGGAAGGGATGCCTCATTACTGCTAGATAGATAATAGGATTTTAGGCTCCCTACTAGACCTCTACTGATGGTAAGAGCAAGAAAAGCCTCATTACTGCCAGGTAAGGATAAAAGTCCTGGCTCCCCACTTGGCCTTCTCTGATACCATCCCAGCCAGAGGAGAGGGGGCAGGATTAAGATATCTTGTTGCAGTCTGGGAAGAGTGGATGTGGGGGTAGAGCCACAGTTTTTTCTATAGTGTTAGGTTGGAGTAGAGTGGTTATGGTCTAAAAGTTTACTACTTGCTATCCTGTCCTTTTCTGGTCCCCAACAGTCTTTTGATGGGGCTCTGCTTTTAATTTTTGCTGTTGTTTTCATTCTTGTGCCCCTTGGTGTTACTGATAGTTGGATTCCCTAGCACCCAGGGAACTCAACACTGTATTTTTCTTTGGTTCCTGAGTTCCTTACCTGGCCTTCCTTCTTCTCTACACCTTTCAGAATCTTTATATATTTGCTTTATGTACAACAACCAGAGTTTTTTAGCAGGAGAAATCAGGAGAAGGGTTTCTATTCCTGTCATCTGAAAGAAGTCCCCCTTTACAGTCAATTTAAGAAAGTACATAGGGAAAACACGAATCTTCTCTAACTGACTTTTACAAAAGGAAAGAGGAAACAATTTACAGGCTTCCATTCTTTAACAACAATTATTGAGTGATAAGCTTCCCTGGTAGCTCAAATGGTAAAGAATCTGCCTGCAATGCAGGAGACATGGATTCAGTCCGTGGGTTGGGAAGATCCCCTGGAGAAGGGAATGTCAACCCATTCCAGTATTCTTGCCTGGAGAATTCCATGGGCAGACCATTGGGTCGCAAAGAGTCAGAGATGACTGAGTGTCTTACACTTTCACTTTCACTGAGTGATAAATAGCTTGTAACACCCAGTGTCTTGACAATGAGACTGAGAAGGACTAGACTCTAATTCTCAGAAAGGAGGATGCTAAGACAGTGATTTCAATTCCTACAGAGATAAGTTTCCTCCCACCTTCTAAAGTTGCTTCCAGCCTTTCACCTTACCCCTGCCTACCCCATTTCTGGTTGGGGAGTCTCACGGGTGTGCCCACAGACCTGGTATCTTGGCTTCCTTTATCCTGTGAGTATAGGCACAAAGGACAGTGAAAAAGTCAAGCCCAATACATCCTCCCTGGGATTGCCCCAGGGCTACTGCTTACAGACCCCCCACCCCCAGAGGCTTTGGCTCTTGGGATCATCCTTCTTTTCCCTCTACAGCTTGTCTCTTTATTCTTAGCTCCTTTCCTGCAGGATCTCCCCCCACCTCATACTACCCACTCCCTAATGGCCCAGGGAAGCACATTCCACACTCCTTCTTGGGGCCGAGGCCAATGGAGTTGTGGCAGCTGTTCAAGAATGCAGGTTGTGTTTGTGTGTGTGTGTGTGAAGGGGAGGTCCTGCCTGCCTGATTGGCCTGGAACTGGTGGTGGAGGATGCCCCAAAGGTCCACAGTTTTGAGGGCTGTTGGGAGAGCTGGGGGCTGAGGCCAAAGAGAGGGCAGCAGCCTGTGGCATCTCTACCCCTAGAGCCTTTGGTTGAAGCACAGATATATGTTCTCTGTCTACTTCAGTCCTAGAGTTGCTGAGGCCACAACAGTCTGGAGGATGTTTGGCAAATGTGTTTTGGGGCAAGCCCTATGATAGGGCCTGGTTGACTAGGCTCACTGAGACCAGCTCCTTGCAGACACTGTAGCCTCAGTTTTTCCACTTGTAAAATGGGGGCAATGCTTGGAGCTTTTATGTTTTAGTTTCAGGGTCTTTTTTGGAGGCCTTTTCAAGTCTATCCTGGCACATTCCCAGTTACTAGTCTGATGGCCCTTTCACTGGGTGAATAATTATTACTGTGTACCGAAAAACTAGCCATTGCCGGTTTTTTAAATATGAATTTGAATCTGCCACAGAAAATATACTTTAAAAAATAACCAAACACCCCACCACACATTTTTGCATGCTTTGAATTTTGGACTTGCTCATGGACCACTTAAAGGCCCCACGGAGCACCACTATTCCCTGGACCACCCCTCATGAACTGCTGTCCCAAAGGAGGTCTGTGAATGGGTGCTAGAGAGTAAGGTGGGGCCTGGAAAAATGGCTTGGGGAGGGTGTTTTCCTGGGACAGGGAAATGAGTCAGGTGCAAAGAAGCAGAACTGTGGTAGAGGAAGGGCAATAGCCCTTAGGCCTGCTCAGATAAACCTACTGGGAAATGGGCTGGGTAGTCCTGAATGGAGGTCAAACTCTGGGTGGAAGAAGGTAGCAACCGCAATGAGGGCACCAGGTTAACCTGCCTGAGAGGCGGATCTCAAATGGAGGGAATCTTAACTGGAGAGCCTAGCTTCTCTGACAATTGCCTATGGGAAAAACAGATACCTCAAAATCTGAGCTGTGGAGGAAGCCCAGAAAAGATTTGAGGTCAGAAATTCCCCACTCTTGGAGGAAACTCCAGGTCTCCCAGAGGGGAACCAGTCACCCATCCATCCATTCATTTATTCACCAATAATTCTATGATGTGCCCAACCCTGTGCTAGATGCCAGGGATACAACCGTGTGCAAAACATGGCCCACCCTCAAGAGACTCCCAATCTAATGGGGAAGACAAGTAAATAATTCCAATACAGTTTGGTCAGAGAGCTGTGGGAGCTCAGTGGAGAAGATCCAACCCGGATGTGAGGTCAAGAGGTCTTCCTGAAGGAGGTGATATATAAACTGGAAACAGAAAGGTGGGATGGCATTATCCAGAAGACAAAGCAGAAAGAAACAGTGGTCTCAGCAGAGGGATCTGCATGAATAAGTTCATGGCTTATACATATTGGCTCAGCCTGGCAGGGTTTGTCATGCCCTATCCCAAGGCCTTTGGCTTACCTTATTGCCTTATTGACTTACCTCTAATAACCTTATATTAGAGACCTTACCAAGCCCTTATTGAACCTGATCCCACAGTAAAATAAGGCAGCACTGGGCCCAGGGACCTCTGGGTGCAGGTGGGAGAGGACAGAGTCTCAAAGAGAGCAGGGCCAAAGCATGCAGAGAACCATCCAAGGTGACCCTTGGCTGGGGGAAGATGTGGGCTAGAGAAAGTGATATTGCCTACCCTGGGCCAGTGTCTGCTCCTACAAAGGTGCTTGATAGTGTTCAAAGCCTGTAGCCAGTCCCACTGTCTGTGAAACTGCTAGTGGTTCTGGAGGGGGCACCTAAAGCAGGACTTACTACAGCTGGGCATGCAGGGAGCATCACGAGATGGATAATAACCTGCTTAAGATTCCTCAGAGGGAAGTGATGGGGCAGGACTTGCCCCAGGGCTGCCTCTACATTTCACTGGAAGCCATGGTTTATGTACTCAGGAAACTCAGGGCAGGAACTGGACATGCTGTGATCATGAGGCTACAAGGAAAAATATTTGGCTGCCTCTGGAAGCTGTAGGGAAGCTTGTTCAACCCCCTGGGAGCATACCTGGGAGAAGGAGGCTCAGACAGAAGAAAGATCTTACCCAGGGTCATGCCGCAACCTCTGAGCTGGGGCTGGGAGTATATGCCCTGGGTTCTCTGGTTGAGTGGCCAGCTGTGGGTTACAAATGGAAGGAAATAGCAGACCCTTGGCTAAGCAGCAGCCTGGAAGGCAGAAAGACTTCAGCTCAATTTCTGTCTTGGCCGCTCCCTCACTGTTCGACTATGGGCCTCAGTTTCCTATTCTGAAAAATGGGGATAATAAATAGAGCTAACATTGTGGGGCTAGGAAGTCCAAAGACACCAATGTATAGGAACTAGGTCAAGGAAGAGAGTGGTGGGAGGGAGGCTGGGCAAGGTCTGGAAGCTAATCCTGGCAGGCACAACAGCTCCTCCGTGGATGCCCTCTCTGCCTTCTTATCCCCACCACAGAAAGAGGATGCCACAGCTTCCCTCTAGGCCTTGTTTCCAGCACTCTCGAGGCCTACATCAGTCCCTAAGTCTTTTGACTAATCCCCCACCCCAGGTTGCTCCCCACCCAGGAGCTAAGGGACCTATCTGATGATACCAGGGCAGCTGGGCCTGGTGCTACCCTAGGGGTAGGTAGGTAGGGGCCACTGTCACCAACTTTCAGCTGCCCTGCTCCTTCCATCATCTCTGGGCACCTGCACCAGAACCTCTGCCCTCAGAGACTCTTGCTTTTTCTGGAATCCTGCTCCTGGATTTCTGGGGTAGGCCCCCCTCTCTCTCTGAATTTCAATCTCTGCTCTACAAACAGGGCCACTCTTTCCTGCATCCTCTGTGGTTTCCTTCCCATCTCAGTGCCTGCTGATACTGCTAAGTCACTTCAGTCGCGTCCGACTCTGTGTGACCCCATCCCTGGGATTCTCCAGGCAAGAACACTGGAGTGGGTTGCCATTTCCTTCTCCAATGCATAAAAGTGAAAAGTGAAAGTGAAGTCACTCAGTCATGTCTGACTCTTCGAGACCCCATGGACTGCAGCCTACCAGGCTCCTCCGTCCATGGGATTTTCCAGGCAAGAGTACTGGAGTGGGGTGCCAGTGCCTGCTAGGGGTCAACAATTAGTGAATGTTTAATTGGAACAGCTATCATCATTTAAAGAGCCTTTTATTGGATTAGGTGAGCTTCCTGGTGTCTCAGATGGTAAAGAATCTGCCTGCAGTGCAGGAGATCTGGGTTTGATCACTGGCTCATGAAGATCACCTGGAGAAGGGAATAGCAACTCACTCCAGTATTCTTGCCTGGAGAATTCCATGGACAGAGGAGCCTAGCAGGCTACAGTCCATAGAGTCACAAAGAGTCTGACACGATTGAGTGACTAACACTTTCATTTCACTTCACTTTCATTGGACCAGACATGGGACTGAGTGCTGTACATTTGTCACCTGGTTTGATCCTCATGGGGCACTGTAGTACAGTCGCAGAAGACACAGACTCTGGAGTCAGACATCGAAGCTCAGCCTGAGCTGCTTCCTAGATGGATGACCTTGGGTCATGTGACTTCACATCTCTGTCCTTCAGTGTCCCCATCTGCACAACAGAATGCTGGTAATAATTACCTTGGTGGGTTGTTGAGAAGCTTAATCCAAGTAAAGCAATTCAGTACTCAGTACTCAGTGAATACTCAGTACTCAGTGAGTACTCACTCAGTACTCAGTGAGTGGAGCAATTATTCTTGCTATTTCATAGGTGGGGCAACACTGGTTCCAAAAGGGTAGAAGGGATAAAATGGGGACCAGAACTCCCAGAGTTCCTGCTGAACTGTGCTCAGGCTAGGATGAGACTTAGCATCTTCTTCCCCCTCCTCCCACCATCTGCCCAGAAAATGGATATCAGTCTTGTGGCTTGTTGCTAGAGGTGAAGCTTGGATCTGAACCCCACCAAATGGGCCTTGCTCTCACCAGCTCCTTCCCCTTATCCCCTTCTCCCTAGTCCCCACAATGGCTCTTGTTCTTTCAGCAGAAGAACAATTTAGAATGGGTGCCAATGGCCTGACATGAAACGTCATCTCAGCCTCAAGACCTCCATTCAATCTGCTCAGCTTCTGCCTTGCCAGCCCACCTTGCCTTCCCCTTCGGAACCACTATCATTCAGTCAACTGCTACTCTTCTCAGGAGATGTCCCTCAGCCACATGCAGTTTTGGCTCTCCCATCAGCAAGAACCATTTTGCCCCCAGCCTGCTTTGAGTATCAGCTCACTGGACTCGTGACACCTTCCCCTCTCTTCCTTCTCCTATTCTTTAGGTCTGAAATATCTCTCCACATTCTCATAGCTAAGTTCCTTCCTCCCCACTTCTAAACCCTTCTGGGTGGATCCTCTTTCAGGTAGCCCAGAGGCATGAGGGGTCAGAAGATGAGATGATTTCAAAAGCATCATCGCTGGTTCACAAGGAGCTGCCCCCACAGCCAAAAACTGACCCAGCAAGGGCTTGGTTGGCATTTGACCCTTGCCCTCTGTTTCAGGGATTGTTTTAGAATGTCAGCTCCCCAGAGGTTGGGGCTTGGCTGGCTCCTAGTAGACATCCACAATGACAGTGCTGCTATGTGTGTGCAGAGGCAGAGGCAGTGGCAATCTGGTGCCAGCTCCTGGGAATGACAGGGACCAGTCTCTGTGTCCTTGTGTGACTCAGTAGAGGTCAGGGTCATGAACTACTTGACACTTTCAAATCTCCCATCTCCCAGAGTCATCAGAATGTATGATTACTTATGAAAACTTATGATATAGCAGAAAGAAGACTAGACAGGGAGTCAGGCTGACCTGATTAAGACCTACGCCCCAGCTTACTTGGTACGTTATTTGGCCATTGGAAGCCTTGATGTGAGATCATGTGTGCAAAGCACCATGCCTGGCACATGACCAGACTTACTCAATAGGTAGACTATTATTATTACTCCTCCCGCCTCCATTTCCCCACATCTCCCCCACCCCATTTGGCTCAGCCCAGATTTAGATCCCCTCAGAGCAGCCCAGATGCTCCTGGGCCTGGCGGGCAGAGGGGGTGGAGGGAGTCACCACCCCAAGGAAGCTGGGCCGGGACAACAGGGCTCCATGTCACCCCCGGGCACTGAGTCAGGGACTGGGGCTTCAGCACCCCGAGTAGCCGGCTCTAGGAGCAGGAATGGCTTGGCCTGGGGTCTGATCACCAGGCTGCCAGTCCTGGATGTGCTGTGGACTCCGTGTGTCCTTGACTGAGTCCCTGATCCTGTCTATAATGTGGAAGTGGGGCTGGAGGTGGCTGTGCTAATGGTCTTTGAGGCACCTTTCAGCTTAGCTACTCCGTGAGTGCAAGAAGATGGAGAAACAGTAGGTGGGGGAGCAAGAGCCTCCAGAGTTGACACTCCAGCAGAGGGCGATGCAGCTAGAGCCTGGCTCTGGGCCCTAGAGGGAATGAGTTACCACAGTGACCTCGCAGGTGGGGCAAGTGTGGAAGCTGCCCTGTTGGCTGGCAGATCAGAGTGGGAGCCAGGGACAACCAGTGACAAATCACTCTCTTGTGTCTCTATCCAGAACAGCTTCCCCTTGGCAGGAATGAGAGTCAACAAACAAGGCCAGGGCAGTCCCAGCCCTGTGCAGGCTGCCAGGGCCAGGGAGTGCCCCTGGGGACCCTGGGTGAACCTAGGTAGATTCTGGGCAACTGCTGAGGCACCCTGCCCCCAACTTTGTCCTTCTCCCTTTAAGACCTGGCCTTCATATAAGGAAAAGCCATGCTGGGGTTTAACTCTGGTCTCTGGGCCAGGCCTGGTGATGCGGCCCATCTCTAGCCAGTGCAGACAGGGCCCAGTCCTTGTCCTCTCTTAGGTGACCCTTCCAGCCAGGACCCAGAACCTGACTTTTTCTGACATTTCTGAACCTGGATGACTCCAACCTACTGTCTGACCCCCTTGCCTTCTCTGGGCCTCCCTTTCCTTACCAATAATCTGGTGGAGGATGGCCTGTTGAACTTCAAGGATGCTTCCAAATATGAAATTCCAGAAGTTGGAGATTATATTCCAGGTCTTGATTTTCTTTGCCCAGATGCCAGGAGAACACTGATCCTAAGTCGCTCTTCCACCTCTGGACTTTCAGGACAATTGCTCTGCTGCTTGCACTGGCCTCCCTCCCTGGGAAGGAGCCCTCTTTGGTTGTGAAAATTCAAACCATTTCTCACCTTTCCTGGAACCTCCTCCACTTCTGGAGGAGCATGGGCCACTTAAGCATGCGTGTGTGCAAGCATGTACACATCCACGTGTATCTCTACCTCTACCCATATTTGTATCTGTGTCAGGCGAGGAAAAGTCACTTCCTGACCAGCTTCTCCCACATGGTTTGTACAAAGCAGTGACTGAAATCCACAGGCATCAGGCTGACTTTGGAACTTACCTTTCTCAGCCTTAGTTTCCCAATGTGTAAAAATCCTCACTTCATAGGGTGTTATAAGACTTCATTTATTCTCTCAGCAAATATGTATGAAAGAATTATTATGGGCCAGGCACAGTTGTAAGTGCTAGAACTAAATGAGGTAATCAGGTGAAGTGCTAACTTCCACGTGGGGCCTGTTGCAAGAGCCTGGTCAGTGTGAATTTTCTCTCCCTCATCCGTGTAGTAATAGCTAACAACTTTAGATCACCTACAATGTGCCAGAAGCATTTGTATTCTTTTATTTCTCACAACCAGCCTTTGATGGAGGCATTATTATTACCACCTCCATATTACAGATGAGGAAACTGAAGTACAGAAAGGTGAAGTTATTGTTTCATGGTCATGGGGCTGCTAAATGGCCATCCAGCCTAAAGTTCATACTCTGGACCCCTCTAACATACTGCCTCTCCAATGAGAGCTTGCAACATCTTCTGCCATCAGGGCTAAACTCACAGCCCCACAGCCACAAGAGAGATGTATGCACTCATATGCACATTAGACACACACACACTTAGGCCACACATCAGTGCTCGTGTTCAGTAACCCAGGCCCCATCAACATGAAAGGACACACCCTCCACATATTTACAATGCTTCCTCCCCACCAGAGCCCAGATACACATTCCCCACTCTGCGTAGCTCTGCCTCAGCCCTGCTGGACACACAAGCACACAGCTACAGTCAAACATACACACACACCCCTTCCTCAGTGTTCATGGCCAAGATGAGGGGGAAGAGAGGAGAAAGAATTTTATCTGCAGTTTGAGCCTGTGCAGTGGGTTCAACTGAGGTAGGCAAGGTCAGTAGGCAGAGAGGGGGAAGCTGAGGGGAATTGCCTTGGCCAGAGACAAAGGGCTGGAGGAGGGAGGCAGCAGCAGCAAGAGGGAGGAGAAGGCAGAGGGGAACCAGTATCTTGATAAACCATGCAAGGTCAAAGTCGGGGGGTACTATAGGGATTGGACTTGCAAGAGCTTTCTCAAGCCATAAATTTTCACTAGCTGCCTGAAGTCCAGAGTCTGGAGGCCAGAGGCCGGAAACCTGAGCAAGCAAGTCCCAAGACAGCCAATCTCAGGAGCAGCAGGGTCAGGGCCTGGGCCTTGAGTGGGGGGAAGAGCACGGGGCTGCCCAACCTCTGGGCTCCAGCCCTGTTTCCTTCTGTGCTCGTGGGTGAGGGTGGTGCCCTGATTCAGAGGCTGTTCCTAGGTTATCCGTGAGGGCCAGCTCCCTGTGTGGCTCCGTGTGCATTGGAGGATGCGGCCTCTTGTGCATTTGTGTCGGTGTGGGTGCTTGCCTGTGTGCGTGGAGTAGCAGAGTGTTTAAGGAACACGAGCTTCAGAGTCAAATGGGATAAGTGTCCAAGTCTGAGCTCCACAGCCTGCCAACTGCCTGACCTTGAGCACTTGAGTCACTCTCTCAGAGCCTCTGTTTCCTCATCTATAAATGGAGATAGTTGTGGCTACCTTACAGGGTTGGAAGGATGAACTGATATAGTGCAAGTGACAGGCTGATTGCAGGGCCTGACACATAGTAAGTGCTCAATAACTTTAAGAATTATTATTATATTGGACCCACCAACCCCAGCTCTGCCGCCTCCCCCCCCACCTCCACAGTTCAGCCCCCGGGGCTGTGGATCCTCAACTCCCAGTGAAGGTGGTTGCAACACCCAGATCCTTTCATGTTCCTATGTCTTCATCAGTGGGCATGGCTGGCCATGCCCTTCTTGCACACTGCCTTCCAATAGTCCACTGAGGGCCCAGTTTGTAGCTCAGGAGCCAACCTAAGGTAGTGGACACACAAGATGCATGTACACACCTGCACACACATCTGTCCACACAAACCTGTGCACCTCCTGGTGCAGGCATGTTTTCACATGTCATTGCATGGGTGCAGATGCCCACACATGCTCTTAGGAATACATGCATTAGCTAGAACACACACAATGGTAATTGTGATCTTGAACAAATTGCTGTGCCTCACTTTTCTTACTTTTAGAACAGGGGCACTTGACAGGGACCTTAAGTGGATAAAAGGAAATAATGTTGTGGAAGTGTGGGGTAACCTAGAAAGTGCTATTGTTATTATCCATGCTGTCAACTGTAAAATCACTCCCAAAACCATCTTCCTGGTCCCCATTCTGCTGCCACCACTCAAGCCCAAGCCACATCCATGTTTCTTCTGGATCATTGCGTTGGCCCCCTCACTGGGCACCCCATTTGCACTCCTGCCACCCTACAGGACTCAGCCAGGTGTGCTTTTATCAACACATCACTGATGAGACCTCCACCCCTGCTTAAAGCCTTCAGTGGTGTCCATTGCTTCTAGTTCCCCCATGTTCCAGGAAGTATTTGGCACAGAGATCCAGGCTGCCTGGTCTCCTGTTTCTGCATCTACTATGACCTTGCACCATGATGTTGGGTAAGCCACTTTACTTTTCTGAGCCTCATTGTCCTCATCTGAGAAATGGGACTAATAATATGGTAGTTGAGAACATTAAATGAGCTATAAGGCACCGAATTGGGGTTTGGCACAAAACTGTACTATTAGGACACAGGATTGATTCTAGAACCCTTCTCAGTTTGACCTCTGCTGACTTTTATAGCCTCAATTTGAATAGCACCTCCTCTAGGAGGCCACCCCTGAATGGTAGCCTAGGATAGGCCTCTCAGTCCCAATCCAAGTGTAACTTATTGTTCAGTATCTGACCCCCTCACTGTCAGGAAGCTCCAAGAGGGCAGTGCATGAGTACTCAGTCGTGTCCGACTCTTTGTGACCCCATGGGCTATACCCCACCAGGCTCCTCTGCCCATGGAATTTTCCAGGCAAGAATACTGGAGCGGGTTGCCATTTCCTACTCCAGAGGATCTTCCCAACCCAGGGATTGAACCCACATCTCTTGAGTCAGGCAGATTTTTTACCACTAGCACCATCTGGGAAGGTAGAGTCATGGTTATTTCTGCCCATGGGTCCTGACACATAGTGGATGCCCCTTAAATCCCTGTGGAATGGATGAACTTTCTAATGTATGTTCTGCACCCTTAAAAGAGGGAGAGGGCTTCCAAGGAAGAAGAGGAGGATGGGTCAAGTAGAAGCTGGAGATCTGTGTTCAGGGATGGTCACATGCAAAAGGAAGCCAGGAGTTTGGTGAAGAGAGCAAGGGGTCTGGACTCGCTCCCCATCTTGACTCAAAGCTGAGATTTTTTTTTTTTTTATTAAATCATGACTTTCTGCCATCCATCTCATCCCACCTTCTGCAGGGAGAGGCTGGATGGCAGCTGATTAGACAAGTTCAAAGAGTCTGATGCCCTGCCTGACCCTGAAATTTTTGACTAAAGGTGAGTCCTCAGATTTGCCAACCCTGAACTTGGTTTAGGGATCAAAATACCAGAAAAGGAAGTCTTCAGAAGGAAGATAGGAGTTGAACTCACATCTCTTGAGCCTGCATTCTGTACCATGAAGAAAGCTGTGTATGTTTGTTTTTCTCATATTGTCCTTTGGAGTTTGTGGGCCCTAAAAATCCTGCTATGCTGGCCCAGCATCTGGCATTGGTCCTGCTGCCCAGAGCAGGACTGGCTCCACTTCCCATGCATTTACTCCAAGGGAAGGCCAAGTACAGACATGGAAGGCTAGAGGTTGAAGAAAACCCAGACAGACTAAAGTCAAGACAAAGACACACAGGTACAAATCATACAGAGAAGGGAAACTGACAGCAGAGAAGAAAGACAGATGGGAGAGGAAGAAAGAATAAAAACGAAAAAGGAGGGTGAGGGAATGAGAGTGAACAAGAGAGAAGGAAGTGAGAGGAAGAATCAAGTGTCTGCACATGGCCATTGCCCTCAGTCCCCTCTGGCCCCTTCTCTGCTTGTGTCCATGATGATGATGAGATGGCGAGGCTGAAACTTGTTCCCTCCAAACCATGGGCCATCTGCATGCAGAGTGAAAAGAGAGGGCCAGGAATCTGAGGCCTGGAATGTCATTTCCTTTGGTCCCAGGCCTTTTGAGGCAGGCCTGTGGGCACTGGCTCGAGGCCACTTGGGGGCAGGCCCTCGTCCTCTGGCCAGCAGCAGGAGGCAGACACTGCTGCCTGGGGGAGGGCTTGCTGCCTTTACACTTTCTGCAAAAATGAACTCTTTTCCAGGCTTGACACAGGGCTGCCCCATGCTTTAGGATGGTGGGGGATAATATTGCCTAAGCTCCTGCTTCCAGGAGGAGGGGTGTCAAGAATGCTCAGTGATGGGAACTAGCTCCCTGCTCCTCTGAGCACCTTGGAGTGTCTTCTTTCCACACACACTTCCTGAGCCCCTGCTCTGGGCTCAGCACTGATTTAACTGCTCCACATATAGCACCCTTTCATTCTCAAAACCACTCACAAGAGCTTCAGTGGCTTCATTTTAGTGTTGAGGAAGTGATCCTCAGAGAGGAAAAGTGACTTTCCTACAGTCACACCTCCAGGAAACTGCTGGTGGGACTTCAGTCAAGTTCTGTCTGGTCACAGGGCTGATGACTCTAATCCCTGACCTTCTGGAGAGGAATGGCTGAGGGGTCAGAGGTCCCATGCCTGGCAAGTCCCAAGCAATATCTGAAAGAGTGTCACAGCCAGAAGTGGCCTCAAGGGCAATAGGGTTCTAACCTAGTTCCTCATTTGAAAGATGGGGAAAATGGCGTATGAGAGGGGAAAAGGCTTGACTTGTTAAGGGCCACAAAGCCTCATAAGTGACAGGACAGAAACTGGAACAGAGAAATAACTCAGATAGGGGCTCCACGGAGTGAGCTCAGGGATACCAGAAAAGTCTTCAACATTTTAATTTCCCAAACCCTGGCATCTGAGGCTCATTCTGATGCATTTGTGGAAGTTAATGGAACCACACACTGGGATTTGGGATTGTCCCAGAATATTACTCCTGTATAACTGCTACATTGACCCTTGAAGCCTGCCAGTCCTAGATCCTAAGAATGAAGGGGCATCAGGGACCTGGGTTACTCACATCTCAGACTTAAAGTGGCTCTCCAAGCTTCATCCAAGAGTAGTCACAGGGGAGCAGGAAGACCAGTTTTATCCCATGCCTTTCACCGAGGAGACAAAGGGGTGCCTGAGCATGCCTCAGCCAGCAGTACAGTCCAGGGCTTGGTCCCCGATGACAGAGGCAGATGAACCCAAGATGGCAGTTCTTGTTGGGGCAACCCCTGCCTTATGCCTCTGGACTTGCGAGTGCTAGGTCTCCTGGGAAATTTCCTTTGAACTCCACTAATAAGGCCAAGCTGTCCTGAAGCCCCTGCAAATTTTTGTCAGATGTCCCCAGTTGACCTCCCACACCCAGGGAGAGACCTGCCCCACTGGGTACTGGGAAAAGAGTGGGCATAGGGGCTTGCCCAGCTAAACATCTCCCATCTCTCAAGGCCTGCCGAGGGGGAAGTTGGCACTCACAGCCACTCTGCCCCAGAGCAGAGCCCAACCGGGAGATTTTCCTGGTTAGGCCAGTCCAAGCTCACTCCGACTCTACACAGGCCTGAGGAGGTGACAACCCTATCGACCAGCTCCTCCTGGCCCCCCATTTACATCTTAATTACATTCCTTGGGAAACCGTCCAGGCCGCATTCCGCCTGGCAGGCTGCTGGGAAGACCCACAGAGCACTATGGTAACGCCCATGCTTGTTGGTCAAGCAGCAGACGCCAGGCTGAGGAACCTCCCTTCCAGGGCCAGCCTGGATTCCTCAACCCCGCCAGCTCCCGACCGCTCCCACTTATCCATGTGCTCCTACCCCAGCCCCCTCCCCCACTCCCCTCCCATCTCCAGCCAAGCCCACAAATGTCCAATGTCCAGCTCCCTTCCTCAAAGCCTCAGACAGGGCTGTTGTATTTCTCCAAAGCCACTTCCCCAGGCACCACCATTCAGGGCCCAGGTAGAGGAACGGGTGGTGGAGGGTGCAGAGTCCAGTGCAACCTTGGTGCTGCCTCTCGTGAGCTGTTCACCAAGAGTGCTGGGCCATAGCTGTGGCTTTCAAACTTTTTTCTTTCTTCTTTCCCTTTTTAAAAACACAGCTCTGAATTAGGACGCTAGTAAGTCAAAGAGGGTAAAAATTAAAACAAAACAATTGATTCATTCCTCAGACTGTTTACGTCTTCATAGCTTGGTAGAAAATATTTCATTTTTGGTGGAACCCTAGAAGCATCTCCATAGACCCTCCAGAGCTCCCTAGGAAATCAAGTAAAGCTTCCTTCTTCAGCATTCCTTCCCAAATCCTCCCCTAGAGAAGCAATGTGCCATCTCTTCACCTGTTCCTTTGGCTGTTCGCAACCCTTTAGGAGAGACCACGGCTGGAAGGGAGGGGAGTAGAGGCTCTCCCTCTCCTGCCCCTCACCCAGCTCCATTTTTGGGCACAGAAAATGGACAGTAGTCAACTCTCATACCCTAGTCTTCCTCCTTTCCCTTTTTCTCTCCTACTTTCCTCCCCTTTTCCCTCTTTTTCCTCCCTTCCTCCCTTGTTTCCTATATTCATAATAAAAACCTTTCAGCAAGCAAAACCTTATGTGAAAGTCCAATGGTGGACTAGGTAATGGAGGCCTTGTTCTGGTTAGAGGCAATAGAACTCTATAGTCCCACCCACTGGGCTCCCACTTGCGCCCTAGAGGCCCTGGAGGCATCTTGGAGCCTCCAACGAACAGAGTTTGAAAACCACTGGCCTTGTCAGGTCTGGCAGTCTGAATAGATGACTTTGCTTTCTCTTCTCATGTCTCACTTTCTTCCTCATCTTGCCCGCCCCCCCTCCTACTTTCCTTCTCCCTCTCTTTTGCCTTCTCATCTCTCCTTTCCTCCCTGCCTGGCAGAGCCCTGGGTCCAGTCTGGCCCTGCTTTTCCTGCCTGGGGCGAGTGGACCCAGGCTCCATTCCAACACTGGGCAGCAATTTTGGGTCCCTAACTTGGCCAGACAGTGCTTGCCAGTCATGTGAGCAGAGGCCCTGGAGCCAGGCATTCCTGCCCAGCCCTTTCAACTGTAATCAAGGCGGGGGTGGTGGCACCAACACCAAAGGGTAGCTGGAGACGTTTTGTTGTTGTCTGGAGGGGACGAGGGAAGATCAGGAACAATATCAGGTGCAGACACATCCTGGGATAGGAAAGCCCTCCCCTCCCACTGAAGGGTGTGGGACCAGACAGTTGACGCTTCTGTGGGCTAGGATCCTGCTTAAGAAGACAGAGCCTTTCTACGGTGCCATCTTACCATGGAACTCTTCAGAAAGGACTCATGAAAAGGCCCTGTTCAGCCACAGACAGGAAAAGCAAGGGCAGTTAGGGGCTGGGTGCCAAGCTTACTCTCAACTGGATTCCAATCACCTGGATCATTGCACTTGAGGGGTTACTCTGTTCCAGGAACTGGGGGAGTGGCTGCAAACAAATAGACACACATCTCTACCCTCATGGAGCTGATATCCTAGTCAGGGGAGACAGATAATAAACAAAAATGTTAGGTAGAACTGACAGAGAGTGAGAAGGACAGAGGAGGAAAATAAATCAAGGAAGGGGAATAGTGAAGGCAGGGATAGAGGAGGAGAGAGATTTGAAATAGAGTAGTCAGAGGTTTCATGGAGGTGGTAACACTGAAGGACTGAGGGAGGTAAGGGAGTGACTGATGCAGATATCTGGTGGAAGAACATTCCAGGCAGAGGGAACTTCAGGTGCAAAGGCCCTGAGGTGCTGACACACTGGCATGTTTGAGGAGCAGCAAGGAGGTGGAACTAGCTGGGGAGCATGCTCCCCATAGAGCAATGGGGAGTGTGCATGCATGCTCAATGACTTCAATTGTGTCCAACCCTTTGGGACCCTATGGACTATAACCCGCCAGGCTTCTCCATCCATGGGATTCTCCAGGCAAGAATAATGGAGTGGGTTGCCACTTCATTCTCCAGGGGATCTTCCCAACCCAGGGATCAAGCCCGCATCTCTTATGTTTCCTGCATTGACCGGTGAGTTCTTTACCATTAGCGCTACCTATGGTAGGCTATTCTAAGAACTTTAGCTTTTTCTCTGAGTAAGATGGGGGCCAGTGCAGGATCTGGAGGCAGGAAAGGAACATGATCTGAAGAAACCACATTAGGACATCGTCTTGGCTGCTGAGCTGAGAATAGACTACGGGCAAGGGAGAAATCTGGGATGGTGACTCAGGGGATGGATGGTGGATGAACCAGGGAGAAAGGCTTCTGGATATGCTTGGAAAATAGAGCTAATGGGAGTAGATATGGGAGTGAGCCCTCTGCCTGCCAGATCCTAGATCCAGGGCATGCCCCTTCATGAGCTCACCATTGGGGGTGGGGTGATGTGGGGTGGGGTGGGGTGGGGTGGGGGCTATGGATCCCACAGGGTGTCCCTGTGTGCAGGCAATTCCAGGGGGTTACAGAAGCCAGTGGAGGGGGGAGAGGTTCTCACCCTTAAATGCTAAGGGGAAAGAGACACTGATCTACAGAGGTCGGGAAATAGGCCAAAATATGGTCAGAGTCCTAAAGAATCTCAGATAAAGGCAAAAGAGGAAAACAGCCTGGGCTGTGGGGACCAGCCTGATTTTCGTATCAAGGTCATACACTCCTCTCAGGGCTGCAGGAAAACTGGAGGGCTTCAGAGCTGCTCTCTGGTAGGACTCCCTTGTGGTGCAGTCCCCCAACCTCTCCCTTATTTGCTGAGTCAGTTGAGGAACATGGATTAGCCACTCCCTGAGCTGTGCCAGACCAGCCAGCCAGTCTCTTTTATCCCATAGGACTTACAAGACTTCCTGGGTAGCAAGACAAAAGAGAACTTACATCCCTAGGTGAGTTAGACCCTGGCGGTATGGAGTAGACTGGGACCTGGGCTGCCACCAAAAGTGTGGCTAGTTTTTCCATCAAACCCATTCCCCAAACCAGGCTCCTCCTTCCCTTTGCCCTGGCTACCTCAGGAGCTTGAACACCCCAATTCCTGGTTCTCTGGAAGGCGGGAGTGCAAGGTAGAGGGCTATGTCAAGCCAAGCCAGGGCTCGTAAGCTCCAGGGTGGCTGGAGCCTGAGCTAAGCTACCCCAGCTGAGGGACATGGGCCCCTGAGCCTGAAAGAGGAAAGTCCCCTAACTAATATCTGGTGCAGAGCTCTATGCTTCTCAAGCCAGAGAGATACGGATGGTTCATGAGTCATACACTATTTAATCTACTGACACAGACAGCCCATGGAACACTGCCCACTACCCTGTCATCTCACTTCACATCCTTGTCAGTGAAGCAAATCAGTTATTTTAGATTCCAGAAGGTCCAGTAACAACAAAACAATAGGTGGTGTTGAGTGAGACTCTCTACAGAATAAAGTGCTGGACACTTTACACACACGTATTCCCATTTAAAACCCTACTGCCAATCAATGAGATGTGTGCTATTAGTGTGCCCATTTTAGAGATAAGAAGACACAAACTCAGAAAAGTCGAGTTCCCTGTCCAACACACACAACTTGGAAGAAGCAGAGCTGGCATTCAAAACAATCCAGGAACACATGCTCATTCTGGTTAAGGGTGAGCCCAGAGTCACAAAACCAAAGTTCCCTGGCTGCTCCTGGTGGTGAATAGTAGAGGAGGATGGGAACCCTTCTTACTGGAGCTGTCTTTCCCTCTACTCTCCCACCCACCTCACCCAGCTTCCCTCATCCTTATTTTTCCCCTCTCCCATTGCTGGTTATACTGAGGTTGTAGAGGCTGAGGCAAGGGGCCCTCAGTCTTTCAGATCTAGAGATGTAAGACCTGGAGCTGAGGATCCTGGAGGGGAAATATTTTGGCTTGAAGATCCAGGGCAGACTGGGGGATTGGAGGAGAGGTGGTGTCCCAGGGAAGGAGGATCATGCTACAGGCTTGGGTGAAGCCCCCCGAAGCTACAATGAGGGTCTGACCTGGCTCCAAACCACTGTGGTCTGGCTCCTTCTTGTTAGAGTGATGAATTTGAGAAAATACTGGAACGATTGGGGGAAATAATGAATTTCCTCATCCACACTTTGGGCAGGTTTGGGGAGTAAGGAAGCCTTTCCGAAGGCCCTAAGCCCCATTCCTCAAAATTCTTCTCAAACGCCTTATCACTGTTTGTGTTTTTAAGAAGAGGAAACTGAGGCATAGGGAGGTTTAAGAGCTTGCCCAAAGTTGTGCCATATGTAGCAGATCCAGAGAACCCATATAATTTTGCTCTTGGGCTTCGCTGATAGCTCAGACAGTAAAGAATCTGCCTGCCAATGCAGGAGACGCGGGTTCAACCCCTGGGTCGGGACGATCCCCTAGAGTAAGAAATGGCAACCCATTCCAGTATTCTTGCCTGGGAAACCCCATGGACAGAGGAACCTGGCAGGTTACAATCCGTGGGGTCACAAAGAGTCAAACACAACTTAGCTATCAAACAACAACACTACATTTGCTCTACAGCCATCTGCTCAACCCCCTACTCTGGGGCCCAGTGAGGGACTAGCTAAAGTGCTTCCTGAGTTCCGCTGGTGGACTGAGGAACAGCAGAGTTCCATGAAACCCAGCTCTGCCACTCACTATTTATAGGTGGAACCCTGACAAGTTATTTCATCCCTCTGAGCTTCAATTTCCTCATCTATAAAATGGGGCAATAAGACAACTCCAGTAGGGTTGTATATGAAAGTACCTCTTTCTTACAACCCAGGAACAAACATTGGCTCAGTCTCAAATTGCTGGGCATTGACTGGGCTGGACTGTGAGAGCTGTTTTGTGAACTCCCCAGAGGTCTTGGTTCTCCTGTGGCCAGCACCACAGGTTGGCTGGACTGGGAGAGGCGAGGCTAGCGGCGGCGGGGCTGAGGTCTGGCCTCAATCTCCTATACTGATTCTGAGCTCTGGTAACAGTGCCACAGTCCCAACATTGCCCACCCCTGCTCTGGGCTCTGGGTACCCTTTCTAGTGCCTTAGTAACCTGCCTAGTCCTCCGAAGCCCCGAGGAAGCTCCACCTTGCCTTGGCTGCTCCCCTCAGTGACTAAAGTTCAGTCTCCCAACCCGTACTGGAGTCCTGCTGCCCCCTCCTCACTTACCCCTGGACTCTGCCATTGGTGTGTCCTCCCTCCAACTTCCTGTGGTACTGCAGACTCCATGGCTCCCTGCAGATCCCCGAATACTGACTGAGACCGCATCCTTCAGAGAGCCTGTTGGGCTCAGGAAGGACCTGGTTCTTCTCAGTAAGGCACCACACCATGAGAAAAAAGAAATAGTTTCCTAAAAAAAAAAAAAGAAAGAAAGAAAGAGTTTCTTACACCCAAGTACAATGGAGTGCTTAGGCCGAGCTAGGAAAGCCTTCTGCCTACCACTGGCATGACCTCCAAACTTCCCCTTTCAGACCCAGGAGGTAGTGTTGGTGGTAGTGGTGGCAGGAGTGTGTGGGGGGAGAGCTGGGAGCTGCTCCTTGACTCTGCAGACCTGATCTAGTTCGTGCCTGGCTCCAGGAGGTAGAGGTCAAATCGCAGCCACAAAGGAGCAGAAGAGAGGAGAGAAGAGAGAGGAGGAGGAAATACGATGAGTCCAGCGGTGGAAAGCTGGGGCCAGGGCTGGCCGGGGAGGGAGGGGGAGCTGGGCCCAGGGCTATTTCTGTACAATAATACAGGGGAAGAGGGCCAAGCTGACAGGACAGTGATTAGTCTTCAGGGAGCAAAGGCGAAGACTCTGCCGGCGAGCCTGGGGCTGGAGGAGCTGGCCTGGGGCCCAGTTTGGTGGGCTGGAGCAATGATTTCAGAGGCCCGGAATCTGAGGCGAGCTGGACCCAAGGACTAGGGAGCAGAAAAGGTGGGAGCAAGGAGAGTGGAGCCAGCCATCCCCCGAGCCCCACCTCCAAGGTAGGAGGTTGGGAAGAGGGTGGGAGCTGGCCTGCTCTGACAGCTGTCTGCCACTGCGGGGTTATCTGGCTGCTGGTGGGGGCAGTTTCTGCAACGCACGCTTCCTGGGCTCTGGCCTGTGGGGGAGATGTCGTGAGAAAGAGTCAGGAACACAAGGCTCGGAAACCTCAGGGGAAAAGTCAAGCGTGCTCTTTCTTTCCCACGGGATTTCCAACCATGGGGCCAGGAGAGGAGGTGTGAGAGGTCAGGGAGTAGGGAGGGCTCACAACTCATTTTTGCAGCGCTGACTCTGTGATGTGCCTCTTGTTGTACATTTCCACACTGACTCCTCCTGCACACCAGGTGAGGTGGGAACGCTCACACTTGGTTGATAGTGAGAAAGCTGAGGCTCAGAGAAGTGAAGTACTTTGCCTAACATCACGCAGCTAAGAAGCCCAGAGCCATATTTAGACCCAGGTCCATCATACTCCAAAGCCCTGGCTTTGGAGACGGTAGAGCAAAATGAGGGGTTTTGCCCTCTGTGGCAACTGGCTTTGAATCTCTCCCCTGTTCCCTGCCATCCACATGAGCTTGGTCAAGTTACTTCTCTCTTAGCCTCAGTTTACTCATCTGTGAAGTGGAGCTATTAACAGTACATACCTCCTGATTGTTTTGAGGATTCAAGGAGTTGATATGTGTGAAGTGTCTAGAACAGTACATGGTACACAATAACTCATCTGAAAGAAGCACTATGTGAGTATTCAGCACTGCCCTCCATGGGCACCCTTAGAGGAAGGAGTGTGAGAGAGGTGGGGGTATTGTGTGGGGGAAACATAGGGCAGAGGGTCACCCCAATCCCTTTAGAATTGGAGTCCTCCCACATTTGGACAATAGTATCAGGAATCTTCGAATGGGGAGCCCTTGTGACCCAGCAATTCCACTTCTGGGAATTCATCCTAAGGAAATAATGGGTCAAGAGAGCAAAGATGTATGTACCAGGATGTTCATTTCCAGGTTGCTCATTATAGTGAAAAACAGGGGCTTGCTTAAATGAATTATGGCATATTCATACACAGCAGCCATTAAAAACAATGATGTCACTCTTTAGGTATTGATATGGAAAGAGGTTCCTGATACAGTTGTTAAGGGAATCAAAGCAGTTTGCCACACTGCAGGTAGAGGAGTTTTGGGAAAGGAGATGTTGGAGGGTCAGGGTTAGGGAGGGGAACTCATTCATATTTGAAATTTGTTTACTGTGAACATTTTTTACTTTAATAATTAGAAGAACACAAGCAATGAAACCATTTCCATTTTTTAAAATAACCACAAAGATTCAGACTTCAAGTCTCTGGGCATTCCTCTGGACATTCAGATGAGGGGCTCCCTGGGCACGAGTGATCTCCCTGCTCAGGAGCAGACCCTATGTTTCACCTGCTCCCAGTTCTCCCCATCAAGTGGAGGGGCACAGCAAAAGGGTCTGGTGAGATCAGACAACCCTGGCATCTGTTGCTGAAACAAAGTTTCAAAACTAACATGACCAACCAAGGCCAACATGACCTTGTACCTCAATTCATTCATTCATTTTTTATTGGACAAATATCTATCAAGCACCTACTATGTGGCTGGCTTAAGTGATGAGGACACAGCAGTGAATAAAATAGACAAAATCCTTGCTCTCATAGAGCTGCTGCTTTAGTGAAGGCAAACAGACAATAAAGACAGATAGTATAGAGAGTCCATTGGATGACAATAAGTGCTCTGGAGAAAAATAAAATAGCAAATGAGAAATGAAAACATAAGGTGGGATTGCAATTTAAAAACAGAATGGTAAGGGAAGACTTCCTTGAAAAAGTGACACTTAAGTAAACATCTCAAGAAGACAAAGTAGCAAAGCCTATGGATAGCTGGAGGAAGAGCATTCCGGGCAGAAGTAACAGCCCTGGGACTGGGGGTGGGCAGGGGGAGTGTTTGGTGTGTTGAAGTATAGAAAGGAGGCCAAGCAAAGATAGCACAGGGAATAGGAGTGGTACGTGAATCTGAAGAGGGAACTAGCAGGAAAGCAGGCAGGGCTGTGCCAAGCCAAGCTAAGGCTTTGGGTTTTACTGCGAGTGAAAGGGGAGCCAGTGCAGGGTTTTGAACAGAGTAGTGCTAACTATTTTAACAGGATCACTTTGGCTGCTGCCAGGCAAACAGGCTGCAGGAGGAAGGGTTAAAGAGGGAAACCGGGAGACCAGTGAGGGCATTGTTCTGAGCAACTACGACAGTCATCAAGGCAAGAGGTGATGGCAGCTCAGACCATGGCAATGGAGGTTGTGAGGGGTGATTGGCATCAGAGTCCCTTTCCACTATGACAATCTAGGTCCAGATTCCCCACCAAACCCAGAATGAACTGTGACAACCTTTCCTCTTTAGTGAGGATACACACAGTGTGTCCCAGTATCAGAATATTCTTCTTAGTTTAACCTCTCAACACCCACTTGCTCCTAGGACCTTGCCTGCCCCTCTGGCCGAGGCTAAGACTGTCAGCTCCAGGAAGGTAGGGGCTTTTGCCTGTTTGGTTCACAGCTGTACCTCCAGGGCCTACAGTAGTGTTTGGCACTCATCTGGCACTGAATGAACAAGTGAGTAAACAAAGAGTGGTGTGGCAATCTAGAGGAGGGAGTATGGAATTCTGTTGGAGGGTGGGAGGGGGAGAGGGGTGGGGATGGGTAGGCACATCTGATCTGCCTACTCAGCCAGATCCCTGGAGAGTAACCCAGGATCCCAGAACATACACACAGGTGCAGGTGGGCCCTTCCCTTCTCAGCCTGACTGATAGACTGTGAATGTTGGCCATCCCATTGCTTGGCCACAAGAAAAAGAGAACTGGCCACTTCAACTTCCTACTCAGACAGGATCACTGCCATCTTAGAAGTAGGGAAGCAAGTTTAAAGGAATGTATAGAGTCAGGGTCTTAAGTGAGGAATAATAATTAGGGACAGACAGAGTCCAAAGCTTGGGTCCATCCCAGTTGTGGAAAACCAGGAGAAACTATTTTACCATTTTTCACCCTGCCTCTCTCTGCTCCACTCTCCCCTTCTCTACCTTTCTGCCACAATTCTCCCCCAAAAGCCTCATTCCCATTGAGCAACAGGCCTTCTCAACCTCTCTGTCTCCCCTCTTGCTGATTCTTCACCAGACTTTCCACCAGCCCCTCACTCCATTCAGTGGAGATCTCCCTTAATCTTAAAACTATCTCTAACCTTCTTTCTTAGCAACCACCTGCCTCTGCAGATGCTATCACCTTCATCTCTGCAATCTTCAGAGGGAAGGTCAGATTGGCTGTCTTTGTCAGACCATGGGCACACCATTTTCTGAGTATGTTACACTGAGTATGAGTTACACTGTGAGCCATTAATGTGATCTGGGGCAGGTCTTACAAGGACTTATCAAGTATATTACCAATAAGTTAGGTAAGAAATTGCATCTCACTATTGTTTTATTTTGCACTCTCCTGCTCATCAGTCATTCAGGACTTCTAGTTAAACATGCCAGATTGAATAAGTACATTTAGTACTGTTCCCTTCCTAAGTCCCACTAAAATGACAGTAAATGTATTTTGAAGAGACATTAAGTTAAAAGACTAGAGAATATCAGAGGAGACAGACAACCACAACAAAATATTGGAAATTGGCAAGCCAGATAGAAGAGAACAAGAGAAAGGGGAAACCCAACTTGGCAGTGTGGGAAGCCCAGAAACAGATTGATTTGTTCCATAAAACTCTAGAACTTTAGAAACGAGGCTCACCAGATACATCTGAAAGTCGCAGTGTTTTGTGACTGAAAATAAGTGGATTGGTTGAAGGTCTGTGTAAGAAAAATTAGACTTCCAAATCCCTCCTTCTACATTGGCAGAACACTAGAAGTCTACTCTCCATAGAGACTGGATGTGGAGGTGCTGGCCTTGGCTGAAGATAGGGATGCATTACTGAAATGGAAAGATAAGATGATCACCTACAGTGAACAGTGAGGTCTTCCTCACTCTGCTCCAGGAACACTGGCGGCCATGATACTACATCATTTCCCCTCCCCTGCCACAGATTAGAGGCTTCTTCTCTGGGGAATCTGATATTTGAATGTTCTCTAAAAAGCCCAAATAACTCAGTCTACTGTGATCAGTTGAAAAACCCTACATTACGCACACTGGGTTGCCATTTCCTACTCCAGGGGATCTTCCTGACCCAGGGATCGAAACCTCATCTCTTGCATTTTGTGCGTTTGCAGGCAGATTCTTTACCACTAGTTCCACATTATGCACACAGAATATCAATAAACTTTTTAGTTCCTCACTCTTAAAAAATGGGCTGGTAGTCAGGGATCATGAGACATTTGAGGAAATCTTTAAAGGTAGAAGACAGAAACCAAAATGAACAGATGATGAATTCAGAGAAATTAGAAGCAATGCGGGGAGCAGAAAAAAGCTAAACACGAACAACCACAACAATTCAGTGTCATGTAACAACAAATGAACTTTTGCTCAAGTTGTATATTATCTTCTTCTTGACTACAGTTCTGCTCTATGTTGTCTTCATTTCAGGATCTGAATTGAAGGAGCAGTTGCTATCTAGGGTGTCATCAGGCTCATAGCAGAGAGGAAAGCAAGATGGTAGAATCACACAGTACCTCAAAAAACTTTTGCTGAAAAGTGGGACATGTCAATTTTACTCACGTTGCATTGAACAAAAGAAGTAACATGTCCAAATCTGATGTCAAAAATGCAAGAACAGACAGGCATGATGGACATGAGTAACAAATATTTTGTCAATACCAGAATCTATCAGAATTCATGAAACAAAAACAATTCAGTTCAGTTCAGTCACTCAGCCGTATCCATAGACTTTGCAACCCCAAGTACTGTAGCAGGCCAGGCTTCCCTGTCCATCACCAACTCCCAGAGCTTGCTCAAACTCATGCCTATTGAATCGGTGAGACCATCCTACCACCTCATCTTTTGTCATCTGTTTCTCCTCCTGCCTCCAATATTTCCTAGCATCAGGGTCTTTTTCAATGAGTCAGTTCTTCGCATCAGCTGGCCAAAACATTGGAGCTTCAGCTTCATCATCAGTCCTTCCAATGAATATTCAAGACTAATCTCCTATAGGATTGACTGGTTTGATCTCCTTGCAGTCCAAGGGATTCTCAGGAGTCTTCCTGGAGAAGGAAATGGCAACCCACCCCAGTAGTCTTGCCTGGAAAATCCCATGGGCGGAGGATCCTGGTAGGCTACAGTTCATGGGGTCCAAAAGAGTTGGACACGACTGAGCAACTTCATTTTCACTTTCTAGGTTGGTTATGGCTTTTCTTCCAAGGAGCAAGCATCTTTTGATTTCATGGCTGCAGTCACCAACTGCAGTGATTTTGGAGCCCCCCAAAATAAAGTCTGTCACTGTTTCCATTATGTCCCCATATATTTGCCATGAAGTGATGGGGCTGGATGCCATGATCTTAATTTTTTGAATGTTGAATTTTAAGCCAGCTTTTTCACTCTCTTCTTTCACTTTCATCAAGAGGCTCTTTAGTTCCTCTTCGCTTTCTGCCATAAGGGTGGTATCATCTGCATATCTGAGGTTATTGATATTTCTCCCAGCAATCTTCATTCCAGCTTGTGCCTCATCCAGCCCAGCATTTCTCATGATGTATTCTGCATAGAAGTTAAATAAACAAGGTGACAATATACAGCCTTGACGTACTCCTTTCCCGATTTGAAACCAGTCTGTTGTTTCATGTCCAGTTCTAACTGTTGCTTTTTGACATGCATACAGGTTTCTCAGGAGTCAGGTAAGGTGGTCTGGTATTCCCATCTCTTGAAGAATTTTCCACAGTTTGTTGTGATCCACACAGTCAAAGGCTTTGGTGTGGTCAATAAAGCAGAAGTAGATGTTTTTCTGGAACCCTCTTGCTTTTTCAATGATCCAACAGATAGGTATATCTTTCCTTTTCTCCGTTCCCTTTAGCTTCTCTTCTTTTCTCAGCTATTTGTAAGGCCTCCTCAGAGAACCATTTTGCCTTTTTGCATTTCTTTTTCTTGGGGATGGTCTTGGTCACTGTCTCCAGTACAATGTCACAATCCTCTGTCCATAGTTCTTCAGGCACTCTGTATATCAGACTTAATCCATTGAATCTATTTGTCACTTCCACTGTATAGTCATAAGGGATTTGATTTAGGTCATACCTGAATGGTCTAGTGGTTTTCCCTACTTTCTTCAATTTAAATCTGAATTTGGCAATAAGGAGTTCATGATCTGAGCCACAGTCAGCTCCCAGTCTTGTTTTTGCTGACTCTATAGAGCTTCTCCATCTTCGATTGCAAAGAATATCATCAATCTGATTTCAGTATTGACCATCTGGTGATGTCCAAGTATAGAGTCGCCTCTTGTGTTGTTGGAAGAGCGTGTTTGCTATGACCAGTGCAGTATCTTTGCAAAACTCTGTTAGGCTTTGCCCTGCTTCATTTTGTACTCCAAGGCCAAACTTGCCTGTTACTCAAGGTATCTCTTGACTTCCCACTTTTGCATTCCAGTCCCCTATGATGACAAGGACACCATTTTTTTTTGGTGTTAGTTCTAGAAGGCCTTGTAGGTCTTCATAGGACCATTCAACTTCAGCTTGTTCATCATTTGTGGTTGAGGCATTGACTTGGATTTCTATGATATTGAATGGATTGCCTTGGAAACAAGCAGAGATCATTCTGTCATTTTTCGAGATCGCACCCAAGTACTGCATTTTGGACTCTTGTTGACTATGATGGCTACTCCATTTCTTCTAAGGGATTCTTGCCCAAAATAGTAAATATTATGGTCATCTGAATTAAATTTGTCCATTCCAGTCCATTTTAGTTCACTGATTCCTAAAATGTGGATGTTCACTCTTGCCATCTCCTGTTTGACCACTTCCAATTTACCTTGATTCATGGATCTAACATTCCAGGTTCCTTTGCAATATTGCTCTTTACAGCATCAGACTTTACTTCCATCACCTGTCACATCCACAACTGGGTGTTGTCTTTGCTTTGACTCCATCTCTTCATTCTTTCTGTAGTTATTTTTCCACCCATCTCCAGTAGCATATTGGGCACCTACTGACCTGAGGAGTTCATCTTTCAATGTCCTATCTTTTTGCCTTTTCATACTGTTCATGGGGTTGTCAAGGCAAGAATAGTGAAGTGGTTTGCCATTCCCTTCTCCAGTGGACCACATTTTGTCAGAACTCTCCACCATAACCCGTCCATCTTGGGTGGCCTTACACAGCATGGCTCATAGTTTCATTGAGTTAGACAAGGCTATATGATTCATGTGATCAGTTTGACTAGTTATCTATGATTGTGGATTTCATTCTGTCTGCCCCGTGATGGATGGAAGCTTCCTGATGGGAGATACTGACTGTGGGGGAATCTGAGTCTTGTTCTGATGAGTGTGGCCATGCTCAGTAAACCTTTAATCCAATTTTCTGTTGATGGGTGGGGCTGTGTTCCCTCCCTGTTGTTTGACCTGAGACAAAACTATGGTAGGGGTAATGAAGGTAATGTTGAACTCCTTCAAAAGGACTTGTGCACCCACTGCTGTATTCAGTGCCCCTGACCCTGCAGCAGGCCACTGTCAACCTCCTCCTCCACAGGAGACTCCTGGACACTCATAGGCAAGTCTGGGTCAGTCTCTTGTGGGGTCACTGCTCCTTTCTCCTGGATCCTGGTGCACATGAGGTTTTATTTGTGCCCCCCAAAAGTCTGTTTCCCCAGTCCTGTGTAAGTTCTGTAATCAAATCTCGCCAGCCTCCAAAATCAAATTTCCTGGGAGTTCTCAGTCACTTTGCCAGCTCCCCAGGTTGGGAAATCTGTTGTGGGTTCTAGAACTTTCTTAACAGCACAAGAACTTATTTGGTATAATTGTTCTGCGGTTTGTGGGTCATCTGCTCAGCAGCTCTAAGGTAGGGTAATGGCGGCCTTCTCCAAGAGGGCTTATGAAACAGAAACAGGAGGTAATCAAAGAAAATAAGAGAGAATTTATAAATTATCAATATGATAACATAAATACAACATTAAATAAATGATTAGGAAGATCAAGTTGACAGCAAGCAGATGAAAATACAAAGGAATGGGAAATAGAGAAAATCATTGCACTTCAAGAGGCCCAATATCTGGATAAAAGGAATGCCAACAAGAAAGAACAGAGACAAAAAAGAATAAGAAATTAGTAATGAAACATTTCAATTGCATTTCTCAGGATGGAAAGATACAAATTTCTTAATTGAGAGGAAACAAATATCCAGCACAATCAACGCAAAAAGACCAGTGACAAGGTATGTCCTTTGTGAAATTTTAGTATACTTAACAAAGAGATGCTAAAAACTTCCAGGAAGAAAAAAATAGGTGCATACAAAGTCTCAAGGATCAGAACAGTATCAAACTCCTCAACCACACACCAGAAGCTAGACGATAATGGATTAATGTCTTTGAATTTTTTAGGGAAAATGATTTCTAACTTAGAACTTTATATTTGAACTATCAATCAAATGTGAGGCTAAAAGAAAGGCCTATTCAGAACAATAAGTTGTCAAAATATATACTTTGCGTTCACCCCTTCTCAGGAAGCTAATGGATGGTCTGATCCAAAACAAGGAAGAATAAAACAAAAAGAGGTGGATCAGGAACCCAGAACACAGGGAAGCTAGCATAATAGGAAAGTACAGGTAATCCCCAGGATGGTGGTAAAAGGGAAGTAAGTCCATGGATAACAGGCAGCCAAGCAAGCAATGCCAGTACCACAGCAGGCCGGCTGGAGTAGATCATGGAGGGTTCTGGAAGAGGTGCTTCCAAGGGAAAGATGTTTGGACAGATTGAGATGAGATTTACTCTTCTGGCAGACAGTTTACCAATGAATTAGTTATAGGCACACAGAAAAATCAACCAAATACACACCAAAATTGAGACAATTATTAATTCTAGGGAAATACAAAAATCATTCGATAAAGGGCATGTAATCATAAGAGACCTCCGGGCTTATAGTTACATTAATGTCAGCACTGAATATTGATATAGCTACATTGGGATGATAGGAAGAAAGGAAGTGCTTATGTGTAGCCAGGCGGATGAGAAGAGAGCAAAATCCTTGTCTTCTAGGATGAGAAGTCAATAGATGATATTTAAATCTGGAAAATTGACATGTCAGAATATAACTTAGAAATAATGGAGAAAATCAGAAAAATATTTTTCAGCTAAAAGGGATATGTGTCTCTAAGGAGTGAGAATTGGGTGTAGAAAGTACTAGGGCAGAGACATTGTGGTTTTTGTTAAATATCTTCCAAACCATGTACATTCACAAAGTATTTTTTTATATTTTATTTTCCTAATTCATTGTGAAGTTGAATATCTTTTAACATGTTTATTGGTCTTATTTGTAATCCCTCTTTTATAAATTCCCTGATTGTATCTTTGCCTATTTTTCTTTTGGGTGGCTTACCTTTTTAAACATTCATTTCTAAGAGTTCATTATAAATTATAGATCCATACATTAGTTCATTTAACAAATATGAATTGAACACCTATTGTATTCCACACGTGGTGGTAGGTGCTGGGGATACAGCTGACAACAAGATAGGCCAAGTCTCTCATGGAGTACACATCTTAGTAGGATCAGAGAACAAGTGAACAAATACACAGACACGCTGCTTTCTGATAAGAGAAAGTGCTCTGAGGAAAAGGGAAGAAGGTGACAAAATGGATTGTGAAAGTTGGGTGTGGCCTGTTTGGATTGGTTGGCCTGAGAAGGTGAAATTTGAGTCATTCAGGCTTCTGGAGGATTTGGGGATAGATGTACCATTTCAGACACCAGAAATAGCAATTGTAGATGTGCTAAAGCAGAAAGGAAAAAAAAAAAAAGGAGGAGTGACAGAGAAACAGGGAGAAGACCACTGTGAATAAATGTTGCCAGTCATTCCTCCAAATCTGTCACTTGTGTTTTAACTTTGTTTATATTGCCTATTGTCATCAGACAGACATCGCAGAAATTTGATGCAATCAAATGTATCAATCCTCATTTACAGCTTCTGCTTTTTGTGATTTCTTTGAAAGAAAATTTTCCCACATGTCAATATTATAACCATACTTTTCAATATTTTATAATAGCTTTATAGTTTGTGTCTTACAGTTTTGCTTTTAATTTGTCTGTAATCTAATTTTTAAGTGGTGTGAAGAAAGGATTCAATTTTTTTTTTCTTAAATGGATAGCCAATTGCCTCAATACCATTGATTGAATAGACCATTCTTTCCCTATTGATTTGAAAGGCCACCTTCGTTCAATACCAGATTACCACATACCCATGGTCCTGTTTCTGGTCTCTATTCATTTGCTTTGTTCTACATCTCTCTCCCTGAACTAGGTCTGATTATTAGGCCAGTAATCCTGCCTGAGGCTAAATTGGCTATTCAGGGCCCTTTTCCATTCTGATTGGTCTGAGGTTATGCCACACCTATTGTTACCCATCTTGAACTAGAGCCTAGGACACACTTTTCAATCCTCAAAATGCATAAAATATTTTGATATGTGGCAAAGCAAGTCCCCCTTTTCATTGTTCTTCCCTTTCAAAATTGTCTTAGCTATTCTTGTACGTTTTCTCTCACATGTGAATTTTCTAATCAATTTGTCAAGTTCTGTGAGAATTCCTGCTGGGAATTTGACTGTGATTGAATTAAATTTATGGATTAGACTGGAAAGAATTTATATCTTTACAATATTGAGTTTTCCCATCCAGGAACATGTATGTTTCTCCATTTATTTAGATCTCTTTAGTGTTCTTCAGTAAAATTTTAGTGTTATTTTATACATCTGGCATGCTTCTTATTTGGTTTTTACCTAGATATTTTATAGTTTTGTTGCCTTTGTGAAAGAAGCCCATTTATCTCTTTTATTTCTAATTGGTGATTGCCAAGCACTATTGATTTCTTTTTAAATTAACTTCATTTTAAAACAGCTTTAGATTTATAGAAAAATTCCAAAGATACTAAAGAGAGTCTTCATATACCCCACACCTCATTTTCCTTATTTTTAACAACTTAACATGACTACAGTACATTTGTTACAATTAATGAACCAATATTAGCACATTGTTATTAACTGAAGTCCAGAGTTTATTCATAATTCCTTCAGTTCAGTTCAGTTGCTCATGCTGACTCTTTGTGACCCCATGAACTGCAGCACACCAGGCTTCCCTGTCCATCATCAACTCCCAGAGCTTGCTCAAATTAATGTCCATCAAGTCGGTGATGCCATCCAACCATATTACCCTCAGTCGACCCCTTTTCCTCCTGCTTTCAATCATTCTCAGCATCAGGGTCTTTTCCAACGAGTTAGTTCTTCACATCAGGTGGCCAAAACATTGGAGCTTCAGCTTCATCATCAGTCCTTCCAATGAATATTCAAGACTAATTTTCTTTAGGATGGACTGGTTTGATCTCCTTACAGTCCAAGGGATTCTCAGGAGTCTTCTGCAACACCACAGTTCAAAAGCACCAATTCTTCAGTACTCAGCCTTCTTTATGGTCCAACTCTCACATCCATACATCACTACTGGAAAAACTGTAGCTTTGACTAGTCGGACCTTTGTTGGCAAGGTAATGTCTCTGCTTTTTAATATGATGTCTAGGTTGGTCATAGCTTTTCTTCCAAGGAGCAAGCATCTTGATTTCATGGCTGCAGTCACCATCTGCAGTGGTTTCGGAGCCCAAAAAAATAAAGTCTGTCACTGTTTCCATTGTTTCCCCATATATTTGCCATGAAGTGATGGGGCCGGATGCCATGATCTTAATTTTTTGAATGTTAAATTTTAAGCCAGCTTTTTCACTCTCTTCTTTCACTTTCATCAAGAGGCTCTTTAGTTCCTCTTCGCTTTCTGCCATAAGGGTGGTATCATCTGCATATCTGAGGTTATTGATATTTCTCCCAGCAATCTTCATTCCAGCTTGTGCCTCATCCAGCCCAGCATTTCTCATGATGTATTCTGCATAGAAGTTAAATAAACAAGGTGACAATATACAGCCTTGACGTACTCCTTTCCCGATTTGAAACCAGTCTGTTGTTTCATGTCCAGTTCTAACTGTTGCTTTTTGACATGCATACAGGTTTCTCAGGAGTCAGGTAAGGTGGTCTGGTATTCCCATCTCTTGAAGAATTTTCCACAGTTTGTTGTGATCCGCACAGTCAAAGGCTTTGGTGTGGTCAATAAAGAAGAAGTAGATGTTTTTCTGGAACCCTCTTGCTTTTTTGATGATCCAACGGATGTTGGCGATTTGATCTCTTGTTCCTCTGCCTTTTCTAAATCCAGTTTGAACCTCTGGAACTTCTCAGTGCTTGTACTGTTGAAGCCTGGCTTGGAGAATATTGAGCATTACTTTGGTAGTGTATGAGATGAGTGCAATTGTGCCGTAGCATGAACATTCTTTGGCATTGCCTTTCTTTGGGATTGGAATGAAAACTGACATTTTCCAGTCCTGTGGCCACTGCTGAGTTTTCCCAATTTGCTGGCATATTGAGTGTAGCACTTTAACAGCATCATCTTTTAGGATTTGAAATAGTTCAACTGGAATTCCATCACCTCCACTAGCTTTGTTCACAGTGATGCTTGCTAAGGCCCACTTCACTTCGCATTCCAGGGTGTTTGGCTCTAGGTGAGTGATCACACCATTGTGGTTATCTGGATCATGAAAATATTTTTTTGTATAGTTCTTCTGTGTATTCTTGCCACCTCTTCTTAATCTCTTCTGCTTCTGTTAGGTCCCTACCATTTCTGTCCTTTATTGTGCCCATCTTTGCATGAAATGTTCCCTTGGGTTCTCTAATTTTCTTGAAAAGATCTCTAGTCTTTCCCATTCTACTGTTTTCCTCTATTTCTTTGCATTGATCACTGAGGATGGCTTTCTTATCTATCCTTGCTATTCTTTGGAACTCTGTATTCAAATGGATATATCTTTCCTTTTCTCCATTGCCTTTAGCTTCTCTTCTTTTCTCAGCTATTTGTTAAGGCCTCCTGAGAGAACCATTTTGCCTTTTTGCATTTCTTTTACTTGGGGATGGTCTTGGTCACTGCCTCCTGTACAATGTCATGATCCTCTGTCTCATAGTTCTTCAGGCACTCTGTCTATCACATTTAATCCCTTGAATCTACTTGTCACTTCCACTGTATAGTCACAAGGGATTTGATTTAGGTCATACCTGAATGGTCTAGTGGTTCCCCCTACTTTCTATGTGTATACTAGCCCATGTATATACACACATCTATAAATATTTCTATATGTAACCATCCAGATCTATATATCAAGATAAACATGAGTTCACACTGGTGTCTTCAACTGTAATCCATTACCACATGGATGATTATAGTCTCCTCCTCTTGCTTATCTATAAACTCACTCCAGTAGTGAGAAACCTGGTTCCCACCACCTGCTATCCATTCACTTAATTGTTCAATTCTAGTATATAGATATAGATATATATTCCCATACACTATACATGTATAGTGGTATTAGAATTGTTAACCCATATGCCCTTGTGGGAAACAGCTTAATCAACTGGAGTGTAGTACTTATGTACAGATTTTTTTTTTTTTTGGTTTGTTTTGTTCGTTTACCTTTAGTCTTACACACTATAATGATTTCCAAAGTTATTTTAGTCAATACCTTTTCCCCTCACTGTCCTTCAGTGAGATTGTTTCATACATTTGCAGTATGGTTAGATTCTGTTGTAACATTCTGCATTCCATCCTGGGATCCTCAATCTCCTAAATGATTTTTAAATTTGCATACATTAATGTTCCCTCTTTGTGCTGTAAAGCTCTTTGGGTTTTGAAAAATGTAGTTACATATCCACCACTACATATCATACAGATATTTTTACCACCCTAGAAGTCTCCTGACTTCACTTACTCAACTCTTATCCTTTCCCTCTTGAGTCCCTGCCAACCACTGATCATTTTACTCTAAGACAGTCAGTATACCTTGGCCTTTTCCAGAATGTCATATAATTGTAATCATATGTATGTAGCCTTTTCAGACTGGCTCCTTTCACTTAACAATATGCATTTAAGCATTACTCGTGTCTTTCTGTGGCTTGATAGTTCATTTCTTTTTAGCACAATAATATTCCATTGTCTGGATGTACCACAGTTTGTTTATTCATTCAGCTGTTGAAGAACATCTTTGTTGTTTCCAGTTTGGGGCAGTTATAAATAAAGCTGCTATAAACCTTTATGTGCAAATTTTGTGTGGGTGTAAGTTTCCAAATCAGTTAATATCTAGGAATGCATTTGCTGGATTATACACTAAGACCACGTTTAGCTTTGTAAGAAACTGCCAAGCTATGCATTCCCAACAGCAGTATGAGTTCTTATTGTTTCACATGCTCAACAGCAATCAGTAGAGTCAGTTAGAAAATTTTCGCTTTTCTAATAGGGGTATACTATTGTTTTAAGCAACTCCTTAATGATCAATGATGCTGAAGATGTTTTCATATGCTTATTTACCATCTTTAGATCTTCTTTAATGAAGGTGTGTATTCAAATTGTTCACCCATTTTTAATTGGCTTTCTTATTTTTGCATTTTGAGTTGTTTGTGTATTTTGGATACAAACCCTTTATCAGATATGTGTTTTGCAGATGTTTTCTCCCAACCTATGACTTATCTTTGGGTTCTTCTAAAAGTGTCTTTCACATAAATCACAGCAAGATCCTCTATGACCCACCTCCCAGAATATTGGAAACAAAAGCAAAACTAAACAAATGGGACCTAATGAAACTTAAAAGCTTTTGCACTACAAAGGAAACTATAAGTAAGGTGAAAAGACAGCCCTCAGATTGGGAGAAAATAATAGCAAATGAAGAAACAGACAAAGGATTAATCTCAAAAATATACAAGCAACTCTTGAAGCTCAATTCCAGAAAAATAAATGACCCAATCAAAAAATGGGCCAAAGAACTAAACAGAGATTTCTCCAAAGAAGACATACAGATGGCTAACAAACACATGAAAAGATGCTCAACATCACTCATTATCAGAGAAATGCAAATCAAAACCACAATGAGGTACCATTACACGCCAGTCAGGATGGCTGCTATCCAAAAGTCTACAAGCAATAAATGCTGGAGAGGGTGTGGAGAAAAGGGAACCCTCTTACACTGTTGGTGGGAATGCAAACTAGTACAGCCACTATGGAAAACAGTGTGGAGATTTCTTAAAAAACTGGAAATAGAACTGCCATATGACCCAGCAATCCCACTTCTGGGCATACACACTGAGGAAACCAGATCTGAAAGAGACACGTGTACCCCAATGTTCATCGCAGCACTGTTTATAATAGCCAGGACATGGAAGCAACCTAGATATCCATCAGCAGACGAATGGATAAGGAAGCTGTGGTACATATACACCATGGAATATTACTCAGCCGTTAAAAAGAATTCATTTGAATCAGTTCTAGTGAGATGGATGAAACTGGAGCCCATTATACAGAGTGAAGTAAGCCAGAAAGATAAAGAACATTACAGCATACTAACACATATATATGGAATTTAGAAAGATGGTAACGATAACCCCATATGCAAAACAGAAAAAGAGACACAGAAGTATAGAACAGACTTTTGAACTCTGTGGGAGAAGGTGAGGGTGGGATGTTTTGAAAGAACAGCATGTATACTATCTAGGGTGAAACAGATCACCAGCCCAGGTTGGATGCATGAGACAAATGCTCGGGCCTGGTGCACTGGGAAGACCCAGAGGAATCGGGTGGAGAGGGAGGTGGGAGGGGGGATCGGGATGGGGAATACGTGTAAATCTATGGCTGATTCATATCAATGTATGACAAAACCCACTGAAAAAATAAATAAATAAATAAAGGAAAAAAATAAAAAAAAATTAAAAAAATAATAATAAAAAAATAAAAATAAAAGTGTCTTTCACAGAGCACTTGTTTTTAATTTTAATAAAGCAGAACACATTAATTTTTTATTTAATGGATTGTGTTTTTGGTTTGTGATTGTATCTCTTAATAAAAACTCACTACAAATTGAAGGTCACATAGATTTTCTCCTAGGTTTTCTTCTAGAGGTTTTAGTTTTGTGTTTTACATTTAGGTCTATGACCCATTTTGAATTAATTTTTGTGAAAGGCGTAAGGTCTGTGTTGAGACTTTTTGTTGTTATTATTGCTGTTTGTTTTCTTTTGTTTTATAGCTATTGGCTGTCCAATGGTTCTAAGAGCGTTTGTTGAAAAGACTACCTTTTCTTCATTGAATTGTTTTGTTCCTTTGTCAAAGATCAACTTAAAATGTTTGCTTTAGTCTATATCCTGGCTCCCTATTCTATTCATCTGTGTATCTATTCTTTTACCAATATCATACTATCTTCATCACTGTAGCTTTATATAATCAGTATTAAAGTTGGGCTGTGTGAGACTTCCAGCTTTGCACTTCTTCAATATTGTGTTGACCATTGCAGGTCTTTGCCTGTCCACATAAATGTTAGAATCAGCTTGTCAATACCAAATATTATGCAGGGATTTTGAGACTGTGTTAAATTTATAGGGAGTTAGGGAGAACTCACATTTTACAATATTGAGTCTTCCAATCAACAAACACAGAGTATCTCTTCAAGGTCTTTGATGTCTTTCATCAGTTTTATAATTTTTCACATATAGATCCCATACATGTTATATTTCTAAGTATTTCATTTTTGGGGTGATATTATAAATAGTATTTTTTACTTCAAACTCCATGAAAGCAATTGACATTTGTATATTCACTTTGTATCCCAAAATTTTACCATACTCAGTAATTTTGGGAGGTTTTTTTTGCCTATTCTTTGGGAAGTTTTACACAGACAATTATGTCATCTGTGAACAAGGACAGTTTTATTTCTTCCTTCTCAGTCTTTATACTTATTTCTTTTTCATGTGTTATTGCACAAGCTAGAACTTCCAGTATGATGTTGAATAAAAAGTAGTGAGAGAGAATATCCTTGCCTTGTTCCCAGTCTTACAGGGAAAGCATCTACAGTTGACCCTTAAACAATGTGGGGTTTAGGGGCACTGACCCCATACAGTTGAAAGTTTGCATGTAACTTTATAATCAGCCTTCCAGACTCACAGTTATGCACCCATAGAATCAGCTGATCTCAGATTGTGTAGTATTGTAGTAATATTTCTTGAAAAAAATCCGCATATAAGTGCATCTGCACAGTTCAAACCCATGTTGTTCAAGGGTCAGCTATAGCTTTTCACCATTAAATATGATGCTTACTATAGGTATTTGAAGATGTGCTTTATCAAGTTTAGGGAGTTCACCTCTATTCCTGCTTTATTGACAGTTTTTTTAATCACAAATGAGTGTTGGATTTTGTCAGCTATTTTTTCTGAATCAATTGATACAATCATTTTTTTCTTTAGTTTATTGATATGGTAAGATTACATTGATTGAAGTTTTGGACCAGATTGCATAACTGGAATAAATTACATTTGATCATGTGTTGAGGTCACAAAGAGTTGGACACGACTGAGCAACAATAACTTCTTTTATGTACTATTAGATTCAATTTGCTAATATTTAGGATTTTTGCATCTTGTTTATGAGAGACATTGTTCTTAAGTTTCCCTTACTTGTAATGGCTTTATCCAGTTTTGGTCTTAGATAGCACATGCCTCATTGAATGAGAATAGAATGTACACTTTGCTTCTATTTTCTGGAAGATATTGTAGAGAATTAGTATAATTTCTCCCTTAAATGTTTGGTGGAATTCACCAGTGAAGCCATTTAGGCCGGATGCTTTCTTTTGGGGAAGGTTATTAATTACAGATTCAATTTTAAAAATAAATATAGGACCATTCAGAAATATCTCCTCGTGTAAGTTTTGGTAGTTTGTATTTTTCAAGGAATTGTTTTATTTCACCCAAGTCATCAAATTTATGGACATAGCGTTTTTTTTACAGTATTTCTTTTTCATACTTTTAATGTCCATGAGATCAGCAGTGATAACCCCTCTTTCAATTCTGATATTTGTAACTTTGTGTTTTCTCTCTTTTTTTTCATGTTAGCTTGACTAGACATTTAGCAATTTGATTGCTATTTTCAAAGGACCAATTATTGTTTTCTCTATTGTTTTCTATTTTTCAATTTCATTAATTTCCTCTCTAATTTTTATTATTTCTATTCTGCTCTCTAGAATTGTTCCTCTTTTTTTCTAGTTCCTAAGGTGAAAGCTTAGATTCTAAAGTTTAGAATTTTTTCCTTTCTACTATATGCATTGAAAGCTGTATATTTTCCTATAACCAAAAATGATGATGGTGGGTACCCTTGTCTTATTCTTGATTTTGATAAGAAAGCTTCTAATAATTAACCACTATGTGTGATTGTTGCTATAAATTTTTGGTTTCATATAGTTTTCTGAGAGTTTTGTTTTGTTTTAATAAGAAGTAAGTATTCAATTTTATAACTTAAAAATCTATTAAAATAATGGTATAATTATTACCTTTTAATATGACAATATAGTGAATTACTTGATACATATTTCTCATGTTGATCAGCATTAGGAGACGGGTTCAAAGTCTAGCTTTTCTTCAGCTTACTAGCTGTGGATTAACATAATCTCTATATTCCTCAGTTTTCTAACTGATAGATGCTACTTCATAAGTTTATTATGCAGAAAATATAAATATATGAATTTATTTCACATAAGATATATTATATAAGGAAACTAGAACCCAGAACAGATCTTAGTACATATTAAGTACTAAATACTATTAAAAATTAGTACTTTCTTAGTGGTAAATCCTATATGCTTATGATTCATTTAACACGCTGTTAGGTTTTGTTTGTTAAATATTTATTTATGACTTCTTCATTGGTGTGATTAGCCATAATATTCTTTGCACATCTTGTTTTGTCCACCTTCAGTTATCAGCGTTTTGCTAACTGCCTATAGTGAATTGCATAGCTATCCATCTTTTTCTAGCTCAGAAACAGTTTATATAATAAAGAATATCATCTGGGACCATTGTCTTTATTTGTATTAGCTATATATTGCTGTATAATAAATTATCTCAAAACTTAGTGGCTCAAAACAACAGACATCTATCATTTCACAGTTTTTATAGATCAGGAAATCAGATACAGCTTAGCTAGATACCTATGGTTCAGGGTTTTTCACAATGTGCAGTCTAAGATATTGACTGTAAGTTCCTCACTGATGTTGGTAGAGGATTTCCTCAGTTTTCTGTCATGTGAACCTCTCCATAGGGCAGCTTGGTCCATAGCAACTTGCTTCATTAAGGCCAGCAAGGAAAAACCAGAGAGTGCCAGCAAGATAGAAGTGATCTTATCTTTTTCTAACCTAATCTTGGAAATGACACCCCCATCACTTTTGCCACAATCTGTTTACTAAAAACAAGTCACAAGGTCCAGCCTACAAAAGCAAAGGTGTGAATAGGAGCGCTTAGAGATTATTGTGGGCCATTTTAGAAGCTGTCTACCACTTTTACAGGTAGATCTTTTCAATTCCTTCTATGGTTGTCAGTTTTATTTATGATTTCTTAGCAAGTGATTTCATCTAGGTTTTCAAATTTTTTTTTTAATTTTTTTCTTTTTTTTCCATTTTTTTTTTTTTATTAGTTGGAGGCCAATTACTTTACGATATTGCTGTGGTTTTTGCCATACATTGACATGAATCAACCATGGATTTACATGTGTTCCCCATCCCAATCCCCCCTCCCGCCTCCCTCTCCATCCCATCCCTCTGGGTCTTCCCAGTGCACCAGCCCTGAGCACTTGTCTCATGCATCCAACCTGGGCTGATGATCTGTTTCACCTTTGATAGTATACTTGTTTCAATGCTATTCTCTCAGAACATCCCACCCTCGCCTTCTCCCACAGAATCTAAAAGTCTGTTCTGTACATCTTGTAAAATAAAACAGTTTTCTCTGGAGCTGAAGTTCATTCCTATTATTACTTATGTCTTCCCTCTTTTATTGTTATCAGAAAGAACATTTATCTATTTCATTGATCATTTCAAAGAACCAATTTTTATTAATTGTTCAACTATTTGCATTTTCTTCCATTGATTTCTACTTTTATCTTTATTAATTCCTTCTTTTTACTTTTGTTTAGCTTATTTGTATTTTTTTCCTAGCTCTTAAAAGCTTAATTTACTTATTTCAACATTTCTTGTTCTTTAAATAAATGCATTTAAGACCTTGCATTTTCCTCTGAGTACTACTTTGGTTACACCTCACTGATTTTTATATATTTTCATATTGTATTAATTTGTAATTTTCAATCTGATTTTGTCTTCGACCAGATTCAGTTCAGTTCAGTCGTGTCCAACTCTTTGTGACCCCATGGACTTTGGCATGCCAGGCTTCCCTGTCCATCACCAACTCCCAGAGCTTGCTCAAACTCATGTCCATCAAGTCGGTGATGCCATCCAACCATCTGATCCTCTGTTGTCCCCTTCTCCTCCCACCTTCAATCTTTCCCAGCATCAGAATCTTTTTCAACGAGTCAGTTCTTCGCATCAGGTGGCCAAAGTATTGGAGTTTCAGCTTCAGCATCAGTCCTCCCAATGAATATTCAGGACTGATTTCTTTTAGGATTGACTGGTTTGATCTCCTTGCAGTCCAAGGGACTCTCAAGAGTCTTCTCTAACACCACAGTTCAAAAGCATCATCAACTCTTCGTGCTCAACTTTTTTTATAGTCCAACTCTCACATCCATAGATGACTACTGGAAAAACCATAGCTTTGACTAGATGGACTTTTGTTGGCAAAGTAATGTCTCTGCTTTTTAATATACTGTCTAGGTTGGTCGTCATGGCTTTTCTTCCAAGGAGCAAGCCCGTCTTTTAATTTCATGGCCGCAGTCACCATCTGCAGTGATTTTGGAGCCCCCAAAAATAAAGTCTCTCACCGTTTTCATTGACCAGATTAGAGGTGTGTTTTCCCCCTTTTATTTCCAAGGGCATAGATTTCAAACCATTATTTTGTTGTTAAGCATAATTTTAGGACTTCCTAGATGGTGCTAGTGATAAAGAACTTGCCTGCCAATGTAGAAGACTTAAGAGACTCGGGTTCAGTCCCTGGGCTGGGAAGATCTTCTGGAGAAGGGCATGGCAACCCACTCCAGTTTTCTTGCCTTGAGAATCCCATGAACAGAGAAACCTGGCTGGCTACACGTCCATAGCATCACAAAGAGTCGGTCAAGACTGAAGGGACTTAGCACACACACACAAGTCCACTTTTATTGCCTCTGTGGTTAATATGATTTTTATTACTAGGAATTTGTTGGGATTTCCCTTTGGGCTTAATATATCATCCATTTTTAAAGTATTCAATATGCATTTGAAGAGTGTGTGCATTTTGTTCATTAGAACAAGCATATATGTGTTCAAGTTGGTTAATTGTATTGTTTAAATCTTGGATAACCTTATTCAGTTAGTAGGTTAGTAAGTCAGTTAGCACCCAATGTGACAATTTCTGCAGAAGTTGGGATTTTTACACTACAATTGTGGACTTGCTGATCTCCATTTTAAACCTATGTTGTAAAGTCTTGCAGTTAAATCTTCATGGTAGCTTGTACCTAACCTCAATAAAATATCCTTTACCTTTTAAAGTGCTTTTTGCATTGAATTTTGTTTTGTCTGACATTAATATTGGAACATCTGTATTCCTTTTAATGGCTCTTGAGTATAATTTTCAGTTCTTTTACTTTCAAACTTTTTGTGTTAATTCTTTTTACATATGTCTTGTAGATGGTTTAAAAAGTATACATTATTAAAACACATATTAAAACAAGCACATTTTCTGTCAACATTTTGCATTAATCTGTATCTCTAGTCTCCCTCTAAACAAGGTGAGAAATACAGTATACATTTTTTACCTCTGCTCCCTCTTTGCCATCCACTGCCCATGCTGCCATCCTAATCACTTCTTGCATTGATATCTTCTCTTACAGGTCAACTGATTTCTTTGCTCATTGCTTCTTACACCATACTTGTGTAGGTGTCTCATAGTGATATATATCCACTATTGATTATTTCAGAGAAAATTTGTGACTAATAAAATTTCTGAGTGCTTAATCAAGAAAATGCCTTTATTTCACCTTCTTCATGGTCTCTTTGTATTGGTCAAGTATGTTCCAAAATGCAAACATTTCCTAAAATACATAGTATATTTCATTTCTGGGTTTCCCTGGTGGCTCAGTGGAGAAGAATCTGCCTGCCAATGTAGAAGACGTGGGTTCAATCTCTGGGTCAGGAAGATCCCCTGGAAAAGGAAATGGCAACCCACTCCAGTATTCTTGTCTGGGAAATCCCATGGACAGAAGAGCCTGGTGAGCTATAATCCATGGGGTTACAAAAGAGTTTGACATGACTTAGTGACTAAAAAACAACAATATTTCATTTCTAGAGGTATGGGATGTGAGAAGGAGTCTGTTAAGTATACTGAGTACACCTAATGCCTATTTCTTACCCCAGGTTCCTGTGGACCAAGGTTGGGAAAACTACCCTTCTACCATCTCTTTCTTTGCTTCCCTGTCCCCACCAGGAAGATTGATCAACTATCAGGACATTGACTGAGCAACCAATCAATGGGTCGTCACTATGCAGTACAGTAGGAATAAAGATGTCAGTTACTCTTCTTTTTCTCTTTTGCCTGTGTGGTTGGAGCCATGTGCTAGCTTAGGGAGAGCTTTTGATCAGTTATTACTTTTTGTCTCTTTCCTGAAGCCAATAGCAGTGAGCTAAGAGCCGAGATTCAGGTTTGGCCTTGCAGTAGGAAGAGATCTTTCAGGACTCTAGCATAGAGTCCATATGATCCAACCCGATGCACCAGGGCTTGTATTGAGGTTTGAGGCCCAAAGCCCAGCTAACCATGAAGTGCTACTTTGCTTTTCTTTGTTATTGTTCTGTGTGGATATATCTCCCCCTGGAAACCTTGTGGGGAGAGCTGACTTTAGTCTAGGGTAATGTTTTGGTGTTCCCAGGTCTCTTGACCACAGGAGAACATTAATTGCTCTATATTTCCAATAATAGCTTCATGGTAATATTATTACAGTTCCATTCTTTAAAAATATAAAGAGTAAAACTGAGTATGCCTTCAGTGAAGAAGACATTGGTGTCAACTTCAATGTGCCACAGCCCCAGGGTTACCATGTCAGTTTGTAGAGGCTATGGACTACACAGCTGCGGGGCATTCCCTTATTGTCATAGACTGTATGAATGGCACCCCCTGGAACTGTGCACCACAACCCTATGAGGTGTCCCCACTCAGCCCTGCCCCAGCTGCCTTTAATGATGTTTGCCAACTCCTTTGCTCTTAATAATCATCCAGTAAATGTCTGCTGTCCTAACATTCCAAGTCTTGTCATGGTGCCTTATCCCACTCTCATTGGATTATACCTATCAGCAATTTGATACCTGTTTCAGTTAAACTTGAGGTGTAGGTGGCAAACATGCCCCAAACTATATAGATGGAAAATGGAGAAACCAGCATTCAAAGCCAGCTCTATCTGATTCCAAAGTCTATACTCTGCTACTACAGGCAAAGGGCTGGAGGAATGCTTCTGGCAAAATGGCTGAGATGTTATACTAGCCCATAAAGGGCATGTTTATCCCAGACTCATTTATTCATTCATCTCATTTTCCCTAAGTCTCTACCTGGCCATCACGTAAGATCTCTTCCTAATCCACCACTTGGTGATATAGGATATTTCCAATCTCTCTTATATTAGTGAGGTCCCTTTTGGTTGCAAATGGGATCAAGCTAGTTCACATTAACGAAAAGTGTAAGAATAGTCTGGTGTCTGGTCAGTCAATGCTAGATCCCAGGCTCAAATGAAGCCTTATCCATGTCTTAGAAGCCCATTTCTCCCTGTAGGTATCATTTGCAGGCAGACTCTTCTCAAAAGGGCTCCTGAAACTCTAGGCTTATGTTCTCTGGTTGATCAATTCCCAGAGTCTCTTTCCTTATATTTTCATCAAAGGTTCCAGGGAAGATTTGTATTGGCCAAGTTTGGGTCACATAACTGCATGAATCAATTGCTTTGTTCAGTGTAATGGAATGCTCTGATTGGCTAGGGCTGGGTCATCTGTCAACCTTTGAAGATGATTCACATGAAGTTACTATGTGGGAGGGGTGGGTTTCCTAAGGAAATGTGGTGTGCTGTTTTTAGAAGAGAAGGAGTGGATGCTGAGCAGGTAGAGACAATGGTCTTCTGCATTTTTCATGTTACAGATAAAAAAATTGAGACTCAGAGAAGGGTAGGCACTAACCCATGATTCAGTGGCCTTTCTATCAAGCAAGTGATAAGTGATTTTAGCAGGCCAGGAGTTATGAGAAGCTGCCTCCTGCTTCTGTCCTTGCATCAGAGATGCTAAGACATCTCTGGTGGCAATTTTGAAGTTTTGAAAGTCAATGGAAGTTATAGGTCTGGCAGGGTTGCCAATGTGGACTGTAGAAAAACACTGTTGGTTGGAAATCAAAATACCTGGATTCTAGTCCTAGCCCCGCCACTAATTTGCTGAGTGAACTTGAGCAAGTCCATTACTCACTCTAGGCCTCAGTTTCTCCATCTGTAAGCTGAGAAGTTTAGATTGAGTAGTCTGAAAAGCATATTGTAAATTGCTGCTTTTGTTCCACTCTTGAGGAGGGAGGGAGAGAAGGCAGAAGGCCGAGAGGGAGTCCCTCCTCTCCATCTGGAACCATGTGGAATTTTTGCAGTGGAGACATTTAACCTGACTTTAATTTGAGTTGAAATGTCTGATATTTTTGATAGTAATAACATGCCCTGGATGGGATGGGGGGAGCAAGACCCCCTGAAAAGAACACCAAAAATCCTTCTATGTTCCTCCTCTTGAAGCACTGCCTCTCAATGAAATAGGTGTTCCTGTGGAGCTGGGGTCAGAGGAATCCATCCTGTACTGGCAGGCAGCCATGCTGGCTGCATGGAAGGCTTTTGGCACCTCCTCACTTCAGCCTGCCCTGTCCTGCCCTACTAGGCCTGTTGGCTGGCTTCAGGCTGGGCCAGGAGCAGTAGAACGCTAGGGTGAGGGCCAGATACTGGGTGGTGCATGAGGTGCCACCTGAGGTGTCAGGCACATGTCCTGGCAGAGTAGAAGAGAGAGGCAGTGTGACCACATGTATGTGTAGGGATGGGGAGCAGAGCGGGGCGTGTCGGTAGGACAATAGCCATGATGTCCTCTTCTAGATGCGATGGTCTTTCCCTAGATATCCACCCCTTGCCCTGAACTGGATCCATCTTTCCACACAAACGTCTCCTCCCCAGTGGGAGGTCCCATCAGTTGCCATCCCATCCTCTTCTGCTGTGACACAGATGTTTCAATTCCCTCTGCCACAAAATAAGTCCTAGCCCAGTGAGGAATGGGGAGGGAGGGGTGTCACTCCTTCAGCAGAGGATGCAGCTAAAATTTCTCAACTTTTTTCACCATGGGGCCAAGCTGACTGCATGTTAAACAAAGGAAGTGGCAGTCCTGCCGTGTGTCTAACTTTGTCCCCTCATACTGTATTTATTCAACACTGGAGCAAGCTGCTGGTCATGAGCCACTACATGAATAGTGCCCAGAGTCAGTGACTAAGTGGCACCCTTGCTGCCCCTCCTCTAGGTTTCCCATCTCACCCTCCGCCTGTTTTCCCGCCTTAATGATGCTCCTGTGATGGGGTGATGAGTGGTCACCAGAGAGCCCATGCTGACCGACCAGCCCAGAGCAGGCAGCCTTCCAATTACCCACAGCACTCAGGCGAGGGGCAGGCAGGGGCTGGGGAGAGAGGGCTTTCTTCCCCCCTTTAAATATATAAATTTAAGCAAGGAAACAGATTTCACTTTCAATCTTCCTTCCAAGAGATTGTTATAAACAAAAGCAGGTCTGGGGGAGGAGGAGGAGGGGAAGAGAGGAAAATGATTTGGGAGATTAAGGAGGCGGCCACGACAGCGTCCCCTTTTAAACCTCAATAAGGTTGTTTTTCTTGGTCGTTTTTTCCTCCTTCCCTCTCCAGCCAGCGTTACTTAAAAGGAACATTATGTTATCACAAATCAGATTTCCAAACATCATCTCCAGGTCACTGTGAACAGCTCAGCAATTTGGCTACAGATTCCTGTATAAGGCGTCCCCTTTAACCTCAAACTCAGGAGGGAGCTGCCCCCATTGCAAATGCTGGAGAAGCCCTCTGGGTTGAGGAAGGAGAGAGGATAGAAGCAGGGCCTGGAGGAATGGAGTGGGGGAGGCTCCTAAGCCTTCAGGGAAGAAAGTGCAGCTCACCACGGGAGCACCACTCACTCCTATGCCACTCCACCTCTGTATGCCTTAAGAGGGTAGCTGGGGGGTGCATCTTGCTGCCTTTTGGAGGACATCCCTGACTCTGCTGGATGGGGGGCTGGACCCTGGTGGAGTAATGTGGGTTTCATTTTTCCTCTGCCACAAACTTGGGGCTTATCGATGCCACGGAGCTGCCAGGGGAGATTAAAGTCAAGGCTGGCGCCCTAGTTCCAGTGTGTGGTGAGAGACCACAAGTATTCCAGCTGGGCTGGTGCGGGCCAGGGTGAGGGAAGGGTGAGGGTGAAGGGGTGGAGCAGCCAAAAGGCTTCTGGAAGAGTGATGTTACCCCCGCAGTATATTCCCTCTGGCCAGGTACAAGGCCAGCCTTCGCCCTCAGTCTTACACTTCCCTCTCAATATAAGGCAACAGTGGATGCATAGAGGAAACAAAAGGCAGGCAAGGAGGTGTCTGAGGTGTATAGATCTGAGTTGGAGCCATAGCATGGAGGATTAGGGCTTGTCACAAAGGATTCCCATACAGTGAACCTTTGGAATCAATGGAGGAATTTTTCTCGCAAAGAATCGAGGTGAACCAGTGACCTGTAAAGAGCTGGGGATCTTGGCATCTAACCAAATGAAAATAGCTGAGTCACAATAATTAGGATTGTGATCCCAGCCTGTTCTTTACATCCTCCACTGCCATAGAACTGAGGGAGCCAAGCACAGAAGTTTAAACTCCAGGTCCTCAAGCCAAAACATTCTCTGATGGATCCTGAGTCCATTAACACTTGAGCACTTCCCAATAGCCCTGGGGTGCAAGAGGTAGGACCTCCATTTTGTTGATGAAAAAACGAGGTCCAAAGAAAAAGTGACTCATGAGGACCACCCAGGGACTGAGTTGCAGGCCTGGGCCTGAGATCTCTGACCTTCACTGCCAAACTCTTTCCCTTGACTCTTGCCATTCTAGATAGACTTTTGCAGCTCAGCCCTTGTTCAAATGACTTCCTAAATGAAGCAGGTGACAGAGCAGGCCCAGGGGTGGCCCTCCAGCTTTGAATAAGGTAGAGGCTGTGGGCTCATCCAAAAGACAAACAATGGTCTTTACAATATGGAACCCAAAGAAAGAGCTCATAGGGCAAGGCCAAAACTAAGTCAAAGAGCTGGCAGAGGGTCTGCCTGACACTGCAGAGAGGAAGCCAGGCATGGCTGTAGACAGAAGGTTGGTCCAGGGACCGGGGAGAACTTTCCTCAATGACACTTCTGTGCCTGGAGAGTCAGAGAACTGAATCCATCGGGCCCAGGTGGCAAGGCCCTTGGTGCTCCCAGAGTCACTCTGTGACTTTGGGTTGAGAGGAGCCAAGGAGTCATAGCCAGTAAAGAGCTTCTACCTCCAGAGCATGGTCATTCCATGCCCCAAATGGTGGCCTAGGGGCCATATCCAGTGCAGGTAAAGGAAAGCTAGTTCACACCTACCACGGGCCAAGCCCTTGCGCATCATCATCCTGTCTGTTCTTGCCAACAGTCCTGTGAGGTGGAGATTCTGGTCTCCATTTGGTTATGAGAAATTCAGGCTTTACTTGTGAAGTAAGGGGCTTGGCCAGAACTCATCAATAATATAGCACGGAGGCTGGTTTTGAACTCACCTCTGTCTTATCAAGGCCTGTGCTCTTTCTGCTAAGCTGTGACTTTAAGGCTGTGGTCTGAGACTCCCTCAAGGGTCAGGGTAAGAGGGCTCCAACAGAGGAGCCCAGGGAACCGTCAGTTTGAGGGTTCTGGACCTTTAGTCCTCCAGATTCCCCATGTGAGGGCCCTCAGACTCTGACCACAGAGAGTGGACCTGGGGCGCAGGCAGGGACAGACACCAGCAGTGTCTTTTGGGGGGGGTCTAGTTGGGAACATCCCCCTGTTACTTCTCCCCACCCCATGCCCGTCTCCAGACTCTTCATTCCTCCTCAGTTCCCTAGCTCTCCCTCCAGAGTGCTTAGACTAAGCACCCCAAGAAAACTCTGTCCCAGGAGAGGGGCACTGAAAGGGTACTCTGCTTTGTTCCTCAGGTGGCTGACTCCTGGGCATCTTGCCTGGCCACCATACCGCCACATTCCTTTGGGAGGAGGGTTGCAGGCAGCCTTGGGTTGATGGATGCTCCACCCGCCACCCCCACCATCAGGCCACTGTAGCCATCAGCGTGGAGTCTGCAGAGGCCTCTCCCTCACTTGCTTTATTTATTTTGGCCCATGGACGATGAAGCCCAGATCTGAGGGGAGGATGGAGAGGCCATTTCCAATATTTCCTCCCGGCCTCTCCACGCCCCTGAGATGCCCCTTAGTACCCGGGAGGAGAGAGCAGAGGTCGATGGTCTGAAAACAATGACTTTAAGCTGGGGGAGGGTGGGTGAAGGGGAGGAAGGGAGAGGGAAAGCTCAGGGCCCACAGGCTTTGTTGTGGGCTCAAAGTTAACAAATGCCACCCTCAGAGAGGGGCGGTGCAGACTGGTGGGGAGGGCTAAGTGTTGGGACCTCAGAGTTTCAGCAGAGCCCACCCCAGCCCCAGCCTCAGCCAGCTACGGGTAGATGGGAGAAGGTGATGTCCTCCCTCCCAGGGTCAAAAACTGCTCAGCCAAGCAGAACTGCGCACCCTGGGAATCAGTGTAGAGCGTCTTCTGTTCGGGCCAGTAGGAACAGGGGCCCTGTGGCCTGCCTGGGGTTGCAGGAAGCTCCAGGCTTGCATTTCAGTTGTCTGTTTGCCTCAGGAGGGCAGCCCCAAACCACGGAGCTCCCAGCCACCCCCCTCTCCTCATTGTTTGCACTGCTAGAATCCCTGTATCCAGTTATCATGTCCCCCACCACGCCCAGTGCTGTCCTTCAGCCAAGCCACACACATGGGACTGCTTTCATCTCTCTTGTCAGCTGGGCCTGCCCTTTCCCAAGGGCTCAAGGACTTTGCTTCTCTGAATTTCCTCCAATTTGTCTCCATCACCCCCATGTTCAGGGACATTCAGCTACACAGTGGTCTCAAAGGAGAGGAGTAGTTTGGGGGCTGCAGTGGGCCTGCCTGTTCCCCAGGCTCCACTAACATCAAGGAGGGGAAACATTTCCTCTGTGTCTCAGCCTCTTTCCTTCGTTGTAGGCTCTGCAGGGGCCTGAGGTGGTGGGGGAGGGGGGATGCGGAGGGAGATGTCATCTCGGTTCAGCCAACAAATGTCTCTGAGCGGTTCCGATATGAGACCAAAGGGGGTTTGACTGGGTTCCTGCCTTTGAGGGTCTGACAGACCAGTAAAGACGGTCACATTACTAAATAATAGCAATAATAACACTGTGACCACACTCTCTCTGTGGCAGGCACTTATCCTAAGCAATGCACACCAATTAATCATTTCCTCCTCATGAGGGCCCTGTATGGCAGTAATGATAACTATTTCCATTTTATACATGAAGAAACTGAGGCTGGAAGAGGTTATGCAAATTGTCCTAGGAACTAGGAAATGTCTCAGCTGGGGTTCCATACCCAGGGAGGCTGATTCCAGGGCCTGTGATCTTAACTGCTACACTAAACTGACCAGAAAGCTCAGCGAAGGTTTAGAGGAGAGACAGGTTTTTCCAACAGGTTGGCTCTGGGAAGACCTACTGGAGGAAGAGGTGTTTTCAGAGAGACTTGCAAGGAACTTGAACACGCAGAGAGGTGAGAGGGCATTCCAGGTGAAGGTAATAGTAGAAGCAAAGAACAAGGAATAAGATATTGAAAGTCAGGTTCAGGGAAGGCAAAGGGCTCAGCCTGGCAAGGACTGAGAGTAATTAGGAAGCAAGGCTGGGCAGACAATGGGTCCTCTAGATGGTCAGCTTCAAGGAGGGAGAGAACTGGATTAGAGCTTGCTTTGAAACCTCACTGAGGCTGCAGGGAGAGGCTAACATACTTGTCAGGCAAGAGATGAATGATCCTGCTCTACTCTGCGGTGGTGGCAGTGGGGATGGCATGGGCATGTTAAGAGATGGCAGAGATAATAGACTGACAGGTCTTGGCCCCTAAATTGATGCCAGGTGTGGGGTAGAGTGAGGAGGCCACTGAGGGGGCAAGACACTGTGGGTAGGGAGCAGCTGGATGGAATGGTTTGGGACATGGAGTCTTTGGTGTCTGTGGGGAATCAAGTAAAATCTCCTATTTGGGAGGACAAAAGAAGTCCTTTGTGGCTCAAGTGTAGCATTGATGACTAAAGATGAGGGGATGGTCCTGGAAGGAAGCCTGGAGCTCTGAGAACTAGGTTAATCATTTGGGACTTGACTCTGTAGGCAACAGGGAGCCCTTGAAGGGTTTTGAGCAGGGGAGTGATATAATCAGATTTGCATTTTAGGAAGATCTCTCTGGTGATATTCTCAATATTATTTATATTGAGGACAGGTAATGAGGAGAGGCTTCTCAGGGAGGAGGCCTGAGGGGAGAAAACAGGCACAGGAAAGAGGGTACTGATGTGAGACATTTTGATGGTATCATGGGCGGGACTGAGAGAGGGAAAATAAGGTACAAGGGTGAGCGACAGAGCCCCTGCATGAAGACACAAGCACACAGGTGCCCAGGCTGAGGCTGGGAGGAATGAGCGGCTGGCAATGAGGGGAGAGGGGCAATGAGGGGTGCGCTTGTTTGTTTCCCTGGGGGCCCTGACCATAGGCCTTTGTTTGAGGACAGGAGAACTGTTTCCAAAGGCAGCACCTCCCTACTGCCACAGCTTTAAAATTTTCAGGGCCAGACACACACACACATACACACTTGCCACAAGCCTTGGCTCAGCAGCTGGGCCACCAAGGTACTGGCCAGTGTTTCCCAAAGATGGGAGAATTGTCCAGGCTCTGTTTCTAAAGGAATTCCCAGCTTGTAAAACACCAGAAAGGAGGGGGAGAAGGAGCCTATGTATCCCTGAGCAGGGTCCAGCATTTCAGGGGGGCATACTGTGATGGGCCAGCGAAGGGAGACAGGGCCAAATGGAGGGAGGGGTTCCCATAAAGGAGCCAGAGGCTGGCTGGGGAGCAAGGCCAGGAAGAGGGGCACAGGTGGGTGGGGGCCAGGAATCCAGAATTGAAGAGGCCTGGGCATGGCAGCCAGCAGGCTGGGAGCTGCCTCCTCTGGGCCTCAGGCCTCTGTCATGGGCCTTCCCCAGAGTCAGAGAAACACTGGTGTCAGTGACGACACGTGGGGCCATGACCATGGCTAGCACATCCTCCATGCAGACATAGACTGAGATCATCTCAGAGCTGAAAGGACATTGGCAAATGCTTGTGTCCAGTCCCAACATATGACAGCTGAGGAATCAGGGGGCTCAGAGAAGAGAAACAGCTGTCCAAGGCTATACAGAAAGGCAGTGACCAAACTGGAACCACAACTCAGGCTTTAACACCTGGGCCATGGCTTTCTGGCACAAAGGTCTGCCCCCTAAAGAAAGGAGATGATAATGAGATAAAGATATGTTGGGACTGCTCTGCTACCACATGAAGAGAAATCTTTCTCTTATCTAATAGAAAACCAGAGGACAGAGGGCAGACTGCAGCAGCCGTAATTGCCAGAGCAATTAGACTTTGGTGATCCTTGGAGGAATTGGATATGGAAAACTTGAGGCAAGGGTGGACAGAGGCTGAGAGATAATTCTGAGGGAGTCAAAAGCAAGTATTGGCAGCCGTTGAGAGAAACTGGTGCACCAAACTGGAAGATGTCAGGATACCTGACTATAGGTTGGGTGACTATTGGGAATAGCTATTAACTGGAGAAGAGGAGAGGGCAGGGGACATGGATAGGGAGAGAAAAACAACTAGGAGCCATGGGAAGATAGACACTTGTTTCAGGCAGTAGCTATAAAGGGACCACATGAGGTTGGGTCTCCAGAGTGCTGAGTTTGATCTGAACTTGAGAAAACTGCCCAAAGATTCAGACAGAAAAACTCTGGCTCCTCAGAGGCCGGTAAAGTGGGAGGGAAACACTAGGCAGCCCCACTCTTCAGACTGTCTTTAGAACAGTAGCTTCTGAGATGGAAGTTTTGAATTTGGCTGGATGGGCAGGTGGCAGCATCACTATATCCCCTTGGGCTCTAACAGACGGGAGGCTGCAGTCAGGGTTAATTGCCCGTGCCCCCTTTGGTGCATAGACAGGAAACTGGCATGCACTTTGCACACAGGAGCTGACTTACTTATGCTTGAGGGAAGACCTGCATACTCTCTGGATAGGAAGAAACCTCCAGGCCACAGTATCAGAGGATGTAATGCCTCCAGGCTCCTTCTAGCCAAGAGCCCAGGGGCCTGGCCTGGGCCAAACTACACAGACCCCTCGCTGACTTGGCATCCTAGACCCCATTTATGCCATCCATGCCACACTGTGGGGGATTTTTTACCTGCCCCAATGAAAGCCCAGGCTAAAGAATACCCTAGCCTCTTCTGCCACTCTCCTTTACAAAATGGTCCCTGCCCAGGGGACTTTCTAGCTATTTTGTTGACTCTTAGAGCAAGTTCTGTGCTGTAACTCATGACCATTCTTCCACCCAGACCCTGATGCAGTCTTTTCCTATTTTGTCCTGGATTTGGCTCCAAGCCTCTGCAGTAAGCCCATCACCAAGACTCTTCCTCTGCCTGAAGAGGGTCCTCTTAAGCATTCAGTACCCTCTCTGCTAAAGTCCTCCTTTCTGATGGCCCAGTGAGTACAGGAGGCATTGATGCAAGCTAGTTGATGGTATAATAGAGACAGAAATAATAAGGCTGACAAGACATGGAAGCAATCTAAATGTCCATTGACAGATGAATGGATAAAGAAGATATGGTACATATATACAATGGAATATTACTTAGTCATAAAAAGAATGAAATACTGCCATTTACAGAAACATGGCTAGACCTAGAGTTTATCATACAAAGTGAAATAAGTCAGACAGAGACAAATAAAATATGCTATCACTTGTACATGGAATCTGAAAAAAATGATACAAATGAACTTATTTACAAAACAGAAACAGATTTACACACATAGAAAACAAACTTAAAGTTACCAAAGGGGAAAGGAGAGGAAGGATAAATTAAGAGTTTGGGATTAAAATATACATGCATGCATGCTTGCTAAATCTTTTCAATCATGTCTGACTCTCTGTGACCCTATGGACTGTAGCCCATCTGGCTTCTCTGTCCATGGGATTCTCCAGGCAAGAATACTAGAGTGGGTTGCCATGCCCTCCTCCAGGGAATCTTCTCAACCCAGGGATCGAACCCACATCTCTTATGTCTTCCTGCACTGGCAGATGGGTTCTTTACCACTAGCACCACCTGGGAAGCCCTAACATATAAACACTACTATATATAAAAGATACACTTTACTATATGTAACCAACAAGGACCTACTGTATAACCCAGGGAACTATGCTCAATATCTTGTAATAACCTATAATGGGAAAAAATCACTTTGCTGTGCACTTGAAGCTAACAAAATGTTGTAAATCAACTATATTTCAATAAATTAAAATAAAAATAATGAGGCTATCTCCTGATCCCCAGCTCCTGAATGCTGGCAGCCAAAAGTTTTCTAAGGTGCGAAGTGGTGGCCAGCTTGCTTGGCCTTGGCATATATGTGGTCCCTTAGGGTGGCAGTGGTTAAACCTGATCTCCAAGACGATGGTGTGGGGCACGTGGCAAGGGGGGGAGAACAAGCTACAGAACAATGTGTCATCTTCTGGTGATGGGTAGAAGTAAAGACAGGTCTCCCTTGCCTCTGAAACTTTGTTTGCAGGTCGCCAAGCCTATCCCAAGGTTATACTCATAGTTAGAGGTGACTGCAAGCCAGTCAGTGATCTGGTTTGAAGAAGCATCTAGTGTTTTGGAAGAAATAACAATATGACCTTTGTCTTTCTCTTCCTTCTCTCCTTCTCACTTTCTCTGTCCTCTAATCCTTTTTGTGGAAATTTTTTGACCTTTCTCCAAAGAGGGGTGTGGGGTGCCAAGGTAGGCTAGAAAAGTAAATGGGACAGATCTGTTCTTTTCGTGGGCTTCCCTGGTGGCTCAGACAGTAAAGAATCTGCTTTCAATGCAGGAGACCCAGGTTCAATTCCTGGGTCAAGAAGATCTCCTGGAGGAGGACATGGCAACCCATTCCAGTATTCTTGCCTGGGAAATCCCATGGACAGAGAAGCCTGGCAGATTGCTGTCTCTGGGGTCACAAAGAGTCAGACACAACTGACAACACTTTCTTTGGCCGCCCCATGGAGCCCAGGATTGAGGCAGAGGCAGTTGATGGAGATCTCTCTGCCTCCCTAGAGGAAATGTTTACAAACCTAACTCCATCTCAAATGCAATAGAGGTGACTACCTGGATCCTGGTGAAGGCCTCAAGGGCAGAAAACAACATGCTAGTTTGTGTGAGTATGCACATGTCCAGAAGCAGAGGGATAGAGTCAGGGGCACCCCAGGTCACCTCTCAGGCCCAGTCTGGACCAGGGCACTTTCAGTGGCAACTTCAGCCACTTGGGTGCTACCTTGGGACTCTGAGCTCAGGAAAGTTCTCCAGAAACAGAATCCCATCCAATCCTCTTCCCCCAATCTCAACAATGGCAGAAAACTTTCTTTCAGCCAAATATTTCTGTACTGACAAAGCCCTCCGAAGGTTATCATATCTAACCCCCAAGCTCCAGACTGGAAAACTTTTCTCTCAACCTGGTAGCTGCACCCCTTCTTGCTATGCTTATGCATTCTGGTCTCAAGAAAGGCCCTGTGAGTCACCGTGCTCCAGTGGCACTGGTCTTGGGCAGCTTGCCTCAGCCACCTTCACAAGATGGCTCAGGAGCCATGAGTGCTGACTTCTGAGAGTAGGATGGGAAACCCTCTGGGGACAGTGAGGAAGTAGCCACATAGTATAGCCAGAAGGGCATCTGGGGGCCCAGGGCCTCTTTCCTGCTGAAGATTACCTCAGAGTAGGGCCTTTAAGGCTCCTGGGAACTGCCCTTGCTTTTCTGGCAGTTTGCCTGCATCTCAATTTCTAAGCAGAACCCGAGGCCTGGCCTCAGGAACAACCCAAGTTCCAGCTCAAGGCCTTCTGAGAGCTGCAGAGTGGAGCAGCCCCAATCAGCCTTTGGCTGCTTCACTTCCTGCAGGTGGAAAAATCATCCTATTTATCCCCAGAAGGATTTGTCTACTCAAACAACAAACAGACACAGAAACACACATGGAATCATAGACACATGTGCAAAAGACAGATCCAAGGCACACACAGAGCCTTTATTTCTCTGTCCTTCTAACTCGGTCTCTCTGTCTCTGTGGCTTTCTTTCTCTTTGTATCTCTGTCTGTCTCTGTCTCTGTTTCTCCCCCCACCCCTTTCTAACTCTTTCTCTCACTCAACCTTTCCCAAAGCCCCCTCCTTCCTTCACTACAGCATTTATCAAAGCAACCTGACCTCATGTTGTAAAAATATACAGCACGGAACGAAATCCACCTTAAACCCTCTTCTAAATATATTAAAATAATAGGAATTCTCATCTGCCTGATTGAATTTGCTGCTTGATAATAGAAGCATGCCAGGTCCTTCTGGGTCCAGTCTGGGGCAGGGAGGGGCTGGGATTCCCTGCCTGACTCCTCTTTCCTGGCCAACAGCTCAGTTCCCTTGGGTGGGTGGGGCCGGGGTGAGATAGTGGGGGCTGCATTCTGGCCAAGAGGTCTTGGGCGGCCACCCCAGCCAGCAGCCAACACAGTCCACTGAGAGAGTGCAAAACACCCAGCCTCCTCTGGCCCACACTGTGCCTCATCTCTCCCGGAAGTTGTGAGCCTCTTCCCTCCTCCAGTCAGCACCCAAGCTCCTGAGCCATCCTGTAGTTACTCCCAGTCTCCATTGACATCGCCTTCCATGGCCCAAGGGACTAGCAGCTCTTTGAGCTCAGGGGACCTCCTTGTTCGCTGTATCACCAGGATCTCAGAGAGCCGGGTTCAGAATAGAAGCTTGGGGAAACATTTGTTCAATGACCAATTTTATTCATTCATTCAACCAATATTTATTGAACCCCTAGTATGTACCCAGCACACTGATCCAAGCACTGGGAACCCAACAGAAAACCAAACAGACATCAAACCCCTGCCATCATGTAGATGCTATTTTAAGAATATGTGAATAATAATAATGAACTGACACACTCATAGCCAGCTACAGAATGCAACTGCTGCCCTGGATTAGACTCTCCCCAGGCCTCCTACTCCCCAGAAGAGCTAACAACTGGACTTGCTGAATCTTAGACTCAGCTTTTCATATTATGGCACCTACCTTATCCTCACTAGCTCAGGGCCTGGGCATGAGGCTGCTGGCTCCTTGGGGCAACATGTGCAGGCAGAGAAGGGGAAGGGCCTGGCACGAGCTTTCCATCCTCCATTAGGATGGAGGTTGGGAAGTGAGCCTGGCTGTCAGTGAAGGGAGCTTCCAAGTGGGCAAGTTTTGGTGCCAATGAGTAGAAACTCAGTCAGCAGTGAGTCTTGAGGTTCCAAGAGGAAATAACCATTGGATATCAACCAGATGGGGAACACTGCTGCAGGGAATCTGTTATAGGTGCATCTAATGCCTGGGAAAAGAGCAGTCATCATCTAGGGAGGGGCCCCAGGGTTGGTAGGAGCAGAGTTGCGCTGATAAATGTTCAACAACTTGCACACTTGGAGGGAGAAAAGCCCTGATCTGTAATGTTTGCCAATTACTGTGGTGAAAATACTCCCACAGTGACTGGATTCAAGCTATCAACATGATGTCATTGAACGTGGATTTGGGAAGACATATGCACAAACAATTCTCTTGAGCCAATATGAGCCCTTCCCTGGCCTTGCAGTCAAGATTAGGAGTTTCGTTCTTGGAAAGAGACTGGTCAGAGGCTAAAAAGAGCAGAAGACTGGGACTGGGAAACAAAGAGTACAGGAGTGGGGAAAGCTATGATGCCAGGGGCAACCTGGGAGACCAATCAGTGGGCAGTGCTGGAAAGAGAGTAAAGCTGAAATGCCAGCAGATGGAAGATGAGTGATGCTGCTTAAGTCACATGGCCTCTACTAGGACTGGCTTGGAAATCTGTTGGCCGATTTGATGTCTGCAGAGGCAGGAGGAAATGAGTGGGTTATATGGAAGTGGGTTGTGGAGAGATGCTGATGTCTGATCTTTAAAATAATAGCAGATCTTAGTGTAGTGCTTCCTCTGTGTCAGGCCCTGTGCAAGCATTTTACACATATCAATTCATCTGATCCTTAAATCCAACCCGGTGAGGTAGATTATTATTATTCTCACAGCTTTACAGATAAGGAGAATGACATAGAGACAGATAAAGTAACTGTCTTATGTCACATGGCAATCTGGCTCCAGTCTGCTCTGAACCACTATGTTGTATTGCCTCTAGCTTTATTTCCCTAATGGAATCTTCTGGAAGTAGACCTCTTGCCTGGGCCCATAGTACCCTACAGAGCTCTCTGACCTGACCTACTACTTATAAAATGCTCCCTCTCACCCATTTCCCTACAACTTGCCTGCCAACAGGGCAGCTGCTCCTGGTCGACCCCTGGGCTTATGGCTGCCCACCTCCAGCAGACTCAGCTCCCAGATTTATTCTTTGTGACAATGGGACCTGTGCTGGTGTGTGTGTGTGTGTGTGTTGAGGTGAGGGGTGGCTAAGTGTGGTTCGTCTTTGGAAGACGGAGGCACCTCTGTCCCAGAGGAGAAAAGTAGAGGAAGGAAAGCGGGAGACTGAAGAAAGGAAGAGAGAGAAATCAGAGGAGGAGGGAGTGATGCCTCCAAGCCTGGACTTGGCAGAAGTTAGTCTCTAAGCATCTCTGTGACCCCTGTTCACATTCATGGCAGCATGAGGTGTGACTCACTGAAGTGTAAACAGGAAAAGAGGATATGGGTTTCTGTGGGTGGCTTGTGGAATTAGTGGGTCATTCACAGCATGTATGTATACATCTGTGCCATAGACCTGCTCACACACCCACATTCAAAATAGAGACCATAGCCGAGTGTGATCAACTGAGCGGATTTGTGAGATGCTGTGACTGTATGTGAGAAACATTGACATCCTTGACTCCTGGAATTTCCCTGGACCTCTGGAAAAACCCCAGCAGAGAGGCTTGCTAAGGGTTCAAGGGAAGCTCTGCAAGGGGGCCAAGAGGGTCAGACGGGCTTGAGCAGGGGCTTTCCTCTGAGATGAAGTCACCGGCCCTCTTTCCATCCCTATTAGATACAAATCCTCAGCCTCCCGTGAATGCTTGGAGGATGGTGAGGCATTTCCTCTGAGACTTACTCTGTGACGGGGAGACACAGACAGCTGAGGAAAAGCTGGTGAGGATGTATCTGGGGTGAGCACCTCTCCCACCCTGGGGTGTTGCTGTAACCACTAGTGGTCTCAAGAGCACTCACAAAGCCTCATCTCTCCCAAGTGTGCAGTATAAAGAGCAAGGCCTCTGCAGTCCACTGAGATGGAGGCTTTAATCCTTGCTCCATTTTCAGGAACTTGTACCAGCTCCCTCCCATCACTGAGCCTCAGTTTCTTCATCTATAAAATCAGAATACCATCCATCCTACAGAACAGTTTAGAGGAAAAAAGGAGCTCACAGGTGTGAATGAAGCTGGTGTAGTCCTTGGCATGTTCACTTCCTCTTTCCCCTTCTCTATGAGCAAACACTGGGAGCAAGTGCCTCTCAGCTCGAGAATCTGTGCATCCAGAAGCTCTCTGTTTCAGAGCAAAGAGGACCAAGTAGAGTTCTCTCTCCCACACTTGAGCCTTTGCTGACCTCTCCTTGACTTACCTGTCAATGGATGGATGATAGGCCCTGGGCCTGCTGGGTAAGCAAAGCCCTCCTCATTTGCACCCACTGGCTCAGATTAACCCAACATCTCTTGTCCACACACCTAGAGAGATTTCTCTGGGCACAGATAAGCCCCCTTTTGACCTTCTGGCAATATGGTGGTTTCAAAAGATATACCCAGAATTTTACACCCTGGAAATCTTTACATTTCATCCCATAAGTCTAGATGGTATACGTATGAAAGCAAGACTCCATAGAGAAGGACGATTTGGAAACCCCAGGGGCTCTTCTAGTCCCCATTTTTCCTCCAAGCTCACTTACACTAGGGCCCTTTAGTCCAGTATCTTACAGAGAATTTGATGATGTTTTTTTAAAGTCAGGCTTAGGGATGGGTCAGGTGGCTGGTCGGGAACACTCAGGGGCCCTCCATGGAGCTAAGGTGGAAGTGGCTGGTGCTTCCCTAAAGGAGAAGTGGGGAGGGGGGGTGGTGTCTGAGGGATGAGCCAAGAGACATTTGGGGAGCCTCAGAAGAAAAAGTCCCAGTGAGCCCCAGGGTCCTGCACCCTGCCTCTGCCATTCACCATCTGGATGACTGTAGGCCTTGATTTCCCTATTTGAAACATGAAAGGTCCAAGATATTGTACATATCAAATGAGTGGGCACAAGGGAAGCGTTTTGCAGACCATGAACACCACACACATTGTGGACAAAGCCAGGAAAAGGATACTGCTGAGCCCCTGCTCTGGACCCCCTTTGCACTGGGTGTGCAGTTACACACATCAGCCCCCTCATTGGATTTCCTTTCCATCTTTGTGCTCCCTAATCGTCTAGCACTGGATGTGGCAGAACACAGGTCCTCCAACAGTGCTTCATGACCAAATATGCAATCTCACTGGCCTCCTCACAATAATCCAATTAGACAGTGATTATTACTAGCCCCATTTTACAGAGTTGTGAAGAGAGGCCCGGGGAGATGAATATGTTCCGCCAGAGTCACACAAGCAGTAGTAGCTGAGAAGATATGTCTGTGTGACACAAGTCCTTTCTCTTCCCATTGCACCCCTTGGCCTTTTTCACAGTTCACCCTCTCTGATGTTTCTCTGATCAACTCTCTGGCTGCTGGGAAGGCCCCTGAATCAACCAGCAGAGCCCAGCGGGCAGAAAGTGGCAAGAGGTGTGAGTGACAAAAGTGCAAACTGTTCCTGGCTTGAGCTAGACATCACTCGTGGCTTACACTGGATCACAGTTGCTCTGCTGCCCACAAGTGACCTTGGATTTCTAAGCCTGCTAACACTGAGCAGGATTGCCTCCAGTGAACATGCAAAATGGAGGACTAAGGGGTGGTGGGGGGGGTGTTAGGAGAGGGGAAAGTATGGGAAAGAGTAACTGCTGAGAATATCAAAGAGAGGTTTCTTGACTTGGTTACCCTCTGTAGCTAAGGACTCTTACTCTCACAAAGTTCCTCCTGGTGTCTCTAAGTTCTTGTTCTCTAGTCCATTCTGTCTAGTTTTGTTTCTTTTCTTTTTTTTATTTAGAGAATACTTTATTAGTTTCTGTGTTTTGTTTCCTTTTATACAAACAAGTTCTCACTGTGCTTTAGCCAGCATACTCCTTATACTGAAGACAAAGATGAAGACAGCTTACCACCAACTCTACCCAAGGAAATCACAAGAGGGGCCCAGACCCATTGCCTAAAGGAGCTTCAGTTCAAAGAACCTGCAACTTCTGGCTCTGCCAGTTACTGCCTGTGAAACTTTGGATGTGTTACTTATTCATTCTGTGCCAGTTTCCCCACATACAGTAAGTGCTATCAACCCCTCTATTGGTGCCTGACAGAGAGTTGGCTCTCCATAAACAGAATCGTACTCTATTTGATAATATCAGTCTGCATCTCAAAGGCACTGTGCTCATTGGTTCACACCTTCCCCTGGCCAGCCCCTTGGCCTTCAGGTTGCCTGGGCTCAGATTTTTCTGTCTACATCCAGCCCTGAGCTCCAGGCTACAGTTGTGTCTGAGCAGTCCTGGGAGGCCCACCCCGTCAGGAGAGTGGCCGGTGCCTGCTCAGTATCTCCTTGGGGTCTTCCAGCTCCACAATCTTTCCCAGTGGCCACCTACCTTCCATAGCTTGCCCAGCCACTCTCAAAGTATTATGGCCACCCCATCCTCTGTTTCTTTGAAAGCTTCTATGATTCTTTTTCAGCCAGGGTCCCAAGTCAACAGGCCTCCAGTGTTCAAAAGCCAGGTCACTCCACCCAGCTCTGTATTTACATTTGCATTTCCAAAGCCCAATTTACATTATAATTATTCTTTCTAGCCAGGCGGAGGTGGGGGGCTGGAGGGGGTGGGAAACTCCACACAGATTTAGGGGAGGACTTTTGGCCAGTTACAGCAAGAACTGGCAATCACATGCTCCCAGCCTCATGCCCCCAGCACCTGGGTTTTTTCTCAGTTTCTTAGAGTGACCTCACATGACCACAGCTTTTCTTCTCTTCCTACTCTTTCCCCAGGTAGCCATACTGTCTGCTCTTCAGACCCTTCACTAAGTTCTCTAACAGGAGTGGCCAACCTCACCTCACAGCCTTTTCCCCAACCCAAAGTCTCATTCCTGACTCCAGTCAAGTGGAATATAAAGAACAAAACTTTTTGTTCTTCAGTTCAGCAAAACCTAAAAAAAAATTGTGATCAGTGCCAGCAAGTTTGCAGTGAGATGGGCAATGTCACACACTACCAATGGGAGTGTCAACTAATGCAGTCTTTGTGGTGGGCAATTTGGAAACATCAAGAGTTGTATACACTTTGACAAGTACACACTTTGAACCAATAATTTCCTTTACAGGTATCTGTACTAAAGAAATATTTGCAAATTTGGATTACAGTGTATATAAAAGCTATTCATAAACAATAGGAATAAGCTAAATTAGAAAGTGGAGTAAACAATTATATATAATCAATAAGGATGTTTGGAAGAATATATAATGATGTGGAAAATGCTCACACTATAAATAAGGTAAAACATGCAAAATACCGTTTCATATATATAGTATAATCCTGATTACTTTTATAAACTATAAATATTCAAATAAAAAGACTAGAAGAGTTAATAACTGAGCGTTGTTAGCAGCTTCTGACTCAGGTAGTGTGATTGTAGCAGATTATAATAATAAAAGCCAACATTAAAATAGCACTTATGATGAGTCAGGAACCTTTTCTCTCAGCACTTTTTACATAGATTTAAATATAATTACTCCTTACAACCACCCTCCAAGAAAAACACTATATAATCCCCATTTTACAGATGAGGAGACTGAGCTTCAGAGAGGGCTTGCCCCATGACACACAGTAATTTTCTGCTCTGTACTTGTCATCATTTTCTGAATTCCCCACTCTGAGTACTTGTGGCTTTGTAATCAGAATACAAATGCACAGGGATTTTAAGAAAAATTTAAGTGCATTGCTGGGTCACAGAAGCTCCTCAGTTCATTGGAGACAGCTTTACTGTGTAGTCTGTGTCAACCATGGTACTCCTGAGGAACGGAGCTCTGGCCCTTTTCATCTCTTTGTCAGCCTGTCTGGGTATAGCTACCCACTCAGGGCCTGCCCTGCCCCTGTTTGATGAACCTCCTGGCTAATGGCCTGCCTCCACACTTCCTGGACTTTGCACCTTACATGGAAGGCCCACATTGCTAGCTCCTTTCTGGACATGTACCTTCACAGTCTATCCCTGGAATGGCAGAGTCTGGCAGTGGTTGTGCTTTCCCTGTCAGTCCCATCGCAGAGACATAGCAAAGGGTGAGGGCAGAGGAGGACATTTGTCCTCAGGCATATGTCTCTGGGGATTCCACAAAGACCTTAGTTTTTTCTTTCTAACAGAGAGGGGCAGCATAAAGGGAGAGAGGCAGAACCCTTTCCATTGGCCCCTGGCACTTCTGACTCTGGAGAGGACACCTCTCTGTCTTTTCCCAGCCTGTATCAGCTTCCTGCTGCTTCACTACTACTTACACAGGACACCAATACTTCTGGGGTCACACCTGGTTGCAAATAGGGTTCAAATAGAAATGGAAGTTCTCTGGAGGGGACAAGTGACTGGCCCACCTCCATTCTTCCTATGCCCTCTCTAATTCCTGGCCACTGTCTCAAATGCAGTTGTGGGGCAGCATGAGGAGGCCAGCCTGCAACATACAGAGAGAAGGAAGAGGGGATGGGGCGCTTTGAGATCTACAGGCTGGAGCGAGACCATAAGAGCCTGGTTTAGGCATCTCTGCTTGGTAGCCTTCCAGAGGTTTAAGAGTTTAAGTTGTTTGGGAAAAACAATCAATAGAAAACCTGGGATCTAGTCCTAGCTTCTCCTCTCACTCTCTGTGGGAAAGCAAAGCCCTTTCCTTTTTTGAGCCATAGAATCCTTCTCTGGAAGATAGTGGCAAGAGTACCCATCTCACTGGACTATCCTGAGAATCAAGAGACACCTACACTGTGATGGAACAGCATCTTGTGTCATGAAAAACAGTGTGGAACCATATGCACCTTAGGAAGCCAAAAGATTTTCCCTCTCTCCAAGGCTCCTTAGCTATGTAACCTTGGAAGTTGCATACCTTTGAACAACCCAATGAAAGCAAGGAACCCACTTCCTATAAAAGCTCACAAAACATGGCACATCATTTCAAGAAGCCCTTCAACATCATGGGTCCCTTTCACAGGCCACCTGCAGGCTAAGAAGCCCTGGCCTGTGTCAGTGGTTAACCCCTTTTCTAGCTTGCCTCTGCTCACACACCTACAGAGAGGGGGAACTCACTCCCCTATAAGCAACCAATCCAGCTTTGCAGAGCTCTTCCTTTCCTTCTGCTCAGTTAAAACCTGCCTCCCTGGAGCATTTCTTAGAGACTTCCCTGCCCAAGGAATCTGAGAAATGCCTGGGGCCAGATGTGTGCAGGCTCTGGGCTATCTGGGCAGGAGGGACGGGGTTTCCTCCATTCCAAGCCAGACCAAGCTACTTTTCTGCTGCTGCTCCCAGGGGAGGATGCTGGATTTTCTGCCTCATAAAGTTGTCCTCCAAGTCACTGTGGAGCCAGTGTGTGGCCAGGCCCTGGCAGCCAGCTGGTCTGCTCAATGTCCACAGAGGAAGGAGGTGGCTGGGGCAGCCTGACAAGCCTTCTCTTCCTCTAGGATGAAACACTCTCAAAAGTGGCATTTAAGGCACTCTCCTACCCCAGCAACTCCCCTCTGTCATCTCCCCAGGATGTGACAATATCTCCATGAGAGCTCAGAAGCCAAATTTGAATGCTGATAGTAGCTACCTCATAGAGATGCAGGGAGTATTACATGAAGTGATGAATGTACAAAGCCTGGACTGTACAGAATAGCAGTTCCCTTCTTTCTTCTGTCCCTGCTCCCCATTGGGAAGCAACTGGAATAGGCATGGATTGATTATTTACTGGCCTGTGTTCTAGGCATGTTAGATCTTGATAAGAACCCCATCAATAGGTTCAGCTTGGTTTCCCAGTTCACACAGCTGGCACTGGGTAATGAGGGATTTGAACCCAAGTCTGGCATCCTCAAGCCCACATGTTGCCTTGCATCATGCTGCCTCCCAAGGAGGGAGGGTGATACCTTCCCATGTAAAGCAGCCTCTCCTTTAAGGTTCTTAAGGGCTGGACCTGACTCTTAGGGCCTGCTGGGCAATGACTGGATCCATGTGTTTAGAGTAAACAAGAGGGCCCCTTCTGGCTTCACTGGGAGGCAGCAAATGGCCTGAGCATTCAGGTAGGCAGGAGAGGCCCATGAAAGGAGAAGCTTGTTCAGCTCAGATGAAGAGAGACTTACTTCTTGGGTGGCCAGATGAGGCCTTTGGTGACCTGGGCTGAGGGAAGGAACAGGGTGGAGTACCAGATTAGCCTGGGAAAGAAGCTGCTGTTGAGTTGGAGTAAGGTTCGCTTGAGGCCCCTGGGTGACTGGGCAGGGCAGGAGCTGGGGCTCCTCTGCCTGGTGGGGCTGCCTTCCGAAGTGCCCTCCGTCAGCTTTAGCCTCCCTTGGTGCTCGCTCAGCGCCCAACTCAGCTCCAGGGAAGGCATTCCTATGCCTCGGATGGCAGAGCTGGCAGACTGTTGCCATGGCAGCCAGGAGACTAAGAAGAGGAACAGGAGAGAGGTGGCCTGGGGGTTGTTACTGAAGAAAGGTACTTCCTGGGTCCTCTGGTGTCCAGTCTGAGAGGAAGTTGCAGTTCAGGGCTCATGGCTAGTGATAGAAGCTAGCCCACCCAGGGCCAGTCTCCTGGTGTGTGTGTGTGTGTGTGTGTGTGTGTGTGTGTGTGTGTGTGTGTGTGTGTATCTGTTTATCTGCCTCTGTGTGTGGGGACACAGAAACTCTGGGGACCATCTGTGTGTATGGATATATGCGTATGTATACACTCATGTCAGTACACAGAGGCCTGGAAGGGTGGGGGCCTTGTATGTGTGTGTGTGTGTGTGTATCTTGTGTATGTTTCTTAAACAGTAAGGAGAGGAGGGACAAAGACAAAAGCCCTAAATGACTCTGGCTTTCAGAGGAGCCAGCCCGGTGTGGTGGGTGTGAGTGGGCCAGCCAGAGGCCTGATTGGAAACAGACTTGGCAAGGAGGGGCTGTAAATGCTTTTTTGCTGCCTGTCCTGAGAAATTTATGTCACACCCACTCCATCATCCTGGCGGGGGCAGCCTCTCCTAGCTGCCTGTGGTTCTGAACCTTTCAGTGCAACCGGCAACCACCATGGGGTTCTCTGAGCTTCTTCAGTCCCAGCCTGGAGTGGACCCCACCCCGTAATGCCTTGAGGCTGACAGGGGTGAGCTATGGGTGGGTGAGGAGAAGGAGGCGAGAACTTGACCTCCAAATGTCCTTCTATTGCACAAAGCCTGGATGGATGTGTGTGAAGGGCAGACATTAGGGTTTGTGGTGCAAGGAAGGGAAGGCAGGAGAGGGACTGTGGTCTATTTCCAATATCTTCCCTGCCTTCTCCTCCTCTTAATGAGGAATAGAGACCCAGGACAGACAGAAAAGAGCAAGGGGATCCCTAAAGTAAGATTTGGAGACCTTTTGGGATACAGATGGAAACTGAAGGCCAGGAAGGGGAAGAGACTGGCCCAAGGTCACACATTGAGGGAGCCAATGGCAGTCTCCAGCCACCCTGCTGTATGTGGCCTTTCTCCCTACCTCCCAGCTGGAGAAACCTCCTAACCTAGAATTAAGCCCTGTCTTTTTCTTATCATGTTACTCCATCCTTATAATCCTCACCTGGTTTCCTTTTGTTCTTACAATAAACACAAGACCTTTGGACGTGGATTGTAGGGTCTGCTCTGGTAAAATCCCTGCATACCTCTCCATCCACATCCTTTACCAAGTTCTCTTCTGCCACTGGGCCTTTGCACATGCTGTGCCCTCTGATTGGGATAATTTTCTTTTCCCTTGTCTGTTTTCTTCCCACTTCTACTTCAGCACACAGCTCAAGTGTCTCTTCCTCAAGGAAACCTCACATGTTTCCCAATGTTTCACTCTCCAGGCACTGGGGATCTATCTTCTGCAGAACTTCTCACTATTGTCATTTTACTTTTGTTGTGTTCTTTGTGATTAATGCCACTTCCTCACCATACTCCATGAGGACAGGGACCACAGCTGCTTTTGCTCACTGAGGCTGCCCTAGTGCTCAGCATAGGCCTGGCAAATAACCAAGTGACAAGGACATCAGGAACTAATACTTGAGGCTTACCATGTGCCAGGCACTCTTCCAACTGTTTTACTTGGAACAGCACATTTAATCTTCACAAACTCTGTGAGGTAGTTACTATCATTATCCCCATTATACAGATGAGGAAAGTGGGGGCACAGAGAAGTTAAAAAACTAGACCAAGTTCACACAGTAAGTAGCACAGAGAATTTGAACCCAGGTAGCCTGTATCCTTAACTGCTCTCACTATAACTACTTACTTATAAATATTTGTTCACTACCAGCTTTTGTTTGACTCTCTCCCTCTCCAGCTGTATGGGGAGATGCCAGTCCCTGAGCACTTCCCTGGATCTGGGCCCTCCCCAGGACTCCTGTCACCTGCCTATAGTCACTCCTGGCCTGCATCCCCTTTCTTAATCTCCCCATCCGCCACCACTAGCATCTGTCTGCTCCCTTGGATGACATGAGAAGGTTCTAGGGCTGGGCAATGCCCCTGAGTTTCAAGCAGCACTTTTTTACCCTGAATCACTCATTCTGGTCATTCTGTCTTAGAGTTCACCTACCTACTCTAATCTACTCATGCCTCTGTTTTTCCTTCTGTAAAATAGAGAGTTACCGTACTACAGGGTAGCACTGAGCATTCATTGAGTTTGTGTGTGTTTGATAACTGCCAAGCATAAGACTCATACTAGTTATCACTTGTATTAATAACAATTAATAAGCAGTTACAACGTAAATTGAAACTCTTTTCATGGATTCGAGCTCCTGGAGCCCAGTGGGGACTGGAGAAGGAAAATAACACATGGGACTAAGAGTGGGTGTTCAGTGTGCTCCCCCTTCCCAACACTTGTCTGCCACCCTTCCCCTCTCGCCTGCCTTCTCAGCCCTGACACACGCAGGACAGGCTTTGGGCTGGTTAAGAACCCCAATCCCTGTGTTGGGGAGGGGGTGAAGCCCTGTACCCCACTCTTCCCCTTCCTGTCAGCCACCAATCCATCTTCCTGTTTTTCGCCAAGCCAAGGGCAGGGAATGCAAGGCCCCTTCCAGCCCCCCAGGGCCCATGAGCCCTGCCCCCTCACCACCATGGCATCTTGAACAGAGCTGAGTCTATGGCTCTTGGTGGGGGGTGGCTGTGGGATGGGAGGCACAGAGAGAGGAGGGTTACAAAAGCTGCGCCTTGCTTTCCCAGTGGCCTCCTGGGGGCCAATGAATGCACAGAGCCATAGCCAGGGCCGGGGGATGGGAGTGGGAGACAGCCAGCGTGTTTTCATTTTGCTCTGTTTGTTTTCTGTTTAGATCAACTGCTCAGTTCTGGTTTGGGCCTTTGTGGGCTGATGGGGTTTGGCAGGTAAGGATTTCTGGGGCCACCCATCTCTGCCTTCCACAGGGCTGTGGGCTCAGCTCCCCCAGCCCCTGCAGAAGTAGGAAGTCCAGCTGGCTCTACTTGCTTGCCAGCCTCATTCTTTCCATTTTCTCCATTTCTCTCTCTTTCCTTCTTTTTTACTTTTGTTCTTTCTCTTTCTGTATCTCTCTATTTTCTTCCTCTCCGCCCCCCTTCCTTCTCCCTTCCTCTCATCTGGCTCTTGGAGTTTGTCACTGTCCCTTTTCTGCCTCTCTGTGCCTCTTTAATTCAGTAATTCTTTCTGTCTTGCCACCCTTCTCCTTTTTTCTCTATTTCTCCTCTTTTTCCTTTCTCAGAAGGAGGGAAGGAAATTAAGTCTTGGGCATTAGGAGGTCTGAGTCCTGGCCCAACTTTCTCCCATTCGTTCTCTCTGAGTGAACTTTAGCACATCCTTTCCTATCCCTGGGCCTCAGTTTCTCCATCTGCAGATTGAAGACGCTAACTTATGTGCCCTCCAAGAACTAAGCTAGAAAATTTGGTGAGTATTTACTCTGTGTGGGGGTAGGAGGAAGGGGATGGGTCAAATTCTTTCTTCAGTGAGCAGGAGCTCAAAACAGTCTGGGCTGGCGGTCAGTGTAGCATCTCTTGAGGAGTGAGGGGTTATGGGAAAGGGCAGAGATACAGGAGATACCCATCACTGGTGCCAAAACTGAATCCAAAGAATCTAAGGAACAGAGCTGGGGGCTGGGATCTGGAAACAAAGAGGCGCTGCTCCAACAATGGCAGACGACAGGACTAAAGAACAGAGTACCTGGTCTTGCTTCTTGGCCTGCCATCTGCTTTCCACGTGGCCCTAGATCAGGCCAAAGTCCTGTTGGCCCCCATCTTTGAGCCTGCTTCTCTTCTCATCAGGACATTTGTCCACTACCTTCTAGTGACTTAAGAGTAAAGGAGTTGGAGCTAGGGAGTGCCACACATCTCTGCATTGCCTCCTCTGGTCCCACGGGCACCTTTGCCCTCATACTGATGATACCAAACTTCTCCTCCACCCTACCCCACACCTCCTCCTTCTCTGGGCTTCCTTTTGGCAGTGAATGGATGGCCATCTTCCCGGAAGCCTTAATTTGAGGACTTTGGTCTGAGCTCTTGCTTCCCCATCATGCCCCAAATCCCACCCACCTCCAGGTCATGTGGGCTTTGTCTCTGTGGCACTCCTGCCCTCCCCACTGCCACTTGATGCTGTCACCACCCTTTCCTGCCCTGACTCCTGCCACAGCTTCCTTCTACTCTCTCTGTCTTCTGTCTCTCCACCTCCAACTCAGTCTCCACACAGCTTCCCAGGTGACCCCAATGTTTAGACCTCAAGATAACTTCAAGATTTTGGCTATTAGCAAAAAGACTGTTATAAACATTCATGTACGTGTACTTTGGTGACTGAATTGCTGGGTCATAGGATAAGCCTATGTTTGGTAAATGCTGCCTCAGTTTTCCAGGGTGTTTATATCAATTTATGCTCCTCTCCAGCGGTGCAGGATAGTTTTGGCTGTTCCTCATCTTCACCAAGGGTTGGCCATTTCCATTTTCTTTTGTTTTATCCATTCTGGTTGGTATACAGTAGCATCTCATTATGATCTTATTTTGTACTTTCCTTTTGACTCATTAAATTGAACACCTTTTCGTGTTTATTGACCGTCTTGATAGTCTTTACTTTGTGAAGTGTTTGTCAAAGTCCCTGTCACATTTTTCTACTGAGTTTCTTAATCTATTAGGATTGTGAGTCCTTTATCAGATATACTTGTTGGAAATACTTTCTCTCTTTCTGTGAATATTCTTTTCACCCTCTTAACACAATCTTTGGATGGATGGAAATTCTTTATTCTTATATAGTCCAAATTATCAGTTCTTTCCTTCATAGATAGCATTTTTCCATCTTATTTAAGAAATCTTTGTCTACTCCAAGTGTACCAAGTTGTTACCCTACATTTTCATCTGAAAGCTTTATTGTTTTGCATTTCACATTTATATCTACAGTCCATCTGGAACTGATTTGTGTATGTGATGTGAGGTAGGGGTCAAGATAAATTTTTTTCCACATGGCTATTGAACTGACCCAGTACCATGTTTTTCTTGTTTGTTTGTTTCCAATGTACTACAGTGTCATTTTGGTCATAAATTAGGTGACTGTGTATGTGTGGGTCTGGTTGGGAATTTTCTATTCTTCCCATTTGTCAGTTTCTATCTCCTTATGCCAATACCACAATGCATTACTTACTATAAATTTTTAGGTCTTGATACTTGTTAGAATACTCCAGCTGTGTTCTTCTCCTTCAGGATTACCTAGGTTCTTGGCCCTTTGCATTCCCATATGAAATTTAGGACTAATCTGTCAGTTCCCATCACCCAAAAAAATGTTTGCTTGGGTTTTTAAATGAGATCACATTGACTCTGTAGATTAATTTGGGGAGAATTGACTTCTTTATAATATTGAGTTTTCTAATTTGTGAATATCGTTTATCCCTTAATTTATCAATATTTAAGTCTTCTTTAATTTCTTTCCACAATATATTTTTAGTTTTCTATGTAGAAGCTTTTCCACATCATTTATTAGATTTATTCCTAAATATTTTATGTTCATATTTTTATAAATGGTAAGGTTTTTAAAACTTTCTCTTTCTATTTTTTGCTGGCATATAGAAATAAATGGGCTTCCCTGGTGGTTCAGATGGTAAAGAATCTTCTGGTAATGCAAGAGATCTGGCTTCAATCCCTGGGTCAGGAAGATCCCTTGGAGAATGAAATGACAACCCACTCCAGTATTCTTGCCTGGAGAATTCCATGAACAGAGGAGCCTGGAGGGCTACAGTTGGTAGGTCACAGAGTTGGCCACGACTGAGCGACTAACACATTTAGAAATAAAATTGGTCTTTTTGATACTGACTTTATAACCAGTAATGCTTCTAAATTAACTTATGAATTCTAATTGTTTGTCTATAGATTCTTCTGGACCTTCTAAATACACAACCATATCAAATGCAAATAATGGCAATTTTCCTTCTTCCTTTTAAATCAAACTTTTTTTGCTTGCCTTACTGCACTGACTAGGATTTCCAGTACAACATGGAATAGTAACAGTGAGAGTGAGATTCTTGTCTCTCACACCTATTCTCAGTGTATGAAAGCTTGCAATGTTTCACCATTAAGTATGTTGTTTGCTGAAGGTTTTGATAGATGCCCTTTGTCAGGTTAAGGAATCTCCCTTCTATTCCTAGTGTGCCAAGAGTTTTATCATGAATGGGGTGTTGAATTTTATAAAACATTTTTATGCATCTATCATAATTTTACTCCCTTTTCCTCTTTAGGTAAATTACAAGGATCCATTTTTGATTGGTAAGCCACTCTTAAATTCCTAGGTTAAAACTCATTTGGTAACCAACACAATATTGTAAAGCAAAAAAAAAAAAACTCATCTTGGTCACGATGAATTATTTTTTTAAATGCATTACTGAATTTTATTTGCTAATTTCTTAAACTTTTTAAATTTTGTGACCATTGTAGATTTACATGCAGCTGTAAGAAATAATATAGGGAGGTCCTATGTAGTGACTAAACAACAAAAATGTACCCATTACCCAGTTTCTCCCAAAGGAACTATCTTACAAAAATATGGTACAATATCACCAGCAGGATAGTGACATTGATACAGTCAAGATAGAAAAGAGTTCCATCATCACAGGGATCCCTCTTGTTGTCCTTTCATAGCTATGCCCACCTCTTTCCCAATCCATCTCCTCTTTGGCCCCTGCCAACCACTCATATCCATTTCCGTAATGGGTTCATAAAGTATGTAACCATGAGATTGGCTTTTTCACTCAGCAAAATTCTGTGGAGATTTATGCAAGTTGTTGTGTGTATCAGTTGTGTGTTCCTTTTGTCGCTGAGTAGTGTTCCATGGTGTGGATGTACCACAGTTTGTTTATCCACTCACCCATTGAAGGACCTCTGTGCCATTCCCAATCTGGAGCTATTAGAAAGAAAGCTGCTATAAATATTCATGTACACATTTTTGTGTGAACCTTAATTTTAAATTCTCTCATATAAATGTCTAAGTATACAATTACTGAAGGTCATATGGTACTTGTATGTTTAGTTTTATAAGAATTGCCAAACTGTTTTGCAGAGTGGCTATGCCACTTTATAGCCCCACCAGCAATGTATGAATGATCTGGTTTCTCCATACCCTCTTTAGTATTTGGTATTGTCACTTTTTTTTCACCATTGGATAGCTATGTAGTGATAGCTCATTGTGGTTTTAATTTGCATTAATTTGCATTAATGATGTTGACTAACTTTTCATGTGCTCATTTGCCATCTGTATATCCTCTTTGGTGAAATATCTCTTCATGTCTTTTGTCCGTTTTCTAATTGGATTGTTTCTTTTGTTTTGTCTTGTTTTGTTTTACTGTTGAGTCTTAAGAGTTCTTTATGTATTCTACATGCAAGGCCTATGTCAAATGCATGGTTTACAAATATTTTCTCTGTTTGTAGTTTGTCCTTTCATTAATTTCTTTACAGAACACAAGTACTTGATTTGATGAAATCAAACATCCATTTTTTTTTTCTTTTATGGATCATGCTTTTGGTTCATATTTAAGAATTCTTCACCAATAATTAAGTTCTGAGAACTTTCTCCCATGTTTTCTTCCCAACGATCTGCAGTGTTATGTTTTATTTTTAAATCTATGATTCTATAAACAAAAATCTATAGACAAAAATTTGGTTAATTTTTGCATAACATGTGAAATTTAATCTAAGGTTTATCTTTTTGCCTGTGAATGTCTGATTGTTCCAGCATCATTTGTTGAAAAGGTGATCTTTCCTTTACTGAGATACTTCTGCACCTTTGTTGAAAAAACCAGTTGGGGATATTTGGCGCAGATCTGTTTCTGAGTTCTCTTTTTTTCTTCCACTGTTCTGTATATCTCTTCTTCTGCCAATATCGCATAGTCTTGATTATAGTAGCTATAAGGTAAGCTTGAAAATCAGGTAGAGTTATTCCTCACACTATATCTAGTTCTTTTGCCCTTCCATATAAGTTTTAGAATAATTTTGTCTATATCTATTAAAATAGCTTGCTGGAATTTTGATAAGAATAGCGTTAAGTCTATGTATCAGTTTGGAGAAAATTGACATCTTTATGTTCAGTCTTCTGATCCATGAATACCAGTGTGTCTCTTTATTTGTTTATATCTTCTTTGATTTCTTTTATCAGCATTTTAAAATTTTCAGCATACAACTCCTGCACATGTTTTGTTACATTTACACCTAATTATTTCTTTTTTATTTTTGGAGAGACTATAAATGGAATTGCATTTAAAATTTGAGTGTTCACATGTTCATTGCCAGTATATAGAAATATAATTGATTTTTTGTTTGTTTATCTTGCATCCTGTGACTTTGATGAACTTACTTATTAGTTCTAGATTCCTTGGGATTTTCTTTTTTTTTTTTTCCCTTGGGATTTTCTATGTAAACAATCATATCATCTGCAAATGAGAGCCATTTTATTTCTTCCCTTCCAATATGTATGCCTTTTCTTTTTTCTTTTACTTTCTATTCTTTATTTATTTCTTTCCTTATTTTGCTGACTAGAACTCCATCACTATTTTGAGTAAGAGTGGACATCCTTGCCTTGTTCTTAATCTAGGCTTAAGAGCATTCTTTAATGGTCTTTCACCATTAAATACGTCAGCTGTAGAATTTTGTAGATGGTCTTTATCAAGTTGAAGAAGTTTACTCTCTTCTCAATATTTGAGTGCTTTTTTAAAGGAAAGGGTGTTAGATTTGGTAGAATGTTTATTCTATACCAATAAAGTCATTGATTTTCCTTTCTTAGCCTATTGACATGGTTGATTAAATTCACTGATTTCCAAGCATTGAACCAGCCTTGCATTCCTGAAATAAACCCTACTTGGTCATGGGGTATGCCTCTTTTTATGTATTAGTGAATTTTATTTTTTGATATTTTGTTGAGAATTTTTCTATTTTCATGAAGAATGTTGGTCTCGGTTTCCTTTTTGTGTACTCTCTTCATCCAGTTTTCATGTCAGGGCAATGCTGGATTCATAAAATGAATTGGAAAGTTTCTGCTCCTCTTTCTTTTTCTGGAAGAGATTAGAATTTGTTTTTATTATTCTTTAAACTTTTGGTAGGATTTTCCAGTGGAACCATATGGCCCTCAAGATTTCTTTGGAGGGATGTTTTTAATTACAAATTCAATTTCTTTGATAAATATCCAAATTATCTGTTTTATACTGGATGAGTTGTGGTGGTTTGTGCTTCCTGAGGAATTAATCCATTTCATCTAAGCTGTGAAGTTTGTATGTGTAGAGTTGTTCATAGTGTTCCGTTTTTATCCTCTTGATGTCTGCAAGGTCTGTATTGATATCTTTTGTTTCATTCCTGATACTGGTAATGTGTATCTTCTCTTTTTTTCTTTGTCAATCTTGCCAGAGATTTGTCAACTTAATTGAAATTTTCAAAGAACCATGTCTTTGTTTCATTGATTTCTCACCCTTGCAGTCCTGGTGTATATATATATATCTCACTTGGTCATGATGCATTATTCTTTTAATACATTTTTATACCATTTCCTAATATTGGTTTTGGATTTTTTTCATCCATGTTTATAAGAAAGACTAAGCTGAAATGTTCTTTTCTTACCATGTTTTTACCTAGTTTTGGTATCAAGATTGTCTAGGTTTTTTTGGCTAGCCTCATAAATAGAGTTGGGAAGCTTTCCTGCTTTTTGTATTCTCTGGAAGGATTTGTGTAATATTGATTTTACTGGACACATAGAATTTTGTGCAACTATGTATGTTTAGGGGCAAATAGTTTCATCTCTATGCATGGAGCTAGGTGGAGCATGGTAACATATTTTTGATCCTTTACCATCTGCCAGACACCATGCTAGGAATTTTACATTCATTATCTCATTGTTTCCTTATAAAAATCTCACTAGACAACAATTTTTATACTTGCCTCTGAGATCAGAAAACTGAGATTCATTGACTTGCCTAAGATTGTACAGATGTGGGATTCAAAGCTAAGTCTTATTGGTTGACTTCTTACTACTGCAGTCTAAGCACTGTGCCCTGGGCATCTGTTGCAGCACCGAATCTTTCCAACAGCTCAGTGAGAATCATCCTGTTTCTCACTGTAGAGATGAAGATGTGGAAGCTCAGAGAACTTGAGAAACTTGACCAGGCTAAACATCTAGGACGTGACCAAGCTGGGCCCCAGGGTGATATGTTGCCATCCTGCAGCCAGAAACGGTGTTCTTTGTGCTGCTGTGCCCAGAATGTTCCTCTCATGACAAGCACATTCCTATGTGTTAGTGACTGCCACCATTGTTAGCAGCTCAGGGGAAAGGAGGGGCACATTGGGCAGGACAGCTGCTGACCCCAGGTTTCAGGTGAAACAATGAATCAAAGCTGAAGACGGAGCTAGGGAGCTAGGCTGCTGGGCAGCTGGAAGAAAAGGGCTACAGAAACTGGCCCCTGAGACTGTGAGACTGGAAGGCGGCTTGGCAGATGCCCACATGGACCAGGACACAGGGTAACAGGTAGGAAGGTGGTTTGGGGGCTAGAAGATCTGGACTCTGGTAGGTGACAGTGCCACCCTTCTATCATTTCCTAGGCTAGGGCTGGCTGGACTAAATTTCCTTCGTTTTTGCAAAGCCCAGACCTGAGCCACTACTAGCTCCTAGGAAAGAAGAGAGAGTGGAGGAGAAAAGAGAGATGCCCTGACACCCTAGCCACAGCCAGAGGCATGGGGATCAAGTCTAGCCTTGAAGATATGCAAAGAGCAGAAGGTCCTTACAGATCACTTGGTCCAGTCACCCCACTGTCTAGGAGGAAACCAAGGCCCAGAGAAATGAGGACGAAGTGATTTATTTATCCAAGGCCACACATAACCCTAAACAACCACCTGGAGGAGAGCAAGGGCCCAGACTGGTGGGTGGGGCAAGTAGGGTGTATGTGTGTGTGTGTGTGTTGAGCTTCCTTCTATACTGTGGTGGAGACAGCACAAATTATGAAGCCTGACTCCTCCGTGTGTTAACTTGTGATTCTAGAAGCAAGTTACTAGAATGTTCTGGGCCTCAGTGTCTTCATTTGTAGTAACTACCTCTTAGTGTTGCATACAGATAAAATAAGTTTATATATATATAGAAAGAAAGAAGGTGAAGTTGCTCAGTCGTGTCCAACTCTTTGTGACCTCGTGGACTGTAGCCTGCCAGGCTTCTCTGTTCATGGGATTTTCCAGGCAAGAATACTGGAGTGGGTTGCCATTTCCTTCTCCAGGGGATCTTCCCAACCCAGGGATCAAACCTGGGTCTCCCACATTGCAGGCAGACGCTTTATCCTCTGAGCTACCAGGGAAGCATATATATATATTTATATTAAACACTTAGAAGTGTGTCTGGCACATCAGAAGCATTATATAAGTGCTATTGCTATTACTAGAGGCCCTTGGATGGGGTAGAAAGTACAGGGCTCAAGAGTCAGCCTGCCTGTATTCCTTTCCGGACTGCCCCATGGACTGTGTGGCTTTAGGCAAATTTCTTCTTTCTCTGTGTGTCAACAGCCTCATCTGCAGTACATGTAATATGGAACTGGTAAGAAACTCTCATTTCCAGGGTTGTTGGAGAATTTGGTGCTATGACTTGGACAGATCGCCAGGCTCACGGAGGGCCTTGGAGAAAAGATCACTCTTACAACTGCTGCGGGTCATTCTCCAGGTTTCTGCCCCACACCCTTCAGGCTGGATATCAGAGCTAGGCGAGAGCTCCAACCCTTGAAGTTTCAGGCCCTGCAGCCTCTTTGCTCCTGCCCTCAGGGCAACTTGCTGACTTGACAACTTCCTTTCTCCTCCTAGGACTTGGGGCTAAGGGAGCTTTGAGGGCCATGCCCCTGGAGGCCCCAATTCCCCACCGATGGCCATAGGGAGTGGAAAGATAAGGCCTGGTCGCAGAAGATCTCCATCTAGTCTGGCAGGGACCACTTGCCTCAAAGCCTCTTCTCCATCTAACCCTGTTCTGGGGCTCAGTGGAGCTGAAGCGGCCAGTTAGAAAGACAATCAGAGATTCACAGGCCTAAACAGAGACCACTCCCTGTCCCCACACAGTTTAATTCAGGGGAGAGGACCCACAGAGCTAGAAATAATAAGGAATGTGGACAAGGCAACATAGCAATGATTACCACTCTATAGAGTCAGAAGCTGTGTCTCAGAAACATTAAATGCCAAGTGAAGATCACAACCCAGATTTCCTAAACGTTGTCCTTTCAAGAACCAAAGCAGGTCAGAGCTGGAACAGATACTAGTTTAGGGAACACTTGAGTTTAATCCCATTTTGTAGGTAAGTAACACTGAGCCCCAGAGAGGGAAAGAGACTTGCCCAAGATTAAAAAGGTGTTAGCGGCAGAAGTGGGACCCAAACCCAGGGCTCCTGATCCCTTGACCAGGGCTCTACCCAGGCCCCACAGCTGCAGAGGGAGTGGCAGTGGGCCTGAAAGCTTCAGTGGTGGAGGGTATGAGGGGGAGGACCCCAAGCAGTGTACTGGGATGCTTTTACTTCCCATGCAGCCAGAAGTGCTGTCTTCCCACCACCCTGGTGCTCTGAGACCCCTGTCTCACTTACCTCACCAGCTCCCTGCAGAAGACATCACTGAGCCTTAAAGAGGGTCAGAGACCTGAGTTCCAAGCTGTGTGTTCTCTCTCTGGGCTTCTGCGTCACCAACTTTCGAAGAGTAAATGTAGAGTGTGGGGCAGGGAAGGACTGTTTGAGTCACAGCATTTAAATTAACTGTAGAGCTGCGGCAAATCCCGATGCCCAGGCCCTTCCCCAAACTCATGAATTCAGAATCTCAAGGGTGGGCCTTAGGCTTGAGTGACAGATTTAATTCCCCTGGAGATTCAAATGAGCAGTGTGCTGGAGGAGATCTCCAAGGGCTTCTCTACCTGACTTCTGAGATTCCATGACCAACACAGGGTGTCTTGGGTTGAGGGGAGGCAGTGGCCTTGACAGCTCCTCTCCCACAGCCCTCACAGTGAGCATGCCAGCCCAAACTATAGGCCATTTTCCCAGGGTTAGAAAATTGCTTTGGGGTTTCCGGCACTGTCTGCATTCCTCCTGGGATGCCGCTCCTGTGGTAGGAGTCTGCCTGTCCACACCCCTCCGCCTCCTCTCCCCCTGACCCCCCACCCCCTCCCTGGGCTGGCTGACTCCATGTGGCAGAGAAACAGTGCAGGCTCTGGAATCACAAGAAGCTTAGGGTGAAGGCCCTGCTTCACCGTGAGGAGCTTTAGAGCCTCAAACAAATCATTTCACCTCCCTAAGCCTCAGCTTTCTCATTTCTAAAATAGGGATAGTAACAGTACTTGGCTCACATTTAGTATTAAGCCCAGAGTCCTGCTCCAAGGAGTGTTCCACGAATTGTGATGACCTGATGCCCCAGGGGAAGCCCAGCTCCTGGCTCCCTCAGAGGAACCCAGGGCAAACTGCTCTGCTCTCACTTCCAAGACTCAACACTCAGAGAGTGGAAAATGTGCCTTCTGCATTTGGTTCTTTCTAGTTCACGAGGCATTTCCTCTTCTGCTTTCTTGTATGGCCTTCCCAGCAAGACCAGGAGAGAGGAATTATAATCCCTACCTTATAGGGGATGAAGACGGAACTCAGAGAGTCAGACATTTGCCCCCTAGTCACCCACTTCAGAATTGGTAGTGCTGAGGTTTGAACCCAGGGCTATCTGGCTCCAGAGCTCAGAATGTATCATCACTGTCTTAACCTGGCTAGAGCAGGGGAAGTTCTGCTCTACTGGGCAAGGCCTACACTGACATTGAGCCACTTCAATATGGGTTTAAATGCCCTTTGAAGGTGACTTTGAGATTTAAGGCCCAGACAGTCAGAGGTCAGGCACACATACACACATACATATACAGAGAGTAGTGTGGAAGTCAATGACAATTATTGCATAATTGTTGCCAGCAAGGTTAAAACAGATGCTCCACAACAACCACCATGGAAAGAGGTTGAAAGTGAAAGTTGCTCAGTTGTGTCTGACTCTTTGTGACCTCATGGACTGTAACTCACCAGACTCCTCTGCCCATGGGGATTCTCCAGGCAAGAATACTGGAGTAGGTTGCCATGGCACTCCAGTAGGTTGGATCTTCTCAACCCAGGGATTGAACCCAGGTCTCCTGCATTGCAGGCGGATTTTTTACCATATGAGCTACCAGAGAAGCCCAAGAATACTGGAAAGGGTAGCTCATCCCTTCTCCAGGGGATCTTCCTGATCCAGTAATTGTACTGGGGTCTCCTGCATTGCAGGCAGATTCTTTATCAGCTAACCTACCAGAGAAGGAGGTTGGCAAGTTGATATTTGATGAGAAGAATGGTAATGGAAACAATAAATGAGCCCACTACACTCTGAGGGTTCTGACAGCTTCTTACACACACACACACACACACACACACATGTGAGAGCAATAATAAAGCTAGCAACAATCAGTCCTTGTTTGTGTATAGCTTTACAACATACGCAGAAGAGTTTTCTCAAGTATATTATCTCATTTCCTCCAGCAATGTATTCATTCAACAAATATTTATTGAGCACCTACTATGTGCTAAACACTGTTCTAGGTGCATGAGATACATCAGTGAACAAAACAGGTATGTGAAGATCTCTCTCCTTAAGGAGCCTATAATCTAATGAGGAGGGCAAAAAGTAAAGATAAATAAAATATATCACATGGTTTATGGTGATAAGTGCTGTGGAGAAAAAAAGTAAAGCAGGAGGAGAGAAGGTTAGGGTATCTGAGGGTGAGGTTGCAAGTTTAGCTACCATGGCCAAAAAAGTCACACTCAGAAAGCAGCATTTGAGAAAATTCTGAAGGAAATAAGGAAGTGAATCACACAGATGTCTGTGGACAATCCATTCTAGGCCGACAGAACAGTCCATACAAAGAACCTGAGTCTGTTGTGTCAGAAAGCTTTGAGGAAATACAAAGAAGCCAGTGCCGCTAGACTTGAGTAAGCAAAGGGCAGCATATGAAGGCAGAAAGATAAGGAACGACCAGATTGCAGAGAAATTTTGGTCACCATGATGACTTTGGCTTTACTTGTAGAGAGGTGGGGAGACTTGGGACCTGATTGGGGCTTCACTGGATCCCTCAGGCTTAGATCCTTCAGGTGCAAAGAATGGGCTGTGAGGACAAGGACCTTAGGGTGGTCTAGAGGATGGAGATGGTAGACATGGAAAGTGGTTGGATTTTTGGTGTATTCTAAAGATAGAGACAAGAGGTTTTGCTGACAGACGGGATGTAGGAGACTGAAAAAAACAAGGAGTCAAGGGGGTAACTCACATGGTATGAAGTCCACACGTCTCTACCTCTGCTGTCACCACGTTGGTCTGAGGCACCAGCACCTCTCGCTGGGACCTTGGCAATGGCTTCTTCACTGGAGCTCCTTCTCCCAGTCCTCCCCCACTACAATCTACTCCCCATCCAGCAGCCAGAAGGATCCTTTTAAAATGTAAACCAGGCCATGTCACTTTCCTCCTTAAAACCCTCCTGTGGTTTCCCATGACACTTAGAAAAAAGTCCAAGACCCAGATGAGCTGGCTCTTGTCTACTTTTCCAATAATTACTGATCTTTCCTGCCTATATCCCTAGGCCCTGCTCTGCTCCAACCTGCTCTGCTCTTCCATAAACTTCCAAGCTCATTCCCACCTTGGGACCTTTGCATCTGCTGTTTTCACTGCCTGGAATGTTCTTTCTCCTCTCATTCTTCAAGTCTCAGCTGAGATGTCACCTCCTGAGAAAGATCACACCCTGCACCATCACTTTATCTAAATTAGATTTGTCATTCTGGGTTTTCTCTCTCATAGCCCCTTCCTTTCTTAAAAAAAAACAAAACAAAAACTCCCTTCTTAACACATTCCATGGATGACACATTGATTTGCATGATTTTTGTCTCCTTCACTAGACTGTCAGTTCCCTGGGAGCAAGGGCAGGACCATGCAGACTTGGTCACCCCTGTATCTCAATGCCTGGTTCTAAGACAGGCACACAGCATTAGTGAGTGTGTGTGTGTGTATGTGTGTAGCAAGGCATTAAGTGATTTACAGGCATATGTTCATTTAATGGGGGCTTCCCAGGTGACTCAGTGGGTAAAGAAACCTCCTGCAATGCAGGAGACACAGAAGATGCGAGTTTGATCCCTGGGTTGGGAAGGTCCCCTGGAGGAGGGCATGGCAACCCTCTCCAGTGTTCTTGCCTGGAGATTCCCACAGACAGAGAGGCATGGTGGGCTACAGCCCACAGGGCCACAAAGAGTTATACACAACTGAAGCAACTGAGCATGCCTGCATGCTCATTTAATACCTACAATAAGTCTATGAAATAGATATTGCTATTATCCCATTTTATAGATGAGGAAACTGAGGCACAACAGATATCACAAGGTTTACAAATGGTAGAGCCAAGATTTAAACTCATGTCTGTTTGACCCCACCACCTGTATGTACCCTTCATCACACACACAGTGGGTGCGGTCTGGAAATATTTTCTTTTTTTAAATAAAGGATCAAAATGTTAAAAAGTTAAGGTTAAACTTAGGTGCATCAGATGTGAAATCTACATTTGACCTCCACTTCTTAGACTGACATAAAAGAGTGCCCCATATTATTTTTGATGTGAGATTGTTCAAAGAACGTGATCTCTGGAGCCGAGTAGATCTAGTTTCAAACCCCTATCCCACTGGTTAGTATGTGACCTCAAGCAAGTCACTTCACATCTGTGAACCACTGTTTCATCATCTGTAAAACGAGAATGATAGTCACCCCCTAATTCTCATATTTGCTGTCAAAAGTGTGATTTTGTTCAAGACTCTAAGTCTGTTTCTTCCTCCAGCATTCTTGAACTTAGTGACATTCTATGATTAATCTTAAAGAGATGGGAATACCAGACCACCTGACCTGCCTCCTGAGAAACCTGTATACAGGTCACGAAGCAACAGTGAGAACTGAACATGGAACAACAGACTGGTTCCAAATCGGGAAAGGATTATGTCAAGGCTATATATTGTCACCCTGCTTATTTAACTTATATGCAGAGTACATCATGAGAAACGCTGGACTGGATGAAGCACAAGCTGGAATCAAGATTGCTGGCAGAAATATCAATAACTTCAGATATGCAGATGACACCACCCTTATGGCAGAAAGCAAAGACTAAAGCACCTCTTGATGACAGTGAAAGAGGAGAGTGAAAAATTTTGGCTTAAAACTCAACATTCAGAAAACTAAGATCATGGCATCTGGTCCCATCACTTCATGGCAAATAGATGGGGAAACAGTAAAAACAGTGAGACACTTTTTTATTTTTTGAGCTCCAAAATCACTGCAGATGATGACTGCAGCCATGAAATTAAAAGACACTTGCTCCTTGGAAGAAAAGTTATGACCAATCTAGACAGCATATTAAAAAGCAGAGACATTACTTTGCCAACAAAGGTCCATCTAGTCAAAGCTATGATTTTTCCAGTAGTCATGTGTGGATGTGAGAGTTGGACTCTAAAGAAAGCTGAGCACCGAAGAATTGATGACTTTGAACTGTGGTGTTGGAGGATACTCTTGAGAGGAGTCCAACCAGTCCATCCTAAAGGAAATCAGCCCTGAATATTCATTGGGAGGACTGATGCTGAAGCTGAAACTCCAATACTTTGGCCACCTGATGTGAAGAACTGACTCATTTGAAAAGACCTTGATGCTGGGAAAGATTGAAGGTGGGAGGAAAAGGGGACAACAGAGGATGAGATGGTTGGATGGCATCACCGATTCAATGGACATGAGTTTGAGTAAGCTCCAGGAGTTGGTAATGGACAGAGAGGCCTGGCGTGCTGTGGTCCATGGGGTCCCAAAGAGTCGGACATGACTGAGCAACTGAACTGAACTGATGATTAATCTCAATCTAGCCTGCTGGAGTTTCCTTCACCCATCTAACTTGTTCCTCTGTTCATAAACCCATCCATCAATCCATTCATCAATACTGATGAAGCCCGCTGTTGTATACCAGGCTATCTGATAGCCCATTAACTCCAGAAGAAAGGAGGATATTAACAAAGATTGGAGTCTAAGGTTCAAATAGCATTTGAGGTCTCTATCAAGTCCCATGTGACCACTAAGGAGTGTGGGCCTAGTGCTGCCTATTGGGTGGAGGCAAGCAAGCTGGCCTGAGGGTTGTGGCATGCACTCTTTTTAAGGATTGTAATTGTGTTGGCTCCCCCTCTTGATCCCACTGCCTCACATAAGGTAAGTTCTGACTATTTTTCTCACCTGCTCCTGTGCTGTGAAGGTTCTTGAATATAATTTGAACTTTAACCTGTAGGTCACATAGTTTCAAGCAAGGGTATGACAAGATCATATTTGCTTTATAGAATGACTTTTCTGATCCGCAGTGTCTACTGAGTCACAAGGTGCAGAATTGAAAGCAGAGAAGACAATGAGGAGACAGCTGTACTAGTATCCATGAGAGAAGATGGATCACTGACCTCAGGTAGCAGCAGTGGAAGTAGAGACAAGTAAATGATTCACAAAGTGTCTAAGAGGTAGACAAACTTCATGGTGGTAGTTGAATGGACTTGTGGGTGAGGAAGAGAGAGACGTAAAATATGGCGCTTAGCTTTCTGATTTGGACAACCGGGGATCACTCCAGATGCCTCACTGTGGAGGCCCAGGACAAGAGAGTGACAGAAAACTTGGTGGTCTTGACCAAGCAGCTTTCTTGGCATTTGCCTCTATTATTGGCAAATATTTTTCTTTTTGTGGGGCCACAACCCCTCAGTTGTGTCCTACTCAGCCACAGAGGTAATGGCATGTTGACAGGTCCATTTGCTAACACACCTTCATTTAAAGGGGCTCATTGGCCCCTTGGTAACCTGGAAATTCTCACTCTGGAAGTCTCTTTTTTCCTCTTTTTCTCTCCATATTTTTCTCTCTTTTCTCTCTTCTCTTTTCTTTCTCTTCCTCTACTTCTCATTCTGTTCTTTCTTACACACAGATATTCTCACATCCTTCCTTATACACACTCACATATACAACCTTGGGAAGACATCTGAATGCCTATGTGTACCTGTCTCTGTGTGTGCATGCACAGGAATGGGGGGTGGGGTGGGAAGGAATTGAAGCATTAAGTGCAAACTTTTAAAAAATGTTGATTTCAGACCACACTCTTACTTAAGGGCCAAAGAGGAAGCCCATGGAAAACAAGTTGTCTGGAGCCAATGAGAAGTTCATCTACTCATCCAACAAACACTTCCAGGGGGCCTCTTCAATGCCTAGTCTAGGTTGGACCAGTCTGTAGAAATTATAGAAGTGAGTAAGACAGACAACCACTTCCCCAAACTGCCAGGATGTGATCAGAGAGGTCACCGTGGAGGGAGTTACCAGTTGCCTGCCTGGATGGCAAATTCAGAAAGATTTTACAAAGGAGGTGCACTTTGAAATGGGCATTGCAGAGTGAATAGAAGTTCATCATGCTTATAAAAATGTAAAGACATTCTAGGTAGAAGGAACAGCATCATAGGCAGAGACCTGGAATTGTGGGACAAAATAGAAAGTAGTTCACTGAGACTGAGTAGTAGACTACAGGTGGGAGAAAGTAGTTGGAGATGGAAGCTGGAGAAGGTTTGGCTCTTAATGGCACATGAGCAAATTTGAATGGTAGGCAGTTAATTGATACAGCAACCTTGGAAGGCCGATCGGCAGCTTCCATCAACATTTCAGGTACCCGACCTTTTGATACAGCAGTTTCAGATCTCAGTGTCTGCCTCGTAGAAACACTTGACACTGGGATAACAACATTTTAACAGCATAAAATAAAATATATAAAACTATGAATAGCCACCAATAGGGAACTGGTTAAATAATATGTTTGTTCATCCTCATCCCCACTAAGGAATATCATGAGACAGTTATAATAAAAAGAAAAAAAGTAGATCTCTTGAGGATAGAACAAGAGTAAATAATATTTTTAAAACTGCAGCAAAATGCACTGGTATACATCCATATGTTTCCTAGCTCTATCAACTGACAGAGCCTAAAACCAATGACATCACAGTAGCAATGAGCATACCTAGTAACTAAATCTTGGTTTCTAACACTAATCATCCAATAAAAGGTGCCAGCCTCCTTGGAGAAATGGCTGAATGAGACCTGGAGTGGGGGAAGTTCAAGAGAAGCCTGAACCATTCTGTGATGCCAGAAAATAAGGAAGTATCTGGAAAACAGTGTGGGCTAGACAGAATTTAAAAGCCAAGCTAAAGGTGGTCCTAATAGCCAAAGTGAGAAAAACTTGAACAGAAAATAAATAATGATGGTGTTAGACTTTATATATATATACATATATATTTAAATTTTAGAATAGGTCTAAATTACAGAAACGGTGCAAAGATAATACAGAAAGTTCCCATATACCCCACATCCAGTTTCCTCTATTATTAACATCTCACATGAGTGTGGTTCATTTGTAACAATTAATAGAGAAACATGGATACATTATTATTAACTAAGGTCTATAGATTTTTACTTAATGACTTTTATCTGTTTCCAGTGCCCCATCTAGGATTCACATTACATTTAGTTCTTATGTCCCCTTAGGATTCTCTTGTCTGTGACAGTTTCTCAGACTTCCCTTGCTATTGATGACTTTGACAGATTTGAGGAGCATTGGCTGAGTATTTTGTAGAATGTCCCCCAATTTGGATTTGAAAAAAGCATGATGATTTTCTCATGATTCAAATGGGGGATGGGTGTGAGGAGGACTATCACAGAGGTGAAAAACCCTTCTCAACACATATCATTGATGTACTCTCTCTATTGATTGCTGATATTCACTGGGATCACCTGGTTGAGGGAGTGTTTGTCAGGTTTCTCCATATTACTTTTTCCCCATTTTCACACTGTTCTCTCTGGAAAGAAGTCACTACATACAACACATAATTAAGGAGAGAGGAGTAATACTCTACTTTCTTGAACGAGGAGATAATATTGGATTTTAACCCATAGAATAAATGAAATAGCCATTGGTTCATATTAACACTAACAAATAAATGAATAAATAAATAAATGAAGGAGAAGGGACAGATTTTCCTTACAGTAAAATTCCAATTAAGAAATGTAGAAAGAAAGAAGGCTATAGAACATGACTATAATTATTTATGGGATGGCATCACAGTAATAAATGTTGATGCACCAACAGGTGCTACAATTAATAAACAAATGTGGAGTGCTTGAGGAGAAATGAGATTTTCAGAGTCTCCAAATATCTTCCCAAGGTATTTGTCAACTACATATCAAAAGGAAATATAGTAACTTTAAGGAAAGCCAGCAGACAACAACTTAATCAAATGATCAAAGTAAATATCACCAGTAATGAGACATATGGACATTACAAACCTCGTGGAATGATGTGCCAAGAAGGACCCAACATCATATCTGTGGTGTATAACCTCACTCTAGTCATGAGAAAACTTCAGGCAAACTGAAGCTGAGGGACAGTCTAGAAAACACCTGACTAGTACCTTTCACAAGTGTCAAGATCATGAAAGATGAACAGACTGAGAAACTGTCATAGATTGGAGGACACTGAGAAACAGCAACTCAAAACAATGTAGGGTTCTGGATAGGATCCTGGAACAGAATTTTTAAAAAAAGGACATTAGTGGGAAAACTGGTAAAACTCAAAGATGTGTAGTTTCCTTAATAGTATGACACCAAGGTTCATTTCTTGGTTTTGATCATTGCACTAAGGTTATATAAGATGTTAATATCAGGAGAAGCTAGGTGAGGGGAATATAGGAGTTATCTGTTCTATTTTATTCAACTTTTCTCTAAGTCTAAAATTAGTTCAAACTAAAAGATTTTAAAAGTTGGAGCATAAAAGATTGAGGGCAGATACCTGGAAGGACTCTAGTGGCAGAAGCATGAGATGTTTCAGTGAATTTTTGAAGGGTGCATGTCTCAGACAGTTAAAGAAAAGAGCCAGGGAAGAGGCCTAGGAGTTGCACCATTGGGTTCTCAGAGATCCTAAGAATGTTCTGGCCCCCTTGGGACCTGGGATTAGGACACCTCCTCTCCGCAGGGCCATCCTTCCAAAGATATGCTCACCATAGTGGCCTAGAATCAGCTGAGCTGTGTCTCTGGAGCAAACTCTGGGCTCCATTTCACGAGTTGGAACCGCAACCCCCCTTTCTTTTTCCAGTTTAGTACCGGGAGGGGCAGTCTTATGCACACCCTCTGTCTTCCTGGGATTTCCACCCTGGAAGGCGGGGTGGCCGAAGTGAGGCTGACATAGTTGGGGGAAGGCTTGGTCAGCAGCAAAGTCAGCCTCCAGAGAGAGGGCGGCTCAGAGAGTGGTCAGCTCGGGAATGGGGTTTAGCAGAGGGAAGGGGGAAAGGGAGGGGACTCTCCTTCTCAAGGGGCCCTTTCATGTTGAAATCAGCCAGCGTGAATGCTGGCGGCCCAGGAGCCCAGCCGGGGGAAATGTGAGAGCCCCCTTATCTCCCCTCTTGTCACAGCTCCGTCTGCGGTTCCCAGCCGGCCGGCAAAGATGCATTAGGAGAAGTGTCGGTGGTAGAGGAGTGTTCCCATCAAGACCTTGGGCTGGGTCCACTCGGTTGGGTGTGGGGGAGGGGTTGGGGAAAGCAGGTTCCAGGCCCTCCTGGCTCTGCTGATGGAGGTTTCCTGGAGCGCCCCACATCTTGGAGCAGGGAGAGGCTGAGAACTGGGCAGGAATTGGAACAAAGGCCTCTGGTGCCTCTTCTGACAACAACCCCTCACCCACTCAGGGGGTGCAGCCCCTGCTCACACACCTGCAGGAACCAGGAGCTCGCTCCCTCATGGAAGAGTCATCCCGCTGGTTTCACCCCTGGATTTAGTTCATGTTTCTGGGCAGGAAACCTGGGGCACTTGACCAAGGAGGCTACAGCCCCACCTTCCCCGATACACTCTCAGCCCAGGAGTGACCCCTGCTGTCCAGACAACCTTGGAGGCCGAGGACAGAGCCTGCCAAGCTTCCCTGTTGCTTGTACTGGGTGGCCCTCCCGGCCCCCTTCCAAAGCTACAATCTTGTGTTTTTTCTGAGATGGGCTGTGAGGTTCTTTGTAAATCTACCACTGCAGGAGGGAGGTGGGTGAGGCCAACATCTGGACCATGAGGGCATTGTTGGTCCCCGCAGCTGGAGCTGTCAGCAGCCAGTGTTTTCAGACACCATCTGCCCATGCAAGTTTCTGGCCCCCAACACGTTCCCACTGTCCAAGACTCCAAGTCTCCTCCCCACAACTGCACGGGGTCTTGAGAGAGCCCAGTCTGGCCAGAGTGGAGGTCCTCCCAGCAGCCCCTGCTGCTTAGGAGAGGGAACGAGGAAGAACTGCAGGGCTCCTGCAGAGATGCTGGTATACAGAAAGCAGGATAACACGAGGGAATGGGTGTGAGGAGTCCCCGGAGACAGCGTGATGCCAGAAGGGCACAGGACTGGAGGCCCCGGGGTTTTACCAGTGTCTCCTGGGTGACCTTGGGTCAGTCTGTTTCTCTGTCTCCCCAAGTGTCAAAATGGAATGAATCTTTTAGCACCCTACTGCTAATCACCTGCTCCACCCTGTTGTGCTCTTTATTGCCTGTATTTATTTCATGGCAGGTATCACCCTCTGAGATGCTCTGTCACCTCCCCTAGGATACTGTCTCTACAACCACAGCTCTGATCACCACCGTTGCACACCTTGCAGTGGCAAGGTGGTCCCCAGGGTCTACTCGCCTCTGGGCACTATCATTCCACTTGCCCCAAGTGAGATTCTGGGCTCCAGGGAGCAAGGAGTCTCTACCTGGGAGTGGCAAGTGCCTAACGAAGGAGGATTTGCTCCTGGAGCTGTAGAAGAGTGGAGTGGGTTGGGCTCCAGGGTGGGAAAGGCTAGACTGAGGCCCCGAGGGAGAGGACACAGGCCTGAGATGGCCACCAGGGTGAAAGACTCTGATTCAGCCCACCCTAGTGACAGGCCCCGGAAGGCAGGGACCGGGTTTGATTCCTTCAGGCATCCTCAGAACCAAGTTCAGGACACAGCAGGGCAAAGGGATTCAGGCAACATTTGTTGGTTGGAGACAATTGATGATTCAGCATTTTGCACCTGTCTTGGAACCTCTCAGCTTTGCTTCTGTGACTTCTTGATACCTTCTTAAGTGGGCCCTGCCATTTCCCACAGGCTGACTGTGCAACCTCACAGCAATGGGGTAGGTACTATATTATTATCCTTACTCTACAAATGAGGTAACAGAAACTCAAGAGAGGTTTAGTGACTTGCCTGAAGTCACACAGCCAGGAAATTACAGAGCTAAGATTTGAACCCAGATCTGTGCTCTCCTCTTAACTCTGTTGCCTTCTGTAAGAAGTGTTTAGGGTTCCAGTTCGAATTGTCCCAAACATGTGGGTTCCACACTCCAATGTTTACATACAGTTTTGGTATCTCTTTGTATCTTCAGCCCCAGTCTGTGTGGAGAGCAAGGAGGGTACTATTACCCATTATAGCATTTCACAGACTGGAGATGAGTTTGGAACCACCCAGCCAATAAATGGCATCATTGGAACCTGAGCCCAAGTCACCCTAATGTTGAAACCTTACCCATTGCCTTAGACCAGGCTGGGCCTGTGCTCCTGGACCATATCTGCTGGCCCAGGGCTACTGCCTTCCCAGTCTGCATTTAATATCACTGATGCCACAAGCACCCCAGGGACCTAGCCCTGGACAGAGCCTGCTCCTTTTACTCCATCCACAAAGTCTTTTCAGATGCTCCGCTGGGCCTCCAGTTAAGATGCAGGTGATGGTGGGAGGGTGGGCAGGCTGCCATTAGATAAGCAGAGGAGGCAAACTTTGGTACCCACAGAGTATCCATGCAGTTCTCTGACCAAAGGCTGTATCTTGACTTTTGCTCAGATTCAAGCCTCTATTCAATGAATATTTACTGAGTGCCCATTATATGCCTGGCAATTCAGAAAATATGTTTTTTTTTAAAAGAGACAATCACCATTAATTAAACAGTTGCTTTATGGCAAGCAGTGATTTCTCAGAGTCCTGGAAGGGGTACTAGGAACACCACCTTTGGGTCAGCAAAGCCAAGCTACAGGCCCAAGGTCTCTCAAATAGAAAGTGGCAGAGCTAGTAGAACCCTGAAAATTCTACATTCTCAATCCCTGTGTCATCTCTCCGAAGGGGAGTGGCCCTCTGGGAAACAGGGATGAGAAGGGGAGCACAACAAGGGCCCAGCTCACTCCCTGGGTGCACAAGGGCCTTGGGGGGGTGATGGTGATGGTTCCCTGCAACACCCACTCCAGGCTATCTTGGCCTGGGAGCCCCGAGTTTGGCTGAGGTAAGACCTGCTGGGCAGAGTAACCCAGCCCTGAGAGCATGGGAGGGTTCTGCTGGTGCTCCTTCTAGGGAGCTGATGGGCTCAGGGCCTGTGGATTGCAGCACAGAGGACCGAAAGAGAGCAAAAGGGAAGGATTGGAGAGAAATGCTTGTACATTTAGAAAAATTCTAGGTAAGAAACCTCTAGAAAAGTTTTCAAAGGAAAAAACGAAGACTTTGGCTTTGTGAGTCAAAAGTAGAGTGGAGGACATAGGAAATGAGAGATACCAGGGCCATACTCAGCAGAAGGCTAGCGGATAGCAGGGGCCAGGCCTCTACCCTTTGTCAGGCAACTTTCACAAACATGGTCTCCCTCCCTTCCCTTCCCTCCCTGCTATCCCTTCCCTCCCTGCCATCTCTTCTTCCTCAATGAGATGGTACCTAGTAGTCCCATTTTACAGAGAGTGAAACTGAGGCCCTAAAACTGGCCTTCAAAGAACCAAAATTGCTTAGTTAGGAAAGGGGTAGATATGGCCTGTGAGCACTGGTCCATCTGGTCTCAGAGCACATCCTCCAAAGGAACAAAGAGAGAACAGCCCTGGGTAATGGCAGCAGAAAGATCCCCTGAGCCCAGATCTGTGCTCTTGGGGCTGGTGTAGCTTAGACCCCAGCATCCACCAGAAAGCAGTAGACACACCCTGGGCTGGAAGGGAGGTAGACATCAGGTCCAAAGCCCTGCCTCCATTCCTTTTACACTTAGGAGAGGTACAACATCCATGATGAGGGGCATTTCACTAGGCAGAATGGGAGTTGGGATTCCAGGCCAAGTGCATAGTCTGAGGCATAGGGGCTGGAGAGACCATGGCAGATGTAGAGCGGTGAGACTTCTGCGGCCAGAGCATGACTGTTGAGAGGGAAGGTGGGAGGCCAGCCGAGTTTTAGGCTGAAAAATAAAAAAGAGAGCAAGATTCTCTAGTCCAGATTCTCCCCCTGGCTCAAACCCCCTGTACAGCAGCCCTTGGCCGTGTGATTAATGTCCACTCCCCTTTCCCCCAGCCATCCTGTAGGATTTCCTGCAGGAAGTCCAGGGGAATCCTTACAGCTCATCCAGCCTGGTGCCAAGGACCAGAGAGGGAAAGTGACTCATGGAAGGGCACACAGCCAGTCAATGGTAACCCTGGCACAGGCTTTTTATGGATACTCAGTAAATATACATTGGCTTGAAGCTTGCTTCTGAGCAAGCATGCAGACAGCTTTTGGTCAGAGAGCTCCAGGGTCATTCTGTAACCCTTTCTTCTCCAGAGCAACCAGCCCAGCTTCCAGGGCCCCTCTTCAATGCTTAGAACAGTGCCTAAATAGGGCACATAGTAGGAGCTCAGTCAGCATTTGTTGAAGGAATAAAAGTTTGGGTGAGCAAATAGTGGGAACTTTAGGGCAATCATGAGGTATTCAGCAGTGGAGATCCATGGAAGCAGAAATCCAGCCCAGGCTATGCTCACTGAGCCATGTGCCCATATGCAAGGCTACAGACACCCAAAGAAGGTGCTATTTGCTAACTTTCACTAAGACAATGTACAGGCTGGTAAGGATACTGGGGACCTCAGAGGGCCAAAGAGTCAGTCTCTGCTATAGCCTGCTCTCTTCCAAACAGAGGTACCTTTGGCCATATTCAACCTAGCCCACTCCCAGAGGGATGCCAGGGTAGAAGGAATGCCTTTGCCATCCTGAACCCCAGCCATCAGTTAACACAGGATGTCTCCAGGCCACCACATCCCGCTGCTGACTCATACTCAGTTTCTGGTCAGCTACTCCCACAGATGTTGCTGCTTGCTCCCTTGCTCACCACCTTATGATACACCAGCCTCTATGGGCACTCTTTCTCTGACACATCCTCCAACTGTGGGCATTTAGTAGGCACTGCCTTCTTGGAACCTTGAACAGTGAGGGAGTAGACATTTTACAGATGGGGAAGCCAAGGCTTAAAGAGGTTAAGTAACTTGGCCAAGGTCAACCAACAAGGACAATCCAGCTTGGATTGAAACTGAGATCTGTCTACTCCAAAGCTTGTGCCTTGCCCATTGCTCTCCTGCCAGACTCTCCCTCTGGACACCTGATGGCAGAGCCTTGCCCATCTCTGCTACAAGGTGTCTGTGTCAAGTTGACATCAGAACACCTGGCCATGTGCTGTTAATACCACCAGTGTAACTCCAGGCAGGAACTCCCACCTGGTCTCTTAGTAGAGGACAGATGGACTTTTGTCTCACCCACTGACCCTGCCACTTAGAGCTACGGCGGGACTTCTGAGAGCAGCTCTTCAGTCTATCCACCCTCCAGCCTACTCGGGTTGGTGGCAGAGGCTGGGGAGTGTGCTCAGGGGCCAGGCCCTGACTGGGTCAATTCCCATCTCTAGCTTGAGTAGGATTTCCCTGGGAAGGAGGTACCCACAAATCTTGCTCCCTCCCCAGAAGGAATGTCAGCTCCACTTCCTCCCTCAACTAGGCTCAGTGAAGCAGATGGGCAGACGGGAGCAGGGTCTATTGATGAGCTATCTCAGACCCCAGAGCCATGTGGGGCTGAGGCTGCCTGCCTGATGGCCTGATCTAGTGCTGATACCTCCTGGTGGAGGGGGTGAGATGGAGGAGACTCCACCAAAGATGGAAGCTCCAGGCACAGTCCAGTCAGCACGCTGCTCCTCTTTGGCAAGAGCAAGCCAGAGAGTGTTGAAAGAAATTCCAATTCCTTGGGAGTCCCAACTGTTCAGATGCTTGGAAGAAATGAAGAAGGCATTACCTATCGAAGGATGGAGAGAGAAAGCCAGTGGCAGGCAGACAGAGTGTAAAGGGAATAGAAAGAACATGAGCTAGAGGATGAGCAAGGGACACAATGGACATCGAGAAGTCTGGATGCCAGGCCTGGTTCTGTCACTGAATTTCAGGTACCACAGGACCATTCACTCCCTCTCTTTAAGTCTTCAAGTCCCACTTGTCAGGCTGTGGGGGGCAGGGGTAGGACTGCTTAGGCCCCTTCCAAAGGCCTGCCAGCACCAACCCTTTCATGTTCTGTGAGAGAACTTGCCCTTCCCAGGATGGCTCTGGCAGTGGGTTTTTCTGAAACTCAGAGTAATGAAAAATAGTATAAACCAAACTTTGGAAATTCCAAGTGTGTCTGTAGCTAGGGAAATCAGGGAGGCAGAGTCATAAATAATGTTTGTCTGTGACTCAAAGCCTCTTGGGGGAAAAAATCACACGTTCTCAGAGGCAGCACTGATCCCCTCCACCACCCCAGCTGCCCACCCAGCTTGACCTTAGTGAGGCTCTGGTTCCTGGCCCTGCCACCACTACCTCTGCTGCTGCAGCCAGCACCCACTTCCTGTTAACCCTCCTGGGAGAACTGAGTTTGATAAAGCCAAGGCCCCAAGAGCCTTGCTAACTTATCCAAGGACACCCAGAAGTCTTCATGCTAATACTAACATCCTGACCCGAATGGGGAAAAGTGAAGGAAGAGAGGGAAGGACAGCCCAGTGCTAACCCTTAATCTTCAGAACCATCCTTCAGAGTAAGCCTTAGGGTACTTGAAACCAGCCCTCAGAGGGGCACCTTTGTTAGTTCAAGGTCACCTCATTAATAGGTCGTAAAAGTAAGATCTAGAATTCAGATCCAAGGTTTGTGTCACTGCCCAAGGGTCCCATCGTGGCCACAGCATGGATCCTCCCTGACAGTTGGGCCTTGTCACTCTGGCAAGCAGTTCCCTTGTCCCACACAGATCTAGCAATGAGATGGGGTTCCAGCTGCAACCTGAACAGCTCACAGGTGAAGTGAGACTGAAGGAGGTGGCCCAGAGAAGCCTTAGGGGGAATGTGGGGTGATCTATCATTGGGCTTGTATCTCACTGTGTCTGGGCCCCTTCCTTTGCCCCTAAAAGGGGTGCTGAGTGTCACTAAGGGCAGGCCTGAGTGACCCCGCTGGGTCCCGGATCCCCACCACCTTTGAATCTGGCATCTGATCCAGCGAGGGGCGAATGGGAGTTACTGCCCAGCTTCCTGGAGAGAGCAGGTTTTGTAGATACTAACCTAGAGGCAGAGAGACTGTAAGAGGCAGAAAGACAGACCCAGAGAGACAGAGGCAGAGAAAAGCAGAGACAGGCTAGAGCCAGGGAGATTGTGAGAACCAGCCAGAGAGAGACACAGAGGCAGTAAAACATACAGAAAGACAGAGATAAAGACTGGAGACAGATACAGAATCAGAGGACAGTGAGAAGTGGAGGGAGAGGCTAGGGAAAGGCCTAGAGGCAGGGAGACAAAGAAATGAAGACAAAAACAAAGACGAGGAGGGAGGGAGACAGGAACAGAGACTCAGAGAAAAGCAGCATAAGGCAGGGTCCAGCAGGGTGAAGAAGACTGGTGGGGAGAAGTGAGGAAGCAGTGAGGCGCTGAGTGGAGGGGGACAGCCTAGGCACCTCCCAGATCCCTCTTGCCTCCTCCCTTCCTCTCTTTTCTTCTGCCCCAAGCAGTCCTTTTCCATGCTGGGTACACAGAGGGGAACAAATGACTATGACAAGACTCTTGAGAGTCCCTTGGACAGAAGGAGATCAAACTAGTCAATCCTAAAGGAAATCAACCCTGAATATTCATTGGAAGGACTAATGCTGAAGCTGAAGCTCCCATACTTTGGCCACCTGATGCAAACAACCAACTCATTGGAAAAGACCCTGATGCTGGGAAAGATTGAAGGCAGGAGGAGAAGGGGCCAACAGAGGATGAGATGGTTGGATGGCATCACTGACTCAGTGGACATGATTTTGAGCAAACTCCAGGAGATAGTAAAGGACAGGGAAGCCTGGCATGCTGCAGCCCATAGGTCACAAACAGTCAGACATGACGGAGTGACTGAACAACAACAGTGGTAAATTGGGCTTGGGGTGGGGGTGCTTAGGCCACCTCAAGCTTCACTATGCCTCCCTGAGGGCTGAGAGGGTGAATATCTCAGAATACTTGTAACCCATTTGATAGCACAGTTAAGAAGCTCTGTCTCAAAACAGCGCTGGGATCCCAGCATGGCACCAGAGCTGCTCCAGAGCTGGGAGCAGGAGTCCAGAGCCCTGCTCTGCACTTCCCCTTTCTCTCTGGGTTTCTCAGCTTCTCAAGTGTCTCGATGTCTCAGAAGCTCAGCATGCCTGGTCCACCGGCTGGGCCGAGAAGCCACAGGGCAAAGGGCCCAAGGCCATCACAGGCCAACCAGGGACCCACCATCTGCTCCAGGTGCAGTTGGACACCCTTTCTCCCTCTCCCCCTGGACTCACCTCCCTGTGCTCTCTTCATGCTCAGCTGAGGCCAGCACCATCCTAACAGGCCTCCTTCCGGCCACCACCTGTCCATTGGCTCCAAGTTCAAATCTCCCCCTTCCCATCCAGGTGGGCCTAGGAAGCCAGGCTGTTGTCCAAGGACTAATTTCAAATACTCCATCTAATTTCTATAATTTTTTAATAATAGTGTGTATCTGCTAATTCCAAACTCCTAATTTTGCCCTCCCCTACCCCCTTTCCCTTTCCCCTTTGGTAACCGTAAGTTTGTTTTCTGTGTCTTCAATCCACTTTCTTTCAAAGAGGCAGCATAATGTTGAAAAAAGAACATTCAAGTTTGTCGTCCCAGGTTTAAATCTAAGATCTGCCATCTCCTAGCCATGTGATGTCAAACAAGTCCTTGAACTTATAATCACCAGTTTCTCTTCAACCCAAATGAGGGTACTCTCTAGTGCTTGCCTGTTTTTCCTACCTCACAAGCCCCAGGGTGGGGGCCTATCATTCACAGTCTGTTCAAAAAAGGATTTTTCAGGTACCTCCTATGTGCCAGACACTGTTCTGGGAACAAGCGGTGCTACAGTGAACTGGGAGACAAACTCTGCCTTTAAGTAGCCTCCTATCTAGAGACAGGACAAATAGCTCATATAACATCAAGTGGTGACAAACCCTACAAAGATAAAAACCAAATGAGCGGGCAGGGAGTGAGGGCAGTGGGGTCCTGGCTCTGTCGGCCCCATCTCCCTGCCCTCCAGAATCCACGTGGCTCCTTGCTTGTGAGTGGCCCAGCCAGGAAAGCAGAGCAGGACACTGATCTGGAAACCCAGTGGCCTGGCCTATTTCTGTCCCAGAGCCCTGGCCCTGATCCAACCCAGATCCCAGTCTCCCTTGCTTCTCTAGCTCCAATTCATGAACTGGGCAAAAAGCCGTCTCTGTTTGCCCTCCTGCCAGTCTTCCCAGCTAGCTTCCAACAGTCAGCATGGGCAACCCCTCAGGCCTGGCCCCGCATATGGGTTCTCCCCTCCCCACTCCCACTTCCTACTCTGGGTACAATTGGGCCCTTGCTGTCCTCCACCCAAGAACTAGAAGGCAGTGGCTCAGAAGCAGCTCGGCTTCACTGAAGTGGTACTAATGCCATCTCCTATGACCTGACGGCAGAGAGGGAAGAATGAAATTGACTTGGCTTCCCAGAGGCCCTCCAGAGCTCAGCCCCTCCCTGCCAAGGACACTGTGGCACCGGACCTGGTAGAGCGTGGAGTATCCCTAGGGGGCAGAGAGCTGGTGAGGGTGTCCTCAGACTAGGGGAAGGCTGAGGGGTCAGAGCAGAGGGGTTTCTTCATGAGGCCCTGCACCCCTCTGGGTCTCCCTTTGGTGGATATGTCTGAGGACTAGTGGTCTGGAGGCAGTTCTTATTATTCCTGCTAAATGTGTTTGTTTTGCTTTTGCTTTTACATTTTCATAGCTTAACACTGATGGAGCTACTACACACAATTTTAAATTGTTGACAAAAAAAAAGTTTTTTCTGTTTGCAAAAGTTAGTCAATTCATTATAAGAAATTAGGGAGATACAGAAAGGTATTAAGAAGACAAAAATATATTTCCCACCATCCCCTACCCAGATATAATCTCTGTTCATATTTTGGGTGTATTCCCTGCTGTCATTTGTCTATGCCTCTCACTAGAGCCCTGGGTAGCTACACCAATACCTAAACAGGCACATTTTCATATATGTGAGAACATGGATAATAACAGTAGCTAATATTTATCATATGCCTACTCTATGCCAAGCCCTGTTCTCTGCTCTTTGCATGCATTAGCAGGATTGTTCTTCCTAATAATCCTTAAAGGTAGGTGCTATTATTAACCCCATTTTCCTTCTGAGGAATATCCAACCCAAGGTCATGCCTCTAGTAAGTGGAAAAGCTGGAAAATGAACCAGATTCTCTTGACTTTCAGAATCTATGTGTTTAGCAATGGTGTTAGACTGCTTTTGGGGCTTCCCTGGTGGCTCAGATGGTAAAGAAACTGCCTGCAATGCAGGAGACTCAGGTTTGATTCCTGGGTCAGGAAGAGCCCTTGGAGGAGGGCATAGCAACCCACTCCGGTATTCTTGCCTGGAGAATTCCATGGACAGAGGAGCCTCGTGGATTACAGTCCATGGGTCACAAAGAGACAGACACTACTGAGCAACTAATACTTCCACTTTCACTACTTTTCAGACTGCCTTCACAGTTTTAAAATTATAAAATATATGTACAAAAGGATATTTACAATGTTCATGCCCAACTTAAGGAATAGTAATAAAACAAGAATCTGTGATATCACCACTCAACTTATAAAATAGAGCATCACTGTTCGTGCTTTATTTCCTTTCTGTTTCATAAGCTATCAGGCACATGTCCTTGTATCAGCCCCAACTCTTGGATAAGTAAGTAAGCAAATGTTAGTCGCTCAGTTGTGTCCAACTCTTTGCCACCCCGTGGACTATAGCCCACCAGGCTCCTCTGTCCATGGAATTCTCCAGGCAAGAACACTGGAGAAGGTTGCCATTTCCTTCCCCAGGGAATCTTCCCTACCCAGGGATCAAACCCTGGTCCCCTGCATTACAGGTGGATTCTTCACCATCTGAGCCACCAGGGAAGCCTCAAACCTGAGAATTAAGCACCACCCACTCCCATTCCAGTGGACCAGGAAACACTCATTCATCATTGCCTTCAACACACTGTTTCGTACACCTATGATATGCCTCGCACAGTGCTGGTGACATCACAAGCACTCTGGTGACACTGTGGCAGAGGACCCAGATATGCTTCCTGCTCTTATGGAGGGTTTAGTCTAGTGGGGAACAGACATTCAATGACTAGTAACCAAGTAGTGGCTTAACTACGGTTGACATAAGGGGAGATGTGGGCTATTAAAAGGGTATATGACAGATATTCCTGGCCTAGCCTTGGGCTATGTGACTTCAAAGCATGGCCTGACTCCTTTCTTGCAGTTGCTAGGGATGGGAATGGGAAGGGCAGACAGGGCCCCTATCTACCTAAAGTTACTTTAGAGAGACAGAATCTGCTGGCTGGTAGCCCTCAGCCTGGGCCCAGCTGAATCAATTAGCTTTTGCATCTTCTTCCTTCTCCTATAGTCACCACCAGGGGAAGACTTGGCCCTGCTCCTCTGCCGAGTCCTGCCCCTAGTGGCACTCTGAGCAGCTGAGTGCCCAGTCAGTCCTTAACTGTGGTTAAGAACACAGGTTCCTAGTAAGGAACCTTCCTACACTGTTGGGAATAGAAGTTGGTGCAGCCACTGTGGAAAACACTATAGAGGTTCCTCAGAAAAATAAAAATAGAATTATCATATGGTCCAACAATCCCACTCCTGGATATGTATCCAGACAAAACTGTAATTCAAAAACATACATGCACCTCTGTGTTCATAGCAGCATTATCACAATAGCCAAGATATGGAAAGAAACTAAATATTAATCAACAGATGAATGGATAAAGAGGTGGTATATATACACAATAGAATACTACTCAGCAATAAAAAAGAACAATATAATGCCATTTGCAACAACACAGATGCAACTAGAGATTATCATACTAAGTGAGAAAGACAAATACTATATATATCACTTATATGTGGAATCTAAAATATGACACAAATGAATTTATCTATGAAGCAGAATCACGGACATACAGAACAGACTGGTGGTTACCAAGGAGGTGGAGGCTGGCAAGGGATAGAGTGAGAGGTTCAGGTTAATAGATGTAAGCTTTTATATATAAAATGGATAAACAACAGGTCCTACTGTGTAGCACTAGAACTGTATTCCATATCCTATGATAAACCATAATGGAAACAACATTAATATATATATATTACATATATATATTCATATATATATATATGAATCACTTTGCTATATAGCAGAAATTAACACTGTAAATCAATTCTACTTCAATAAAAAAGTATTAAAACTCAAAAACATCCGTCCATTCTTCAGGCAAAGTGCTTAGCAGCAAAGTATAATTCAACCAGGGTTTGAATCCTGGTTGTGCCATTTACTAGTTGTGTAGACTTGGGCAAGTAACCAACCATCCTAAGCTTTATTATCCCATCTTTAAAATGAAGTTGACAATGCTAGTACCTATAGCATCAGATGGTCACAAAGACTAAATGGATAGAATAGCATTTGATACTAAATAATAAATATTAGCTCTTTATAGTTTTTGCTATTCCCCATGGCCTAAGGTAGGAGGCAAGTGTTGCTCTGAGCCCTGCCTTGGACCTCCCCAAGCAACCTATTGCCTAGAATGTGGAGGCTGAGACTTTGCTCTGTTTTCTTTGCTCTGACAGAGATCCATAGAACCTACAGATGTCATAGCTGGAAAAACCCTCAGAGACCATCCAGGTCAGCTACTCCCCCTTTCTCAATGGATGGAGAACTAGGCCCAGGGAAGAGGCAGGGAGTGAATGACAGAAAAGGGATTTTGACCTTGGTCTTATAGTCACAGCCTTAGGTTGGTTGCTAAGCACTCAAGCTTAGATTCAAATCTGGGCTTTGGCACTTGATGGTACTTGATGGCTATGTGACCTCAAGCAAGGAATTTAATCTGTGGGAGCCTCGGTTTCCTGGGCTGTACAATGGGAATGATAACATCTACCTCAAAGGGGTGTTGAGAGAATGAACTAGAATAATGCATGTAAAATGCTCAGTATGGGGCCTGGCACAGAGGAACACATGTTAGTTGTCATTTGCAAGTCAAGGGCTTTCACTGCACCAGGTTGCTGGTGCTGGTGACCAGGTGGTGCTCACTGAGCAGGTCAAGCCGACCCCAGGCGCTCACTGACTGACCCTGTGCCCATTTGGCTGGCCTGTTCCTCCTCTCTAGTCTCAGACCCTCTGTGCCTGCTGTGAAGGCAGCCTGACTGGCTTAAACTGGAAATGGCCTGTCAGGGGCCTGGCTGGATTAGATGCACTTGAGCCCAAGGACAAAGGAGATGCCAGGTGGCGGTATGAAGGTATTGCCCATTCTCTCTGCCTGAAGGGATGAGCATGGCTTTCTCTGTGTTCTTCTTTAGGCTGAGCCTGGTGGGAGACCCAACTGCCTTAAATGTCATTCCTGGGGTCCCTTTGAGCCCATGTGGTTCCCCTCGGAGGCCAGCTCATAGGCTAGGTGGAGTTGGAGCCATTTGACAGAGAGACCATCACGGGATGCCTGTCACAGCAGTTTTCCTGCCTAGTTGCATGCTGGAACCCTCCTATGGAGGGTTAGAATGACCATTCCTGGTCTTTACCTTGGACTCTGTTTTATTGATCAGGACTGGGTCCTGGGGATGGATATTGTGTTGAAGCTTCTCATCTGATTCTAATGAGAGGTCCTGCACCAGACACTGTGTAAGGTACAGCAGGTGATTCTGAAATGCTTTGGCTGAGGCTCCTGGCCTCAAGATACACTCAGGTCAGTGGGGAGATAAGTAAAGAAACAAGGCAACGGTGTGTGAGCTCTGACAGGAATGTGAAACTATGCTGGCAGCAGAAATGGCCTTTGGCTGGGCTGGTTCACAGAGGAGGCAGCATTTTAAAGTGAATCATCCATGCAGTCAACAATCAGGGATTATTTAATGAGCATCTACTATGTACCAGGGACAGTTCCAGGTGTTGGAGATGCAGCAGTGACCGAGAGGGAGTCTACATTCTCAAGGGACCCAAGCTTCCTCCCTCTGCTGGCGGTGCAGGAGACACAAGCTAGAGGTGACCTTAGAGGTCAGCTTGTTTAGCCTTACTCTTCCTTTATTCTTGGTGGGGAAACTGAGGCCCAGATAGGGGATAGGACCATGATCAAACAGTTGTAACAGAGCCAGAAGTAGAATTCCAGACACCCAAAGCAGACTCCAGGGGGCATCGGTGACCTGATACCATGGGTGCTAGAGAGAGTGCCAGGGGCTTGGAGCCCCTGGAGCCCTGTCTCCAAAAAAGCTTCCATTCTAGTAAAAATGTCTTATGAAGGGTAAGTGGCATGAATGACAGAGAAGGGGCTGTGACCTTGGACTTGTAGTCACAGCTTTAGGTTGGGTGCTAAGTGCTAAGCACTTGAACTTAGATTCAAATCAGACCTTTGGCACCTGATGGTACTTGATGGCATGGAAGCAGGGAAAGGTATTCCAGGGAGATGGAACATCATGAGGAAAAGAGGGCAGGAAAGAAGAGGGCTTGTTTTACCAATGATATTTGGTGTGGCCAAAGCCTTGGCATCAAAAGCAGAAGTGGTGAAAGAAGAGAAACAAGACCTGGGCAAGACCCAGATAGTGGGAGCGGGTATGCAGAGACCAAGGTGTTGGAATTTAGCCTGAGAACAACAGGGAGCAAAGTAGTGACTTCCTTGGATTTGTGTTCAGGACAATGACAGGACTGGACTGTGCAGAAGAAGCTGGGCCACTGACCCATCCTAGGTACATTTTTCTCCTGACCCTACAGCAGTCAGGATCCTGAAGTACTGATTTCCCTTTGAGGCAGGGCGTACTTGAGGTGAGGTTTGGCTGCAAGGAACAGTGAGCATGTGGCCATCTGTTGGGTGTACTTTTCCAGGATATTAACTTATTTAATCCCACAACATCATCTCAGGTAGGCCTGGTTCTTTTCTCCATTTTACAGATGACAAACCATTTTCCCAACATCACATAGTTGGTAAGTCACAGAATCAGGATTCGATCCCAGAAAGTTCACACTCTTAAGCTCTATGCTATACTGCTTCTTGAAATACCTGTTATCTTTAAGAACTCATGGTCTTAAAGGGGTGCCATGGGAGCATCACCACAATTCCTGTGCTTCCAGGAAGGCAGTGGGCACTTAATCTTTTTTGAGCTTGGGTTTGTCCCCTTGAGAGGAAGGACACCCATTGGTGCAAGGCTGGCCCTGGCCTGTTTGTATCCCAGACTCTGATCACCTTGACAGTCCTGCATGGCACCTTTATCCTGGATGACTTCTCTTCAAACCCATCTGGGGATGTTTGGAGGAATACAGGGAAGACATATGTTCTTTCCTGGAACAGAGGATATTCAGCAGATACCTGGAGGTTGAATGAGTAAGTGAGTGAACAAATGAATGAGTAGTGCCTTGGGTCGAGCCCCTGCAGCAACTCCCAGGAAGCAGTACAGCATAGTGGCTAAGCACGGACTTTTGTGCCAGGAGGATCTGGGTTCAAATCTTGGTTTCACCAACTCCCACCTGAGTGACCATCCTAAGCACACACCCTTATTTCCTGCCAGGACTATTTGACAGTTTGACGTGAGAGCTACAGCTATGAGGGTCCTTGGGAAGCCCCTTTGAGAACGTAATCTACACTCTGGACTGTCTCCCCCGAATAATCCACCAAGCTGCCGATTTTCCACATCAGATCAGGGGGTTAGGGAACCTTTAAAGACTGGACCCCACATTGAAGAGTCTGACCCCAGGTGCCATCACAGCAGTTATGTTGGGGCACAGGGTGGTCTTTGCTCCCCACTCTGCTCACCCCTCCCCAGGACCTTCACATTGGGAGGGGGCATTTGGAAAGAGAACTTTAAGGAAGCCTGAGGAGATTCAGGATAAGGGGATGGGTCCCTTGTCATCTTGAGCCTGTCTGGCTCCTCGACCCTCTCCCACTCTGAAGACCAGAGGCCGGGTGGGTGAAGCTAGAGAGGCTACCAGACCTAGACCAGCTTGGACAGGGGATTGGGGGAAGTACAAGTGTTAGGAGACAACAAAAAAATGTCAGCTGTTGAACAGCCCTTCAGGCACTGGCTGGGGCCTGCACAGTCCTCATCATCTTCACCTCATACATAAGACTACATGTATCTGTCAGAGGAGACGTTAGCCTCATTTGCAGATGAGAAAACTGGCTAGGGGAGCAGGGGAGCACAAGGCCCCTCAGCCCAGAAGTCACCAAGTCAGGAGTGGAACTCCCACTGCTTCACTCCAGTGCCCTTATTGTCTCCTTCCCACCATCTTGCCTTGAGGGAAGACATGGCACCCGGGCCAGCTGAGCTCAGCCTTGTGGGTGGGCAGCTAATGGGCATCCTTCAGACACCCATGCCAGAATATCCACCTCCTGCCCTGTTCAGGTCTCAGACAAGCTATGTCGGGACCCACAGCCACCCATCCGGAGTGGGTGGTGAAGCCACAGCTGAGTTTATTAAGAGCAAAAGATAACTCCAGCTGCACAGGAAACTCAGTAACCCTGATTATGTGTTTATTCTTTCCCTTCCCTGCCTCTGCTCTCTCCCTCCCACCTCCTTCTCTTCTTTCTTCCTGCCTCCTCCCTGTCTTCCTGCCCACCTTCTATCTTCTCTAGAATCTGCCTCCTGTGAATTGCCCTCCACCCTCATCCCTTCTTTCCCAGTGCCAGCCCCAGCCTGGCCAGCTTGCTCTAGTCTCTGAAGGCAGGGGCTGCCCATGTAGTAAAGAAAAAGACCCAAACTTCCTCCCACTGGGGAGGTGGGGGAGGGCAGGGAGACACAAGCTAGAGGTGACCTTAGAGATCAGCTTGTCCAGCCTTACTCTTCCTTTATTTTAGGTGGGGAAACAGGCCTAGATAGGGGACAGGACTATGATCAAACCGCTGTAACAGAGCCAGAAGTAGAATTCCAGACACCCAAAGCAAGACTCCAGGGGCCATTAGTGACCTGATACCATGGGTGCTGGAGGAAGTGCCAGGGACTTGGAGCCCCTGGAGCCTTGTCTCCAGTAAAGTTCAGGATGAACTGATATCCATCCATTTCCCTCTGTTTGTCTAGAATTCTAGAGCTCCCAGCTATCCAAGCCACAGGACTCACTAAGGTGAGTCACACCTCTCTGAATCAGAGAGGGAAATAGAGGAATGGTGCCAGGAAGGCCTTTGACCCTGAGACACAGAGCCCCATGGCAGGCCTGGAAATGCTTCAATGGGGTGAGCAATAGAAGGAAGAGGAAAGATTCATGTTTGACAAGAAATTACTTCCTGTCAGCAGGCTCTGTGGGCTAATGGAAATGGCTGAACAAACATGGCTAGGACCTCTCCTTCCCAGAGATCTCTCAGAAAGAGGAGAGCCTGCCAGGGCCCCTCAAGATCCTGGTCCCTTGGCAGCTGCATTTTGTGGGGCACACTGGTGGGGTGCCTCTTTGGGGGAGGAGCCTGGGGATCGAGGTGGCGGGAGGAAAGGGGATTTGCTCAACTAAAAAAAAAATCTCCATTAACCCAAGCTGACACATCGGTATTAGCTTTTCCTACGCTAAATTACACAAGGATAAACTTGGGGCTGGAAGAGAAACCACACCGATTAGCGTCAGCTCCAGACCCACCGCACCATGACCAGGGGCAGGGGCAGGCATTTGTGAGGTGGTTCTTTCCCCTCTCATTTCTTCCTCAGAGTTTTAATTCCCCTGTCTTGCTGTGGAGTGCCAGGGACACAAACCAAACTCATCACATTCTTCACTGAGCCAACACGAACTCTCTGCAAGCTTGAAAAGGGTATGGCAGGAGTGGGGAGCCTTCCTTAAGGCCTTGAAGTTAGAGAAACCAGAAGAGAAGAAAGTAAAAGAGGAAATGGTCATTCAGGACATCAGCAGAGAGTAAAACTAAACTAAATGGGAACTTTAATGAAACTGACCAGATCTCACTTTGTTCCTGGAGTCCATTCCCAGCCACTGTCATTGGGCCCTGGGTTCTCCCAGAGGCTCAAGGCCAATGGGACAAGGAGTGATGGGGGACTGGAAGCCACAAGTGGGATCCTGCTCTAGGTGTGGGGGCAGGGGACAGTGCTCACCAGACACTGCCTATGGGCCAGGAACTTCGCCAAGCATATTGCCTCACTTCTCTTGCAGAAACCCCACAACACCACTCTGCAGTTGGGATGATCAGCCCCATGTTCCAGATGAGGAAACTGCAGCTCAGAGAGGTTGAGTGACATGCCAAAGGCCATACAGCTACGAAATGGTAGAGCCCAACCTGAACTCATATCTCTTGGACCTGCTTGCCCACACTGCATGGCATCTGTCAAGTGTCTTTGAAAGGGAGTTGATGAGAAACCAGAAACAATGAAGGAATCCTTTTTTTTTTTCATGGATCATGGATCAATTCTGGGGACCTCAGGCCTTGCCTGGTCTCTCAGTTCCTACCCTGTCCGCTCATTGGCTGACCTCATCTCAATCCCTAGGAAACATACTCTCTTCCTCTTGTTGGATGTAAGGGCAGATGAGAGCATATCTCAGTCTGTTCTTGGCCCCTTGGCCCAGGAAGAAACAAGCCTTTGACTCAGACCCAGGAGTGAGTTCAAAGTGCAGACTCAACCTAGTGGTTCAGACGGCCCAGTTCAGACATTAATCTTAGCTTGATGATGTATTGGTGGTAAGACCTCAAGCCAGTTGCTTAATTCCCCCGTCTATTCTTTTCTCATCTTATAAAATTGGGGTGATCATAGCACTCACCCCATAGGATAGTTATGAGGATTATGTGGGTTTATACTTGCAAAATACTTAGAACAAGGTCTGGCCCCTGGGAAGTACTATGTAGATGTTAGCTCTCATCAACATTCAGTACTACAAGGAACTCCTGCATCACCAACAAGAAAAATTGCCCAGCAGGATGCCTCAGGGGATCCCTTGTAATGATTCAACAAGGACTAGCGTTGCCCAGTAGCAGGACTTAGGGTGCCTCCTCTAATGATTCAATATGAAGAGCTATTGCTCAGGGCAGCCCTTGCAAAATCTACTTTACCAATTCGCTCGCAACAGTTAGAAATGATCAGGTCGAACCGTAGGAAATTGCCAATGCTTGACCACCTTTGACCTAGAAAAATGGCAATTTCATATGGTTTAACCTAACAGCAGAGTTCATTTTGTGGTGGGTAAGGGCTGCTTCGGTCCCCACTCATTTCTTACCTCCTCAGCTGAGGGAGGTTGCTAAGCATATGTGACCCATTTCTATAAGGAGTAAATAGTTGGTTTCTGGTAGGTGCTTCCAAAATACTTTAAAACTGGGCTTCCTTGAGAAGTTAAAACATTCCTCCTGGAACCAATTTTGCACTATTAGAGTCCTTGATATTTAGAGCCAAGAGGGATTTTAGGGGGGAAAAAAACCTTTATTTTTATATATCTGAAGATGAGTGGTGAGTAATCAAGGATATTAATGGCATTGCTGGAGGTGCTGGAAGGCAGGGGTCACTGGACATGGTGTCTGCCACCCTGGGAGACCGCCAAGCCTTGTGGAAACTGAATAGAATGGAAGACGGCAGGGTTCCTGGCATCTCTGCTCTTTGATGGCCCCCAGATTTATGGAAAATGGCTCAAGGAGAAAGCATGTGTACATGCAGGGCATGCATCCTCTTCTTTTACCTCTACCTTGATTCTGTTTCTACTGGTGTCCATGGCATGCTATGGTCCCACTGAACCTCAGTTTCTCCTCTATTAGCTCCATGACATTAAGGACCACATTTGTCTTGTCATCATTGAATCCTCAGTACTTCACCCATCTCTGGACACAGAGTGAGCCCTTGATAAATGTTTTCTGAAGGAATGAATTAATAAACAAATGAAGCCCATGGGTTCTGTCTTGCCTAGCAATCATAGTTTCCAGGAAGAAACAATGAGGTCCAATGAAAATCCTTTCCAAGAACTTGAAGTGCTACACAGATGCCTGAGGATGTCATGGGTGTTGTCCAGGGTTGTGGTCAAGTCTCTCCAAAGTAGTCAGAGCCCGAAGTCTCATAATGATAAAAGCCAAGGAAGAAGAGGAGGTCAATGGGGCAGAACATAGCCACTTCAGAATCAAAAAAATAAATAAATAAAGTCTGTGTGAGTAGCTCTACTGAGTGGTGGTAAAAAGAAAATATGGTTTATCTGCTGTAAGAAGGATTTATACCAGAGCTTCCATACACTGTGGGGAAGTGAAGCAGAGCGGATGTCCTTCCCTGAACATCTCGAAAAACAGAAAGCCACCACTCTCATCACATCGTCCTCAGCCCCTCACAGCCAGTGGGGCCTGGGGCTAATCCTTTCACCTCTTTGGGCCTCAGTTTCCCCATCTGTAACTGGGGGTTGGGGGACGGTGGTAGATCCTATGGTCTGTACATTTCCTTCCAGCTCTTAAAGTCTGGAATTCTGTCTGGAGGCTGGGCTGTGCTGGCATTACTTCAGAAGGATGTAGATGGCTATAAAAGTGATGGGATCCCTGGAGATGGAGAATCCTGCAGGGAAGCCCCCTCCCCTGGCCCTCCACCTCCTGCCCTTTTTAACTGCTGCAACCACAACCCTCCCCTGCTCTCCCGGGTTCCTCCTCCCCAAACCCCCACAGCTCTGTCTGGAGGCCCCATTCTCTGACCAGCTTTGTTTGCTTTTAATAAAGTTAATCGCACTCCTAATTTGTATGTAATGAAAAGATAAAAGGGAGACATGGGGGCGAACCTTCTACTGGAGTGGGAGTAGTCCAGTTCCAGGGCCGCCAGCCACCTCCCTGCCTCCACCCTTACCGTCCTTGCCCGTCCCTGGAGTCCGAGCAGGGGCTGCTGCCTGGGCCCCAGCCCAGCCTGGTTGTTCCTGAAGCTCCCCCAGGGAAACCTCCTAGGGCCCTGCTTGCTCTGCCTTCTACCTCGTCGACCAGCTCCTTGAAGGCAGGGGCTGGCTGGAGCTAGGCACTCAGCAAGCAGCAGCAAAATTCAGTTCTCCGCTCTTGACTGTGTGCCCATACAGTCTCTGGAAATTCCTTGGATTCTTTCATGGGGAAAGGAGGGAATATACTTGGGAGTGATTTGATTTACCTCAACTTCAGGTCTCCCCTTTAGCCAGCAATCACTCCATGGAACACCTTTTCCTTCACAAGTCCCACTCAACCAGTGGGTCATCTCATACTGGTTCTCAGCCCAGCTTGGGACCACACATTTCACATCCCTGGGCCTCAGCCTCCCCATGAACCTCAAGAGCAGGTGGAGTCTGGTCTCTGTAGGCAGTAGATGGAGAGATGCCTGGTTATGACCAGGCTGCTTCCTACATCCCAGCATGCTGGAGAAGCTTGCAGGGCTGCTCCTAGGAGGCCAGCTCCTGGCCTCCCAACCAGAAGTTTCTCCCTCTCCTAGCATAATTCCTCCTGCACCCACCCACCTCAGAGTTAGCTTCTGTGGAAAATTGTTCCCTGCAGTAGTGGTTTGGGGGAATGATGTTCACGGAAATACAGGCCAGGAACCCTAGGCTCTCCAAGAGTTCTGCTTAGTGACACAATTCAGTGAGGACTGTGGCAAAGGACAGAAGCAGTAGAGGTCACCTCCATCTCTAGCCCTTGTTTCAGAGGTCTATGTCCGGAGCGCTTGACTGTCCCCACTAGAGGGACAGATGTAAGGCTGGTGGGGGTTGGGAATGACTTCATGCACCAGGAAGAAGTGAGGCTGCAGAGCAAGCAGCCCTTTGTCTGCCCTCCCGGGGCAAGGTCAGGCGGGGCTCAGGCTGGGCTCCAGACCCAGATGGGGGTATGGAGAGAGCAGCTTCACTGGAGGGGGGCTCTCAGCATGGCACGCCTGAGCAGCAATCTGGAAGCTATTGGGCTCGTGTGTTTCTGCGATCCAACGCGAATGCCATGCCCAGTTCATTTCCTCTAAGGAAACACAACCTCAGGGGATAATTAGAGCTTCTTTGCGTACACAATCCCATATTGTTTATCCAACACAAATTAAAAAACGTGGGCCCTGAGAACAAGAAGCGAGAGATAAAGGAGACCTCCTCCTCCTCCTCCTCCTCCTCCCTCTCCCGTCCAGCTGGATCTCATTACCCTGCCCGGCCAGGCCAAGCCCCAACCCAGCCTCATCACCCACCCCCACCGCCAGCTCCTGCTCACGCAGCCTTTGTGCACCCCTAGACTCGGACCCTCAAAGTCAGGGCCTGGGATCCTTCTCGGCCTTCCCCCTTGTCTGTCTGCCTATGGCTCTGTTGTGAAAGGTGGCCCTGGGACAGGCTTCTCTGGCCAAAGAGTGCTTGCCCAAGAGTGACCATTTGTCTATGCGTCCTCTCAAGTACCTTCCCACTGAGGAACGTGGGAAATGCCAGTCCACAAACACCACTCAGCACCCAGGAGCAGAGGCAAAACCCATGCCCTGGGGGTTTCTGGGAAGGAAGGGCTAGCTCTCTTGGCCCTGGCCTTGGCCCTAGGTCCCTTCCACTGCCCAGATGCACTCTAGTCAGACAACAGGGAGCCCAGTCAGCCTGGCCTGGGGGCCCCTCCACAAAGCCCAGCCCCTGTTTCCCCAGGCCCCACAGCCCAACAAAGGAGGATTCTCAGCCCGAGCGGCTCAGGGCGGGAGGAAGGAGGGTTGCGGGTGGAAAATAGCTTCAGAACCCAAGGTTGGCCATCTCCATGAAAGCCCTATTATTGCTCGGGTTGCTAAATGTCTTGCTTAGCATGGCCAATTCAGCTCCCCTCACTTCCCTGTCTCCCCCTAGGACTGGCTCCACATTCCAGCCCTGCACAGCCAGCCTTTCTCAACCATGGGAGGCAGGACAGGGAGGGCTTGAAGGAGGTAAGAGGGCTGCCGAGGGAGAACTCACCTTCCCCAGGCCTTGCTGGCTTAGGTAGCAAAGACAGCTGCATGGAAGTCAGCGCATCATCATCTCTGACCTCCTGGTTCCTCTACTTCCCGGGGTGTGGGGCGGGGGGGTGGGGGGGGGAAGGACGGGGCGAGGCTTGTTCCAGGACAGCTGTCTAGGCTTTCCTTGGGGAGCTTGGAAGGTGTCCCCTAGCCACTGGCTACTAAGCAGCATGGCTCCAGGGCTAGCAAGCACAGGCCTTTCTGTTCTATGCTGCTGACCTCCCTCCCAACCTCAATCACTAAAAGGTCAAAAGGGCTGGGAGGCCCAGTGGACTCTTCTGAAGGCCAGGCCCTTCCTGACTCCCACAGAGCAGGGCGCTGGCCCGCTGGGTGAGTAGGGAGTTTGACTCAAGGTAGAATTTTCTCTGGTTGAAGTAAAGAGGAAGTAGTGTGAGCTGAAAACACATTCCCCGTCTGGTCTGTCCTTTCAGCTCTCCTGGTATTTTTTTTTTCTTTTGGTTTGTCTCTGAGCTGGAAAGAACATGTGCTTGGCAGATTTTTTATTAACTCTGTAGCTCTCTCTCTTTCTCGCTCTCTCTCTCTCTCTCTGTGTCTGTCTCTGTCTCTCTCCTTTTCGCTTGCTTGACAGAATTTAGATTAGACAAAACATGAGCTCATTTCTGCCTGAGAAAAAAATAAAAAGAAAAACACTCCTCCCCTCCCCCACCTCCTTCTCCTCTCTTCCTAGCCTCACCCACCTCTGCTCATGAGTGAACAGGCAGGCCCACAGAGACATCACCTCTAAGTCAGGGCTTGGGGTGCCATTGCCCCCATATCATGCCGGCAATCAGTTCTGAAGGGCAGATGGCCCCACTGTTTTTTAGTCACAGGCCCTCTGCCTAGTGTATGGGTGCAGGGTAGGAGGCCGGAGCTGGGGGCAATCTAGAAGGGACAGGCCTGGGTTCCTGAGGGGTAAATAAACAAGGCAGGTCCTGCCAGGGTTGGCCAGGCTCCTGGCAGTCATCCACATCCAGCACCCAGGTCCCAGACCCTAACCCACCCAAACCTCCCTTTCCCTCTCTGTCCGCTGCTCACTCCCATAGACATTCCTTGACAGTTGTACCACTTGCCCACTGTGTCCCCTTCCCAGGTGCTGACCAAATCACTGAAGCCCTTGCTTCTTTCTTCACAGATCCAGGGGTATAGGACAGCAGCTTGAGAGGCCCATCTGAGGTTGAAATTGTAGCTTTATCACTTACACTGGGGCTTGGGCTAATAATCATTTCTCCTCACTGAAACTCAGTTTCTTATCTGTAAGACAGGGATAGCAAGATCTACATTATAAAATTGTCCTGAGGTTTACATGACACTTAAATTTAATTTTGTCCTCCTGAAATTGGTGAAAATAACTAGTAGAATATCTGATACATTGTAGATGTGAATAAATCTCCTCCTCCTCCTTCTACTTCTATTTCTCTTTCTCTTTGTCTCCTCCTCCCTCCTCCCCCTGCCCCACTTCTTCTCCCCACCCTGACTTCATCTCTCAACCAGATTACAGGGGTGGAAGGACAGCATGAAAGACTGTGCTCAGATATAAGAAAGAACTTTCTGCAAGTACAATGATTAGGACCTGAGAAAATACACCCTGGAGTCTATAGATTCACCTTCTAGCAGAAGAAAGAAGAACGTTGCCTACCCTGGAATCTGAAGATGGTCGGAGTTCTGCCCTGGAAGGTATGGTACAGTGGAGGGACCCTGGACTCTGATGGGGCAGAGACCTGGCTTTGGTCACTAGCCTCTTTGGCCTTCAATTCCTCACCTGTCAACAGAAGCAAGAATTCCCTTCCTCTCAGAGCTGTTGCGAGGTGTCTTCATGAGCTCCTGCCGGCCGCCTGGAACAATGACTGTGTCATTCTGCAGCAGCAGGGCAGAAAGCCAGAGTAGGTTTCTGGGGCTGCCTGGGAGCAGAGGCCACTGGTCCCTTGGGGGCCCTTTCAGTCATTCTGGAAGGTGGTGGTTCAGCCTGGTGGGTCTCTCTGAGCCAGTGGGCTTCACCTTCACAACCACCCGCCTGCAAGCTGTCCCTTAGCCAAGCCGGGCAGTATTGCTCTCCTAATCTCGTTTTATAAATTAATCCCTTTCTTCCCTTAATCATTTTCATTGCCTGCCTCTGAACCCACTCCAATCCATCTAACTGCTCCTGCACCTTCTTCCACTTATCATCCGTCTCTCATCCTCTGGCTACAGCGGGGCCCCCCACATGGCCTGCTGAGGCCACCACATTTACATCCCCAGGTACGAGGGTGAGCCCCTGTGCTCCGTGGGGCTGGCTCCCTTTACCTTTGGCTCTGTGGAGACAGCCAAGGGGAGCAGAAGCACTTGGGGGCTGGAATATCAGCCCTACCACTTGCTTGCTCAGTAGCCCTAGGGCCATCCCTCCAGCTCTCCAGGCCTCAGTCTGCCTCACTTGTGAAATAGAGCATCTGGCAGAGCCCCACATGAGAAAGCAAGTGCTTTGCAAAGGGCTGGACATGTATTAGTCACTCTTTTCATTTCAAAGAAGGGCAGGTGTCTCAAGTCAGTGCTCCCTCAGGTCTGATCTGCTTGTCTCTTCAGGTAGACCCTGCTCCCCTGCCCCTAGAACCCCTTAGTATGCTGGGCACAGCCCCACGCCCCACCTGCTGCCAGGACCCCGATCCCCAAGCTGCTGTCAGCAATGGAGATGGTAGACAGGGGCCCTGAGTGGTATGTGAAGGGGCCTTCTGGCCCAAAGTTCACAGGGATAGCCAAGTTTCTGGAAGCTTCTTTTCACTTTATCTCCTAGATTCTTTCTTGAGAAGACAGCCCTTCTGTTTGGCCACCTTTCCTCAGGGGAGGGGGGGAGTAGGACACAGTTGAGGGCATCTACTCTGCGGCGTGCCTGCTTTGATAGGCCTTGGGATTTTCCTAACAGCCCCATGAAGCCAGAATCTTTCCATTTTCAAAATAGGAAAACTGAGGCTCAGAGCCAAAAAGACTTGCCTGAGTGTCTACACTGTACCAGGCACTTGTGGACTCAGTAGCAGTGAACAGGAGTGGCAGGCTTCCCACCCACATGCAGCCTACAGTCTAGATGGCGGCAGAAGGAAGTTTTGAACCCTGGTCGGTCAGACACCAATGCCTGTGCTTATAACAAATACATTAAGATGGTCTATATTTCAGATAAAGAAAATCAAAACCATTCTAGTCATAGGACAAAAGAGGAGGCTGACAGTGACCGAGGGGCCTCTTCAGGCCAATCCCAGCCCTGTAGAAGGTGATAATCTAGGGGAGTAGAAAAATTCTTCCACAATATGGCAAAGACAAGGATGGAGCTGTTAGAGCAGAGCAGGGCCTATCTGTGGGGCTTTGCAAGACTTGCTGGGTCGGAACTTTTAAACTGGCTCTTGGAGGCTACCTAGGAGTTAGTCATGCTGACAAGGAAGGAAATGGCATCCCAGGTTGAAGGACACATCTTGAGTAAGCGCCAGACCTAGTGCCAGCAGACCCTCAGCCTCCCCCCCACCCCTGCAAGGAAGAAGCAATTTGAAAAGCCTGGGTTCCTATCTCTGCTTTGCTCTTTACTGGATATGAGGCCTTAGATAAGAACTGAACCTCTCTGAGCCTCAGTCCCTTGATCTGAGTGCTGGGTAACTAGTCGGAGTGGGATGCCAAGTAGCTACTAGTATTATTGTTATCATTATCTTCACCAACACTATCATCTCAAAATATACTAGACTGCAGAGTGCTTCACCCCAAGTGGTTTCTGCCCCATCCCCACCCCGTTCTGCCTGCCCTTTCCTCTAAGTTTCCAACCTACTCTTGCTTTGCCCCAGTTCTACCTCCTGCCACCCTCTTGTGACAGACTGGTTTGGCTCTAGATGAAATCCACAAGGCCAGCCGCTAGCAGGCTCCTGGCAGACTTCAGGGCAACTAGCACTCTTCCTGTCAATCCATATCATTTTGAGTCTGAGGTTTGGAGAACAGAGGGTGATCAGGGAAAGAAAGACAGAGCAGAAAGATTTTCTCTCTTGTTCCAGTGTGGATGGCTTCTGCCATACAGATTGTATGATCTAGACTGATGGTTGTCTCCTTAATCTACTTTGTCCTCATCAGAGGCAGGAAAGAGGGGAGAGCGGGCTATTTAGAATGAGAGGGTGGGTGCAGGAATACTGCCCCACTCCCCTATAGTCCACCTAGACCTATACACTAACACCCAAATTCTTATCCCGAGCAGCATGGGGTTAACCCTCTCTGGGCTCTCTGCACTGCTGAGGCCTGGCCCCTCCCAGCCTCTCCCCAGGCCAGGGAGACTAGGAGGGGGCAGTGAGGGATGTTGGGGTGGGGGGAGGTCGGGGCCAGAAGTCCAGCCTGGTTCTGATTTCCCTGGCTAGAGCTGGGAACCAGAGCCTGGTCTGTCTTCAATCCGCCACCCCCTCCCACCCAGCCCCCTCATGCAACACTTCTCTGCTTTCGGGAGCAGCCCATAACCGCAAACACATTTGCTAATGCAGCTAGCCTGCCCGTCTTGGGACAGCTGGCTGGGCCCTGTGCCTGAGGCCAGGGCAGGCAAAGGGCAGGGGGCCTGGCTGGGAAAGGGGCCTGAGGCTCCTCCTCCTGTGCTCAGCTGCCTGCACAGCCCTGGTCACTGCCTCTCTGCCTCCATGGCCCCTCTTCCCTGTGACTCCTTTGAGGGCTGAGCCAGGTGTTGGAGAAACCTACACATCTGGCTGTCCGGCCCAAGAACAGGGCAGCTCTACATGCTCTTTGGGCAAGAGAATACCTTGCCCCGCTGGGCTAAGGGAGTTTCTGGGTCTGAGCCCGCCTACATAGCCTCTCCCTCTGAGAAGGGATTCCTATATGAATGGAAAACCTAGGGCCCAGGGAAAGTTGAGCATTTATGGATTGCCTAGAAAGGCAAAGGCTGAGACCCTGCAATGCAGGAGACCCTGGTTCAATTCCTGGCTTGGGATGATCCACTGGAGAAGGGATAGACTACCCACTCCAGTATTCTTGGGCTCCCCTTGTGGCTCAGCTGGTAAAGAATCCACCCGCAATGCAGGAGACCTGGGTTCGATCCCTGGGTTGGGAAGATCCCCTGGAGAAGGGAAAAGCTACCCACTCCAATATTCTGGCCTGGAGAATTCCATGGACTCTATAGTCCATGGGGTTGCAAAGAGTCAGACATGACTGAATGACTCTCACAGAAAGGCAAAAGCAGGAAGCCAAGCATTCCCCTCTCTGCTACTAAAGTGATTTGAGTAATCATTTCTCTTCTCTGAGCCTCAGTTTCTCCATCCTGCCCAGACTTTGCAGACTCTGATATGGGCATAAACAAACAACTGTCTTATAAACAGCAGAGTTCTGTGTCCATGAGAATCATTCCCTCAGACTTAATGCTCTGTGAAGGTGTGCACCATATCTCAGCTCCCTCTGTATTGCCATGACATCAGCTCATTGTGGGGGATGGCTAGAGACATGGGTCTGGGGACAGAGCAACACAAGACAGTTCTATCTCTAGTCAGCCTGAGTTCCTGCACCCTCAGAGAACCAAGACTGAGTCCTGAGGTTCCTGAATTCTGGAGCTGGAGCTGTGACTGGAGCCCACCCCCAACCAGACGTCAATCACAAGGCCCCAGCCTCCTCAGCTGCCCCTGTCCAGCCCCCACTCCCTCCCGTTGCACATAAAGCATGAGGCTCAGCTTCCCCCTGCCAAGACACCCCCACCCAGCCCCACAGCCCCTCTCCAAAGACAGGGGCCTTTCTCTGCCACGTTCCTGGAGGCTTTTCCACTTAACAGGGCCTTGAAATCCATTTGCCGCAGACTGTGAACTTCCTCTTCATGCTCCTGCCCGCTGGCCCTCTTTTAGGCTGACCCCCCTCACTCCCACTCAACCCTGGCGTCTGCCAGCCCATGGCCCGGCAGCTGTCACCCTGCTCTCCCCCTCCCCAGGCCTCCGAGGCCAAGCAGGGGGCACCTGGAGGAGGTACCGGGGGCCCAGGAACCAGCAGCAGCCTGGGCTAAGGCAGAGATCCGAGGACTTGCTCACTAGAAGAGTCTTAAGCTCCAGCCAAGACACAAAGGGCTGCTCCCCTTTCTCCCAACCAGCTAGAAACAGAGTTTGCCTCCCTCAGGCCTCTAAAGGCACCAGGCATTCCCCGCTAGATCACATCTCTAGTCCTTATGGCCCTGACTCCTACTGCTGGTGGGGATGCATGACAGCACCTGACCATCTTTCAGACATAGCTGGGAAAGTGGGCAGTCTGGCATCTAGTCCTCCCACAGCTAGAACCCATGACCTTGGGCCAATCTAGTCCCTCCTCTGGCCTCTGAGTGCCTCAGAGTTCCTTCTTATCCAACCCTGACTTATTGTTGTTTTCTCAAATAGAGTTTGTCCTGTGCTTCCCCAAGTGGTCAACTCCAGGTCTCTGTGGCCTTCTTCCTGGAGTCCAAAAGGCTTTCATGTTCTGCCACAAATTAATTCCTGATCCCACAGGTCCCTCTGAAGCTAAAGAAAAGGCAGGCGGTGACCATCCACCGAGCATCTACTATGACTAGGTATTTCACGCCTTCTACCTCCTTTTGGCATTAATATTTCCATGCTACAGGCTAAGGAAACTGAGGCTCAAAAAGAAGTGACTGATTTGTTAATCCAGATTTGCTTTGCAGTAGTTATTCACAGAGCTTCAGAGCCTGGTCAGTCTTCAAATGATGAGGTTCATGCTAATATACATGCAGCTTGTGACCCACTCAGACTTGAGTCACCAACTCAGCTCTGTTTCTCTAAAGTTATATTACTCTAAAGCTAAAGTCAGAATGAAAAAGAAAAGTACCCTAAGGACAGAGCAGCTGGGAGAAAGAAGGACTACCTTCCAGGCCTCTAGTCACCCAATTCAACTAAGAATCTACTATATGTCCATACCTGGTGGGCATTTTCACATGGTCTGTTGTTTATTTTTTTTTTTTTGATAGGGTTTATTTTTATTTTTTCCATTTATTTTTATTAGTTGGAGGCTAATTACTTTACAATATTGCAGTGGTTTTTGTCATACATTAACATGAATCAGCCATGGATTTACATGTATTCCCCATCCCGATCCCCTCTCCCACCTCCCTCCCCACCCCATCCCTCTGGGTCTTCCCAGTGCACTAGCCCTGAGCACTTGTCTCATGAATCCAACCTGGGCTGGTGATCTGTTTCACCCTAGATAATACACATGTTTCGATGCTGTTCTCTCGAAACATCCCACCCTCGCCTTCTCCCACAGAGTCCACAAGTCTGTTCTGTACATCTGTGTCTCTTTTTCTGTTTTGCATATAGGGTTATCGTTACCATCTTTCTAAATTCCATATATATGCGTTAGTATACTGTATTGGTCTTGATCTTTCTGGCTTCCTTCACTCTGTATAAGGGGCTCCAGTTTCATCCATCTCATTAGAACTGATTCAAATGAATTCTTTTTAATGGCTGAGTAATATTCCATGGTGTATATGTACCACAGCTTCCTTATCCATTCGTCTGCTAATGGGCATCTATGTTGCTTCCATGTCCTGGCTATTATAAACAGTGCCGCAATGAACATTGGGGTGCACGTGTCTCTTTCAGATCTGGTTTCCTCAGTGTGTATGCCCAGCAGTGGGATTGCTGGGTCATATGGCAGTTGTTTAAATACTCTCAACACCCCTTTGGGCTAGCAATTAGCTTGGTCTTTTTATAGATGGGGAAACTGAAGCACAGACAGGGGAAGTAAATTGTCAAAGACTACACAATGAGGCCCTGGAGGAGGGCGTGACAACCCACTCCAATATTCTTGCCGGGAGAATCCTATGGACAGAGAAACCTGATGGGCTACAGTCCACGGGGTCGCACAGACTCGGACATGACTAAAGCGACTCAGCACACAATGAGAAGGTGGCACAGTGTTTCTCCCACTCTTACTCACATATCTCAGCCTAGCCTATCCTAAGGGAAGAGGAGTGACATCTTATAGCAAGAGATTCCCTGTCCCATGGCTGCAGGGCTCAGACAAGAGTGGCAGGTGCACAGAGACCCTATATGACAGTGACAGGACTATGACTCTCTCCTCCAAAGTTGGCTCTAACCCTGGCCTCCTGGAGCTAATCCTTGATCTGGCTCTGGGGGACAGCCTGTCTCTCTCCTCATGTCTTTTTCATCCTTCCCCACTCTGCTTCTCAGCACTGAATTTGTGTGAAACCTGGACTGAATTACAGTACCACCCATTACCCAACCTGCCTCATTCCAAATCCCTGGCATTAATGCAGTCAATGGAGAGGAAGCCAGCTCCCTGAAGCCTGCTCCCTTCAGCTGGCTGCCTGTCTCACCCCCAGCCACCAGCACTGGCTTCCTGGTGTCACCCGAGTGCCCCTCCACCTGGTGCATGGATGTCCCCCGACACCATTCACACATGTGCTTGTCGAAAGGGAGCAGGTTCTTACCCCCAAAAGAGGCCTTCCTGATAACACAATTGAATGAAGCATGTTCACGCATATTCATTCTTCTGGTGAGCATGTATGGAGCATCAAGTAGGTGCCAGGCACTGCTTCAAGGCACTAAATGCACAGCAGTGAACAACACAGAAGCCTGCTTTCATAAGCCTTAGAGTCCAGTGAGAAGGGGAGAAGCTCATGACCAAGTACAGCACATATGAACAAGAGAGTCCCAGACTAGGGCAGGAACTGTGAAGCAAATAGGGCAGGCTAGTATCATTGTGACATTAGGGGGACTGTTTTAGTTTGGGTAGTCAGGGAGGGCCTCGTTGAGGCGGTAATGCTTGGACTGAGGCCTGATTAACAAGAAGCAGTCCTGTGAGGAGTTAGGGGAAGCCTTTGAGGGAGAGAGAACAGAAAGCATAAAGGCACTGAGGTGAGACTGAATGTGGTGAAGAAAAGGGCTCTCAGCTGAAGTTGGAGAGTCCGAAGGAATCATATCATGTGAGGCCTTCTAAGTCATGGTCAAAAGTTTGAGTTTTATTCTAAGCGTGGTAAGAAGCCATTAGAGGATTGTGAGCATATTTAAAAAACATTACTGAATTTGTGTTTAAGAATGATTGCTCTGACAGCTACAAGGAGGATGGATCACTGAGGGGCATGGGTAGAAGCAGGGAACCCAATTGCACTAGAGCAGATGAGAGATGGTGCTGGCCTAGGCGGGGCTGGGTGACCACACAGAGAAGTAGATATCAAGAAAGTATTAGTAGTTAGTTATGGCAGTCTGGACTTCAGTGGAGAGGTCAGGCTCTTCCTGATAATCTCAGATGGAGGGTTCCTTCATATCTCTGCTTGGATGTCTAGGCAGGCATCTAAAGTACAGCATGGCTACAAAAAAATCCTTTATTTCAACCACCAAACCTGGCTTTTAGATGCATAAGCCTGGGATTTGAGGAAAAGATCAGGAATGGAGATGCAAACTAGGGGGAGTTGTTGGCATATAGATGGTATTTAAACTCAGGGCTCAGTGAGACCTAGGAAAGTACAGGTAGAGAAAAAGAGTGCTCTAAGACTCATTCCAAATCCCTGGCATTAATGCAATCACCTGTACTCCAACAGTTAGAGCCTGTGAAGAACCAGAGAAGAACCAGAGAAAACAGCAAGATGAGAGGAAAACCAGCAACCAAGAGAGTTTGGCTCCAGGAGGGAGTGAGCAGATGCTTCTGAGAGAGAAATCCAGAAAAGCAAGACAGATCATTGGGTTTGGCAATGTGGAATCACTGGTGACCTTGACAAGATCAATTTCAGTGGAGATGGAAGTCCATTGGGATAGTGAGAGGTGAGAATGGGTTGTGAGGAAGTAGAGACTTTGTGTGTAGAAGTCCTCTGGGGGAGGTTTTGTGGTGAAGGAGTAGAAGTGATGGGGCAGAAGCTGAAGGAGTGTGTGGATAAGGATGAAGTAGTAGAGTCAATGAATTGGAGGCCTAAGTAAGGACAGAGCATTGTTGGGCTCAGAGAATAAAAGGGAAGATAAGGAGTAGGGTCAAAGGGTAGATTGACTGGAATTAAGATTTTGAAAGTACTGGAGTTAGTATAGATGGTAAGGTCAAGTGTATGACTGTGGGAATGGGAGACTGAGATGAGGTGCAAGACCAGACTGTTGGAGGTGAGGTACTCCAGGAGTAGAGAAGCCAGAGTGGTCACCCATGTTGATGAAGAATTTGCCAAGAACATTGCCAGGGTTAGGTAGTAGAGAATAGGTATTAAGCCACATCCTGTTACCTCAGTGAACAGAGGGCACTGACAAAAAGGGTCAAAATATGACAACCTCAGGGAGGGATAGGAGGCTCCATTGTTTTGGAAAGAGGAAAGAAGACAAATGGTCTGAAAACAGCCTTAGGAAACAGGGAAGACATCATCCCTATCTCTGTCTCAAGAGGTATGTGAGATGTGGGAGAACAGTAGAGCCCCTGCTTGAGGGACTTGCAGGAGAGGTGTGTCCTTGGGGCATCAGAATGAAAGACAAGATCTTAAGAGACTGAAGGTGTAGGGAGGGGAACAGTGGCTGAGAGTGGACCGTGAGTAGAAGGCAGAGTAGAAGGGTTTCAGGAGCATGGAAGGAATGTAAGATGAGGCCAAAATTAGGTAATATATACAGCAATATAAGGATTAGAGTTGGTGGAAGAGATGGTGGAAGGCCAAGGAGGCCTAGACTTCTGTGGTGATTGAGGTAAACAGGGATGTGATTCCTGGTGGAACAGATCAGAATTTCTCACAGAAAGTGTGGTCATCAGTTCAAGCCAAAAAACCCAAGGAGCCTGAGTGAGGGACTTCCTGCTACTGGCTGGAGGTGGGGAGGCCAAGAACAATCCAGGCCTTGCGACCAGGAGAAGCTCCGTAGGCCTCCCATACAACTGGCAGCGGGCAGCGTCTCTGCTGAAGGAGAAGAGGTAGAACACAAAACAAGCAAAGCATGTAAGCACATGTCCAACCTGGCACATATGACTACATACCCTCAGGCACACATTTGCACTTACACAGAAACCCTAACCCCTACACACAGCATGAACATGTGAACAAAATATTCCATATATGCAAACCTGGGCATGGGCAGGCACGTACACTTTTAGATGCGCCCACATACACACACCATGTGCACAAAATGCACACAGACCCAACACGCTATACATGCCCATATTTCCCCATACCATCGTGTATGTACTCACACATGCACACAAGCACACACACACACACAACGATGCCTGGACTTTCTTAAGTCTTGCCAAACCACAGACAGTAGAAAATCAAGCTGAAGTTGAATAATCCAACCCAGTAAAGGGGGGATGGGGAGACGAAGGGGTGTGAGAATGAGGTGTGTGTTAGGGGAGACAGGCAGAGGGGAGCAAAGGAGCCAAGTGCTAAGGAAAAAACTCTAGACCTTTTGAAATAGGGAAAGCCTTCAGACAGAGCAGGAATGCAGGCTGTAATTAGAATCGCTTCAACCGTCTCTAGATTCGAAAAGGATAGGCAAACTGGTTGCACATGCAGCATGGTGATCTTTAGCCTAGATAATGTCAGAAAAGCATGTGTGTGTGTGCGCGTGCATGTGTGTGCAGGCACGCATGGGCGCCTGTGAGGGCTAAACAAAATGCACTTGACTACATGGCACTGGGCCCTGGGGAAGCCAAAGTGAGATGCCCCCTCCCACTTTGCCCCTGCAGCCACCTGCCTTCAGGCTAGACACTTCACCAGGTCCAGGGCCACACCACTACACACCACTATACACACACACACACACACACACTCGAGGCCTGGGGGGTTTAGGACGTGCTCAAGGCCACATACCCTAGGGGGTGACATGATGTCCAAGGTGCTGGATGAGGAGACAGCATTCCTGAGTTCAAGTCCCAAGTCAGTCACTGCCTAGCTGGGGCCCTGGGGCCCAAGTCAGTCACTGCCTAGCAGAGTCCCTTTCACAGGGACTCTGGCGCCTAGAGGGAGATCTTGGGGGTCCTTCCAATCTGACTCAGAGCCATTGGTTCAGAGCAGCTGGAAGCAAGCAAAGGAAAGAAGTTAGTGGGGTCCCTTCAAGAAGCAGAGCTGGGTGGAGAGGGATGTGAATGTCTCTGGCTCTCCTAGCTCCAGCCACAGGTTGCCCCGAGGGCAAATCTTCACACTTTGGCCTAGTCAGTGTGCTGTGGGCTCCCAAGGACTAAATCAGGCCCCAGAGGAGAGGGCTGGGAAGCCAGGCAGGGCCCAGTCAGCCACAAACATAATCCCTCATATTCCCTCTGGCCCTTTCCTTCCATTCTTTTCACCTTCCTCCTCCAGGCTTACTGGGAGGGCCTTGGGACCAGCTGTTGTCATCACTAAAAATAGCTCAGTCAGCTTTTGGGTGTGAAGGAACCCCTCTTACTTGCAATCCCAGAGGCCTGGCAGATGGCAGTTGGTGTCTATGGCCCCTCCAAGCCTACGAGATCAGATTCTCCTTTTTAAGTGCAAGCCCCAGTTCCAACCCAAATCTCAGGTTCCCCAAGCACCACCTTCTTCTTTCCCCAGTATCCCAGGGAATCCTCTTTAGAGGTTCACACAGTGGATGACTTGAGTCCTGGTGTTCAGAAAATAGTAATTATAATAATAACAATAGTTAACACTTATAGAACATTTACTGTGTGTTCACAAAGCCTCAGCAAAAGACTTTGTCTAACTCATTGCTCCCTTACAAGAACTCTCTGCTGCTGCTGCTAAGTCACTTCAGTCGTGTCCGACTCTGTGCGACCCCACAGATGGCAGCCCACCAGGCTCCTCTGTCCCTGGGATTCTCCAGGCAAGAATACTGGAGTGGGTTGCCATTTCCTTCTCCAATGCATGCATGCATGCTAAGTCGCTTCAGTCATGTCCAACTCTGTGAGACCCTATGGACAGTAGTCCTCCAGGCTCCTCTGTCCACAGGATTCTCCAGGCAAGAACACTGGAGTGGGTTGCCATCTGAGGTAACTACTACTATCCCTGTCATGCAGGTGAACAAACTGAGGCACGGACAACTGAAGTCAATTACTCAAAGTTACACAGCTAGTAAGTTGTAGAATGGGGATGTTGCTTATCCATTTAATTGCAGATTCCTTCAGGAAGAGAAAAGCTATTTACTCTTCTTCATGTGCAGTGGGCCTCCCTGAACACTTCAAAACTGGTTTTTACTACAGCCAACTGGAGCAGCTGAAAGGGCCTCCAAGGTAAAGGAATAAAGGATTAAATCCTTGGTTTGCCCACTCACTGGCTGTGCAACTCTGAGCAAGTATCTTCTCCTTTTTGAGCTTGTATCCTCATCTGTGAGACAAGTAATAATAGCAGGTGACTCTCAAAGTGGCGTGAAGATTCTGGGAGATGAGGTGTGAGAGCAGACTCGGCACAGATAAGTCAGCATTGCCCTCTTCCCACTTCCTAAAGACACCTGAGGACTTCTTGGCCTCATTCTTTCCAACAGCTGGATGGAGAGCCTAGAAGGTCTGGGTCTGGGCCGTTTTCTCCACACGGCACTGTCGGTGCACTACCCAGGGCCTCCAAGTTTTCCAGGGGCTTGTGCAAATGTGTGAGCCCCAGGAAAATTTATTGGCTCTAAAATATGAAAAGAAAACAGCAGAATTGGAATTAATAAATGTTCTATTACGTGTCTACAAAACGTAATATAACATCGACCTCATTAATTGTTAAATTTAGTATTCCTAAAAATTTCATTACATTTGAAAACAATTTGTTGGTTAGATTTCTTCACTTTGCAAGAATTCCTGAGTATGCATGATGATTACCAAGAAATCATAGCCAATTGGGAATGAAACAAGTTACTCATAGGCAAATCATTTCAAAAGCGGAATTATAAAAATCCTTTGAAATATTTTATAGCAAAAATCACATTTAATATGGGATGTGGGTGCATTTTCATATATTTGATATGCTGTGGGGTAAAGCCACTAAAAGTTAGAGTGCCTAGGGCCTTTGGAGGTCTAGAGAGGCCCTGCCCTGGAGTGGAAGAGGAACAAGGGCCCCCGCGTGAGGAATAAAAGCACTTCTGTGAGAATTGCTATTTGGGGGAAAGAGTAGATGGGACATGGTGGGCACCCACTCCTCTGGTTGTTCCCCTCATCTCAAACAAAACAAAACAAAAACCTGCCCAGGCCACATGCGTGTAGGCGCTGGCAGAATGGCCCTCATGGAGCAGCACTTTCATGTACTGCCCTCGGCTCTTATCAAAGGCCCTTTCAAGAAACAGGCATGCCTGTGTGCCTTTCATAATCAAAAAGAGAAATAAACATTATCTGACGAAAAGCGAGAAGAAAACAGCCATGTGTAAACGGTGTCTTTGGCTTGTCAAGCTGTTGCTCAGGACATTGTCCACTGGGCTGCTCGGTGCCCCCAGGCAAGGGCCCACACGAGGCATTTCTCTCCCAATTTAGCACCAGCATCAACTCGGGGTCCCTAGAGGGACTGTCAATTTCCTCCCCTGTGATACGCAGAGCAGTGGAGTGCTCTGCTTCAGGCAGCCTCACCATGGGAGGCCGCGAGTGGGAGGTAGGCCACCACTTACTTCTACGTGACCTGAGGCAGGTCCCTTCCCGCTGAGCCTTCTGAGCAATACCAGCGGTATAAGTCACAAGGTTAGCATGAGGATGCATTGAGATAATGAATGTCAAGTGGATAAAACAGGCCTCCGTGCTGCTGAGAACTTGGGATCAGGAGTGGGTTTGCTCTGGATGGCTGACAGTTGATGACTCAGATCCCCTACCCCAGGATGCCTGCCTGCTCCGCGTGGTCTTGGATACCTGGGCTCTATGCCCAACATGTTCCAGCAACCTGACTAGGTCAAGGCTCTCCTTTGTCAAATCTGCATGCCCAGGAATCACCAAGGAGGTCAGAGGCTGGTAGCAGAGACTCCACCATGACCCCAGCTCCCCCGAAGCTTAGATGATTCAACCTCATGTACTCCAGATGTTGCCCCTGCTCTAGCTAGCTATCCTGGCCTGGTTTCTGCCCACTCTTCCTCACCTCTTCTGCACAGAAACCCCGTGAGGATATGGTTCTGCTAAGAGCTCTCTGTCCTACTTATCACTGTGACCAACGCTGAGATGAACAAGCCCAAGAAAGAGGCTGGTGGCCTCTACACCAGTTCATCAATGGCAGACCAGCATTCATCCCTTTAGGGATTCCCTCATAGCTCAGTTAGTAAAGAATCTACCTGAAATGCAGGAGAGCCAGGTTTGATTCCAGGGTGGGAAAGATCCCCTGGAGAACAAAATGGCAACCCACTCCAGTAATCTTGCCTGGAGAATCCTGTGGACAGAGGAGCCTGGCAGGCTCATGGGGTCGCAAGAGTTGGACACGACTTAGCAACTAAACCACAAAGCACCACCACCAACTGCAAGTGGCCCGACTCCGTTCCAGGCCAAACACCTTGCTGCCAGCTCAAGATCTTTGCCCACTTTTTGAATGCTGTCTCTCCTCTGTCCCCATCCTCTCTCCCTTGGGCCCCCTGGATCCTGTCCCCCAAATGCCATTAGCCCTCCCTCCTTCGTGTTCTTGCCACATTTTGTATGTGGCTCCACTGAAGTTCTTAGCAGCTCTTGGCTCCTTTGACTAACAGTTCTGGGCTCTGACATCTGTAGCCCTTAGACTCCAAAGGCAGAGGCCATACGGTTTCACCTCTGGGACTTTGGTACCCAGCACTGGACTTGGGACAGGCACATTTGCTGAACTGGAGGGAACTCATCACAGGCAGAGAGAGAGTGGGAGAGAAATAAGAATCTGTCTTCTGGAATTTCTCCTTCCAGCCCTCAGTGATGGAATCAGAAGGTTGGGGCTCGAGTCCTTGACCGTGTTTAGCTGTGTGACCTTAGGCACGTCACTTCCCTTTCCTGTGAGCCCCATTTTTATCACCAGAAAAAATGGGGCTTCCAATTCATTCTCTGGTCTTGGCAAGGGCTGTCACAGAGATCCAATGAGAGAAGGGTGGGGAAAGTTCATGAGACCTCATGAATTGCTGGGCCAGCAGCTGAAGATCTGCCTGTCCTGGGAGTTCCTTTGAGTTCATTTTCAAGAGGGGACTGCAAACCCCGAGGAACATGCAGACAGATCAACTGCACACACTCATGCCCTGCCTGCTAGACGGTTCCATTGCACAGAAACACAACTTGCCTGTTTTCACAGGACAACTCACATCTGCCATACAGTCCCCAGACAACAACATCGAGAGGACTTTTTCTGCCCTCTCATTCCTTTAATCCCTGCTCCCACCTCACCTGCCAGGGATCCTGAGCCCCTTTTGACAGGTAATATGATTAATCATAACAGCAGCCAGAACTTGGCAAGAACTTACTATAGCTCTGAGTGTCTTGCATTTATTAACTCACTTAACTCTCACAACATTAATAGGTATTGTTATTTCCTCCATTCTTAAGACGGGAAAACTGAAGATCAAAGAGATAAAGTAACTTGTCCAAGGTAACAGAACTAGTACACAGCAAAGGTGTGGCTTGATGCTGGTTTTTTTTGTTTGTTTTTTTTGTTTTTTTGCTAAGTTGTGTCTGACTCTTTGTGACCTCATGGACTGTAGCCCACCAGGCTCCTCTGTACATGGGATTTCGCATGCAAGAACACTGGAATGGGTTGCCATTTCCTTCTCTAGGGGATCTTTTCAACCCAGGGATCAAACCTGTATTTCTGGCCTTGGCAGGCAGGTTCTTTACCACTGAGCCACCAGGGAAGCCCCATTCCAGCTCTAGAATCTGAGTTTAATCATTTTGCTGCACTACCTGCCAGACAAAATACTGAGGCTATAAAAGAAAGTGACTTGCCCAAGGTTACACATACAGTGAGTTAGTGACATTGCCTATATCCTCTAACTCAGCTCATTAGCAGTTTCTACAACCTGTTAATTTTCTGTTAAAAAGTGAACGATGTGGAAATGAACCCTTATTGGCATTGTCTAGATGGAAGGAGGAAGGCCCTATGTGAGGAAGTCAATCATAGGTATTTCTTATGTTTACAATTCAACACTTATCTTTGCATCCAGGAGACATCCAAATATTCCACTAATATTTGGAGGAACAGAGGCACTATGGAAACTGACAACAGTCCTGCAGACCAAAGAAGGAGCCCTTCATTTTCCCACTTCGGCTGGACCTGGGAGGATGCAAATTACTGGAGGGGCAGGAGTGAGTGGAGAAGCCTCCCAAACAGAACAATTGCCTGAATGAAAGCACTGCTGTGAGGAAGGCCTGTTGTGTTCTGGGAAGACAGAGGGGTCCAAAGTGACTATAAGACTCTCTTTCTGGAAGAGAAGCAAGGTGAAACAGCCAAAGGATTTGAACACTAAGCTAAGGAATTGGGACTTCATTTTTACAGGTGTCAGGGAACCTTACCTTTTGGTTGCAGAGAGATGTCACACCAATAAAGTCATTCAAGAAGAGTAGACCTATAGAATTATGGTTTGTCCCAGCTAGAAAAGACATTGAGATGTCGACAGGGGCCAGTGACCTGGTCAAGGCAAACTGTGAGTCAATAGGAATCAGGCCATAATTTGGGCTCAGAAGACTCGTGGATTTGTACAAGTAGAGAGGAGGGAAGAAAGGCCTGGAGCAAGGGTCCCAGGGAGAAGGGAGGAAAGGAGCCTGACTTTGGGCGGCCCCACATCCCATCTCTACACCCACACAGACTATCAGGTGTGGCTTTCAGTAGGTGGTTCTCTATAAGTGCAGCCTGGATTCCAGAATTCTGGGCCCAGACCCATGTCCCAGGAAAGACCCCAGAGACAAGCCATGGTGGAAAGCCCAAGGGGAGAGTTTTGTCAGGGGAATGGAAGGGATGGCTGGGTCTGGCTGGCCAGATAGGTGTCCTGGTTTGAGAGAATCCAGGCCCAGCTCAGAGCGGGCACCATCCCCACTTGCTGAGAAGCCAATTAGAGCTGGGGCGAGGTGGGCTTCTGCCCTTGGTCCTCCACTCCCACCTGGCAATCATTAGGTTGGCTTGGAGGATCCCTGTCAAGAGAGCTAGATTTCTGGGATGGATCAAGGTGAAAGGGAGGCTGGCAGAGAGGACCTCTGTGCCCAGACCTCACTGAGAGCCGCCCAGGGCTGCCGGCTTCCCTGGGTGTGTCAAAAAGACATTTCAAAGACCTGGCTAGCCTCTTATCAAGTCGTGCATTCTCCTTCCTGCCATATGGAAGGCCATGTGTCTAACTACCCTGGGGAAGTATGGGCCTATGGGCTTGGAGGGGGAGGGGCTGCTACTCAGAGCAATGGGCCAATTAGTCAGAAAAAGGCTGCTAGAAGAGTGTTAAACTCTGGGGTTGGAAATACTGGATCCAGGAATCCTTGCCCTAGAGGATCATGACCAGGGGCTGAGACCATGACTCTTCTTCCCCCAGTCTCCATACTCAACAGCCAGTTCTCCAAAATCTCAGTGTCCTCATCTGTAAAATGGGTATAATTCCTTCTTCATAGGGCTGTTGTGAAGCTAAAACAAGAGACTGAAGATACAACTCTCAGCACAGTCCCAAGCACAAAGCATGCACACAGTAAGTGCTAGGCCAGCTGATTCCCTTTTCATCCCTACACTGGGTGGAACAGGTGAAAATCTACCAGTCCATGAAGTTTCTGCATTGGAGAATTTGGAGAGTCCACATGCTATAGCCCCTACCCATTCTGCTGATATATTAGTAGCAGTAGAGGCCCAGAGAGGTTAAGTGTCTTATCCAAGACCACACAGGCCATCAGCAGTAAAGCTGGAACTGGAAGCCAGGGTCCCACATTACAGAACACTAGAATTCGGCTGTCTCACAGCCTTGACTAGTTCAGCCCAGTGGCAATGCCTGGGGTGAACTCGCCCCGTCTCCACAGGATGCCTCAATGAGGATAAAGATACTTGAGGTGATGTTCTGGCAAGGCTGAAGCTAGAGATAGGGGATACTCTGCTTTGGCTCCGTGCTGCAGCAGCTCAGCCCCATGCAGTCCTTGAGAGTGAGAGAGAGCGAGAGAGAGCGAGAGTAAAAGCAGGGGCGGGGGCGGGGGGTTGCTTTATCGGGCTACCATATCATATTGCAAGCTCCTATCTCATTTGCTGTTCAAGAGTCCCTGGCCCGCCTTCCCTTACTCTTTCTCTGGCAGATCTGCCTGGTTTGCATTATTCTCCTTCCCGCCCACCCCCTACCCGGATATCTTGGTTCCATATTTTCCACGCTGAGGCTCAGTTTACTCCTGGCTGGGCTCCGGGCCTGCACCTGGGTTCTAAGAAAAAGGTCCCAGGGTGGGGGGCTGGGTGGGCAAGCGAGCTGTGTAGTGGGGGAGGTCATCCTGCCTTTCTCTCCATAGGGACAGGACACCAGAGCATCTTCCCTACCCTCTGCCTTTCTCTATCTGACGCTGAGACATAGCAATTCTCAAAGTCAATGCCACAGACAACTGCCCCAGGATCTCTTGATCCTGGTTGAAAATGAAGATTCCTGGGCCCCACCCAGACCGATTGAATCAGAATCTCTGGGGGACAGCCCAGGAATCTATATTATGACTAGTATTTCATCTGTAAATATGCTGCTTGATTCTTTCTTTGCCTTTAACTCTTCACCGGCAAGGGTTCCTTTTGATAGCTGACCTCGGTCACATCTATTCCAAGTTCATTTAACAAGTGTTCACTGACCACCCCCAATTCTTGCCTGGTTCCCCTCCTAACTCTTTGGCTATTCTTCTGTTTCCTTTGCTGGCTTCTCTCTCTCTCCCATTCCTTGGCTGCTGGAAGGCCCAGGGCTCAATTTCTTCCTCCTATTTTTCCACGCCACCCAGTCTTCTCACATGAGCTCATCTCTCAGCTCCAGTTCCTATTTGTGTGCTGATAATCCCCACCCCAGGCCTCCATTCCAGCCCTATCCCCTGAGTTTCAGCCCCATCCCAGCTGGAGCATCCCGCAGACAGACCCCTTGAATTCAACAGGACCCATACTGAGCTCATCTTCTTCACACGCCCAGTGAAGTTTCTGAAGTATGTATCTGATTACATCACTTCAAAACCTTCCAGTAATTCTCCTTGGCCTACAAGATCAAGTCTACACTATAACTCAAGTCCAACCCTAACTCAGAGCCCTGCCCTCTTTACCTCTCCAGCCTGCTCTCTCCTAACTCTCCTCCTTGACCACTAACGCCTGGCTTCCCTGTTCCAGATCGATAGCATGACTCACAGTTCTGTAAATGTACCCAGTGCCCCTCACCTCTGGCCCCTGTATAGGTTACTCCTACTTTCTGGGACTCAGATGCATGGTGAAGGGGGAGCAGAAGGGGACCTCTGCCTTCAAGCACTAGTCTGTGGGGCTGCTGCTGAGACTCCAGTCTTAGTGTCACTACCAAGCCTGTGTGGACCAAGGGTACAAATACATCTCCCAGCACTGTTCCCCAGCAATGTCACTGTTGGAACACCAAGCCCAAACTTACTTGTCTTCCAGGTACTTCTTCCTCTAGGAAGCCTCTCCCTACCCTTCCAGTTTGGGTTATGAATGGGATAATGATCACAGATAAGTCTCTTAAGAATAACACCTGGTGATAAATCTTTGTTAATGATCGAGGGAATGTATTCGTCTAATTTCCCCTGTCAGTATACTATGATTGAAAATGTCAAGTCATTTCCAACCCTAGAACATGAACTGACCAAGAGCAGGGGCAGCGCTTTCTCTCCTTGTGCAGCTCTGGCGTCCCATGCATACCAGGAGGCGATTCACAAATGTTAGATGAATAAGCTTACCAAGGCCCATCTGTGCTCTGGTCCTGTACTGTGTCCTGGAGAAGCAGGCAATGATTAGAAATGACCCCTGCTGTTGAGACACTGGACATGTCACCTGGCGTGTCAGAGATAGAAGAATGAGTGATGGTTTGCTCTTTGGAATGGGATGAGGAAGAGAGGGTGGAAATAAAGCCTTCCTGAGGAGGCAGCCTTTTTTTTTAAAGAAATTTTAATATTTATTATATGATTGCAAAATTGCGTACATTCTAAAGAAGATGTGGTAAAATGGAATACAACTCAGCCATAAAAAAGAATGGAATAATGCCATATGCCACAACATGGATGAACCTAGAGTGCAGTAAGTCAGACAGAGAAAGACAAATATCATATGATATCACTTATATGTGGAATCTAATTTTAAAATGACACAAATGAACTTATTTACAAAACAGAAACAGACTCACAGATCTCAAAATTGAATTTATGCTTATCAAAGGGAAAACATAGAGGGAAGGGATAAATTAGGTGATTATGATTAATATATACACACTACTATTTATAAAATAGATAACTAATAAAGACCTACTGTATAGCACAGGGAGGTAGCTTTTGACAGAGCCTTGTTGAACGTGGTATTAGAGTCTTTCCCCTTGATTTTAAAAATTAAGACTTTTTGGTCTATTAAAATTAAGTGCTACTCATTCAGTACCTCAGTTCATCAAGATAAAAATCCTAAAGTTAAGTGAAAGTCACTCAGTCTTGTTTGACTCTTTGCGATCCCATGGACTATATAATCCATGGAATTCTCTGGGCCAGAATACTAGAGTGGGTAGCCTTTCCCTTCTCCAGAGGATCTTCCCAACCCAGGGATCGAACCCAGGTCTCCTGCATTGCAGGCAAATTCTTTACCAACTGAGCTATCAGGGAAGCCCCCAAATCCTAAAAATAGGTATTATCATCCCTTGACCAATGACCAAGCAGAAATCCAAAGGACACAGTGAAGTGCTTTAGGTGATTCATGCAAAGAGTAGGAAAATTGTGACTTGGTTTCAGATTTCTGTGACCCCAGAGATTCCATGCTTAACACCACATTCTCCTGCTTCCAAATCCACACACACTGTAGAACATAGCAAACATGCACTCTCCTAAATGTACCCTCCATCACTCCCCTGGAGAGTATCACTGTTAAGGTAGGCATGTAAGTGCCCAGTCTTCTTCTCTTGCTGCAGTTCCACAAATGAGAGGCTGTAGAGTGTGAGGATTCAGAGCCTGGACTCTGAGCCAGCTCTGCCACTCACTAGCTGTGTGTCACTGAGGAAGATGTCGTACCTCTCAGGACCTCAGTTTGTGCATCCGGAATATGATGATGAGAATAACAGTACCTAATCCCTAGAGTTGTCATGAAGATTAAATAAATTATAAAACACTTAGAATGACATTAAAAGATGCTTGCTCCTATGACCAACCTAGACAGCATATTAAAAAGCAGAGACATTACTTTGCCAACAAAGGTCCGTCTAGTCAAAGCTATGGTTTTTCCAGTAGTCATGTATGGATGTGAGAGTTGGACCATAAAGAAAGCTGAGCACCAAAGAATTGATGCTTTTGAACTGTGGAGAAGACTCTTAAGAGTCCCTTGACTGCAAGGAGATCCAACCTGTCCATCCTAAAGGAAATCAGCCCTGAATATTGGTTGGAAGGACTGATGCTGAAGCTGGTACTTCAATACTTTGGCCACCTGATGTGAAGAACTGACTCACTGGAAAAGCCACTGATTCTGTGAAAGATTGAAGGCAGGAGGAGAAGGGGACAACAGAGGATGAGATGGTTGGATGGTATCACCAACTCTATGGACATGAGTTTGAGTAAGCTCCGGGAGTTGGTGATGGACAGGGAAGCTTGGCATGCTGTAGTGCGTGGGGTTACAAAGAATCAGACACTACTGAGTGACTGAACTGAACTGAAAACACTTAGAATAGAGCCTGGAACATAGTAAGTGCTTTGTAAGAGTAAGTCATTATTATGTTCCTTTTCCACAAAAAAAAAAAATAAAAAATAAGCAAACAACAACAACAACAAAAAAAACCCTAAAACAAACAAAAAAGAAATGAACCATATATGTAACTTGGTATCCCACTTTTTCCTGTGTGGTAGGATTTTGTCAGGTGGAGAAGGTCATCTTAAGTAGGTTGGAAAATGAGTGCAAAGGCATGGAGGCAGGGAAAATATGGGATGTGTGTTTGGGGAATTAAGAGCAGACCAGTGCAGCAGGTGATGTGAATGAGGACTGGTCACAAGGGCCTGGAAGGCAATCTTGACATGATATGACTGGGAAAGAAGCCCAGTACTCCTCGAGGCTCCTGTGAGCATGGCCAGCCTTTGGAGAGCAGCCTTCTCAGCCCTCATCTCCTCTGGCAGCACCCCCAGTGGGGCAGCTGTGACAGGGACTGGCCTTCCCCAGAGACCAGAGTTAGCACTGTCCAGGTGGCTGTCTGCCCAGGGCCCAGGCTCTAGGCCTGCTTCCCACTCAGGCATCTGAGGCATTCTCTCCTCCTCAGAGAAGAGAGGAGGGGGATGGGCTGCAGGGGCTGGGCCCCCTCAGCATCTGGAGGCACCACCTTGGGGTGAGCTCGCCTCTGAAAGCCCAGGCTGGGGAAAGCAGGGTTAAGGGGACAGGGCAGCCTGCCAGGGTGGGCTCCCCTTCTCAGCTGAGGTCTAATGGAAGCTGACAAGAGCAGCTGTGGGCCTTTGATCTGCCCTTCAGGTATGTGTCCCAGCTTGGGATGGGGAAGCTGGAATGAGGAATGTTGATGGGGGTGGAGATAAGAGAGGGTCAGTCCAACCAGGCAGAAAGGGCCTGGGCCACCAAGCCGAGGCTCCGAGGAAGAAAGAGAAAAAATGAACTAGAAAAAGAGCCTGCAGAGCCCCCAAAGGAATGGCGGCCTGGCCGCTTCCTCTTCCACTCAGGGGGAGGCCCTGAAGGTGAGAGAGACTCATCTGGACTCAGTCTCAACCCCGGCCAGGCCCCTCTCCCATGGGTGGGGCTCAGAGTGCCATGTGGTCTTCATTTCAGGTCTGTGTATAGCCACTCCACCCTGTCGCACCTGGCCAGACAGAAGGTGGGGCCAAGCTCAGACAGAGTCCGCCTGGGCAGGTGAATTGGGGTGGGGTCTCCTGGAGCTGCCAGCCGTGAGATCAGAGGCCCACACTGGGCCCAGTGGGTATTTTTTCCAGTTGGCCCTGGCCCAGGAGACACCTGCTTGGCGTAGCCCAGACAGATCCATGAGTCTTCCTCTCGCAGGCTCTTAGTCCAGCACGATCCCCCCTCCACAGTGCTTTACCCAGTGGTCAAGCAGCATTTTCTCAAAAGACTTCCAGGGACAGTTGCTTACCATCTTTCCAGGCGGCTTATGGGCTGGTTTTGTCACACCCAGCACCCCTGCTCCACCCTGAGCTGATTTTGTTTACCTCAGTTTCTGCCTCCTTCAATGAAATCCCCAGGCACGAACCCAGAGGAACTTGGGATGTGAGCTCCATAGAAGACTAGGCAGTGATCCTGGGACTCCTCTAGGCTCCAGCAGACCCTGGGGAAGCTGGACCCAGGGCTACAGGAGGCAGAGTGGGGGCATGAGGGCAATGAGGAAAGGGCAACCCAGAGATGGGAGGGAGGTTCCCGGGTCACACAGCTCTGCAACCCAGGGGACAGCTGTGGTTCTTGCTCCATTTCTGAGTGTCTCACTTCAGCCTCAGAGTGTGAATGAAGGCTGGCAGGAACTTTGAAGGCCATCTCATTCCATACCCATCTCATATCCTGCCTAGAACTTCTCTTTGCATATATCTCCAGCCCCAGGGAATTCGGCACCTTTCCATTCTTAGAGTGCTCTGACTGTTGGAAGGTGATGCCCTATTAATAGTCAGAATTCTCCTCCCTGTCCCTTCTCTCTTTAGCTCATTCTGCTTTATAAACTCTAAGAGATGGGGAGGTGACTTGCAGAGTGGGGAGGGGGGTGGGAGTTGTGGTTAGAAAGAGTACTATATGATATATACTCCCACCTCAGGTTTTTCCTGGTCTTTAGGTAGTCTCTTTCCCTCAAGGTTGGACCTGAGGAGTTTTACCCAGGTCAAAGATTTTCTGTAAATTTTCTGACACATGGTAGCTCTTCAGATTTCTTAAGATGGACACCATGGCTCTCATCCTTCCCCACAGTTTTCTCTTTTCCAGGATAAGCAACTCCAATTCCTTCAAATGATCCTCCTACAGCTAGGAACTCATGTTCCTGTACCCTCCCTAGACAATTAATTCCCCAAAGTGGGGAGGGAGGGGCAAAAATCAAGAGGGACCTTTCTCAGGAGCCCAGAAATGTCTACTTGGAGGAAAGAGAAGGGAGGCCATGTTGCATTCTCAACTTCTCTCTCTCTCTGTGTCCAGTCTTGCCCTTGACATTGTGGTTGTCCAGCTGTCCCTAATCCTAATACCCCAAAAGCAGCAGGACCCCAAGCAACCACCTGACACTGCTGCCAAGTCTTTGCGCCCCCCTGCAGGGCCTTCTTTTCCCTTCCTGCAGGGCCTAAACTTTGTGGAGCTCCACAAGAAACAAGCCCACTCCCAGGATCTTGATCTTGTTCATTCCTGAAGAACCCAGCTAGGTGAACAAGAAGGCCTGATGACTTCTCTTTCGTTGGTCTGGCTTTCTTTCTGGAGCTCCTTCAGCTTCTTCAGAGACCAGTCAGGCCCACGGATCTGATAGACGCTGGTTTGAGGAAAAGCGGGATCTGCTTCCACTCAGGAAGGCAAGCTAGCCACCTAGAACTCCTAGGGGCCATTGCAACATCAGAGGTGGGGCTGGACTCAGCGGCAATCCTGGGCCAAAGACTGAGGTCTGGCTCAGAACCTCAGAGGAGACCAGGTACCCTGGCAAACCCTTCAGGAGATGACAGCATCAGAGGTAGTTTGCAAGGAAATGAGGCAGAGAAGCGTCCTCTCTGGCTGCCTTCCTCCTCCCCTGCAGACTGCTGAAGAGTCGGAATGTTGCCCTCTCTCCCCGGGGTGGTCACCTGCTTCCTCCCCACCTGGGCCCTGGGCTGCTAAGGAGGAGGTGGAGGGTGGGGAAGGGGCTGGGGAGCACTAGCTAACCTTGGCGTAGAATAATGCGCAGAAGGAGCAGGCAACAGGGCCCCTTTTCCCGCCAAGGGCCCAGTGATAAAGAACGGGGAGGGGGCAGCTGGAGGCCGGCTGTGGGGGCGAGAGAAGGGGAGTACAGAGAATGTGCTGTGTCAGCCGGGTGCTCTGCCCTGAGCTAACAACTCCCTCCCCCTCCCCTCCACCCCTCCCCCTTCTCTTTCCTCCCTTCCTTCACAGTCGAGGTCTCCATCGCCCTTTCTTTCTGTCTTTGTCTCCTTCTTTCTTTGTCTCCCACTCTTTCCAGTGGTCTCTGTTTCTCTTTCCAGCTCCCTCTGTCTGCCTCTCCAGACCCCCTTCCCTTCTCTTCGCATGCTCTCCACTTCTCTGCTTGTGCTTTCCTCTCTCTGTTTGCCTTTCTCCCAACCTGTCTCTTACTCTAGCTTTGGCCATCTCTCTGTGTCCCCGTGTGTGTCTTTCTGTATCTCATTTCTTTCTTTCTGTCTCTTTGTCGCTCTGCTTCTATCTCTCTCCCTGCCCGCTGCTTTCTATCTCCCTTGGTCTCTGCTTTGCCCCCTCCTCTGCCAACTGTCCCTCTGTCTCCCAAGAGGCTTTCAGCAGCTTCTGAAGCATCAAGGGTAAACCCCGTCCCCCCGCTGGTCAGCTCCTCTCTGGAGAGTGGCCGGCCTGGAGATGCCTTTTCCAGCCTGGAGAAAGAAGGAGAGAGGGCAGTAGAAGGTCACCTGGGAAAGTTTGTCCAGGAAAGACTGAGGGGAAGAAAGCAAATAACCTTTTGGGTGTCTGATGAGCCAGGCATGGTACCTAGTGCTTTCATAAGTCCTTTACTTTATCCCATGACTCTTTTATCTCCATTTTTCCAGGTGAGGACACTTAGATTCAGAGGGAGAAGTGACCCCCCCGCCCCCGCCAGATCACACAGGGTGTCAGCGGCAGAGTCGCTGGGATTAGAACGCAGGACTTTCTGTCTCCATTGCCTGCAGGGAGATGACCTGTTCTTTTGCTGTTCCAAGGCCACCTCCTGGAGAAGGGAATGGCAAACCACTTCAGTATTCTTCCCTTGAGAACCCCATGAACAGTATGAAAAGGCAAAAAGATAGGACACTGAAAGATGAACTCCCCAGGTCAGTAGGTGCCCAATATGCTACTGGAGATGAGTAGAAAAAATGATTCCAGAAAGAATGAAGAGATGGAGCCAAAGCAAAAACAACACCCAGTTGTGGATGTGACTAGTGATGGAAGTAAAGTCCAATGCTGTAAAGAGCAATATTGCATAGGAATCTGGAATGTCAGGTCCATGAATCAAGGTAAATTGGAAGTGGTCAAACAGGAGACGGCAAGAGTGAACATTGACATTTTAGGGATCAGCGAATTAAAATGGACTGGAATGGGTGACTTTAACTCAGATGATCATTATATCTACTACTGTGGGCAAGAATCACTTAGAAGAAATGGAGTAGCCTTCATATTCAACAAAAGAGTCTAAAATGCAGTACTTGGATGCAATCTCAAAAATGACAGAATGATCTCTGTTCCAAGGCAAACCATTCAATATCACAGTAATCCAAGTCTATGCCCCGACCGGTAATGTTGAAGAAGCTGAAGTTGAATGGTTCTATGAAGACCTACAAGACCTTCTAGAAATAGCACCCAAAAAAGATGTCCTTTTCATTTTAAGAGCTGCTGCTTCTGCTAAGTCGCGTCAGTCGTGTCCGACTCTGTGCGACCCCATAGACAGCAGACCACCAGGCTCCCCAGTCCCTGGGCTTCTCCAGGCAAGAACACTGGAGTGGATTGCCATTTCCTTCTCCAATGCCTGAAAGTGAAAAGTGAAAGTGAAGTCACTCAGTCGTGTCCGACTCTTAGCGACCCCATGGACTGCAGCCTACCAGGCTCCTCTGTCCATGGGATTTTCCAGGCAAGAGTACTGGAGTGGGTCGCCAGTGCCTTCTCCATCATTGTAGGAGACTGGAATGCAAAAGTAGGAAGTCAAGAAACACCTGGAGTAACAGGCAAGTATGTCCTTGGAGTACAAAATGAGGGCAAAGGCCAACAGAGTTTTGCCAAGAGAATGCACTGGTCATAGAAAACACCCTCTTCCAACAACACAAGAGATGACTCTACACATGGACGTCACCAGATGGTCAATACCGAAATCAGATTGATTATATTCTTTGCAGCCAAAGAAGGAGAAGCTCTATACAGTCAGCAAAAACAAGACTGGGAGCTGACTGTGGCTTGGATCATGAACTTCTTATTGCCAAATTCAGACTTAAATTGAAGAAAGTAGGGAAAACCACTAGACCATTCAGGTATGACCTAAATCAAATCCCTTACAATGATACTGTGGAAGTGAGAAATAGATTGAGGGGTTAGATCTGATAGAGTGCCTGAAGAACTATGGACAGAGGTTCATGACATTGTACAGGAGGCAGTGATCAAGACCATCCCCAAGAAAAAGAAATGCAAAAAGGCAAAATGGTTCTCTGAGGAGGCCTTACAAATAGCTGAGAAAAGAAGAGAAGCTAAAGGCAAAGGAGAAAAGGAAAGATATACCCATTCGAATGCAGAGTTCCAAAGAACAGCAAGGAGAGATAAAGCCTTCCTCAGTGGTCAATGCAAAGAAATAGATGAGAATAACAGAATGGGAAAAACTAGAGATCTCTTCAAGAAAATTAGAGATACCAAAGGAACATTTCATGCAAAGATGGGCACAATAAAGGACAGAAATGGTATGGACCTAACAGAAGCAGAAAACATTAAGAAGAGGTGGAAAGAATACACAAAAGAACTATACAAAAAAGATCTTCACAACCCAGATAACCACGATAGTGTGATCACTCACCTAGAGCCAGACATCCTGGAATGCTACGTCTAGTGGGCCTTAGGAAGCATCACTATGAACAAAGCTAGTGGAGCTGATGGAATTCCAATTGAGCTATGTCAAATCCTGAAAGATGATGCTGTGAAAGTGCTGTGCTCAATATGCCAGCAAATTTGGAAAACTCAACAGTGGCCACAGGACTGGAAAAGGTCAGTTTTCATTCCAATCCCTAAGAAAGGCAATGCCAAAGAATGCTCAAACTACTGCATAATTATACTCATCTCACATGTTAATAGAGTAATGCTCAAAATTCTCCAAGCCAGGCTTCAACAGTATGTGAACCATGAACTTCCAGATGTTCAAGCTGGTTTTAGAAAAGGCAGAGGAACCAGAGATCAAATTGCCAACATCTGTTGGATCATCAAGAAAGCAAGAGAGTTCCAGAAAAACATCTACTTCTGCTTTATTGACTATGCCAAAACCTTTGACTGTGTGGATGACAACAAACTGTGGGAAATTCTTCAAGAGATGGGAATAGCAGAGCACCTGACCTGTCTCTTGAGAAATCTGTATGCAGGTCAGGAAGCAACAGTTAGAACTGGACATGGAACAACAAACTGGTTCCAAATAGGAAAAGGAGTACGTCAAGGCTGTATATTGTCACCCTGCTTATTTAACTTCCATGCAGGGTACATCATGAGAAATGCTGGGCTGGATGAAGCACAAGCTGGAATCAAGATTGTCGGGAGAAATATCAATAACCTCAGATATGCAGATGACACCACCCTTGTGGCAGAAAGCAAAGAACTAAAGAGCCTCTTCATGACAGTGAAAGAGGAGAGTGAAAAAGTTGGCTTAAAACTCAACATTCAGAAAACTAAGATCATGGCATCCGGTCCCATCACTTCATGGCAAATAGATGGGGAAACAATGGAAATGGTGAGAGACTTTATTTTCTTGGGCTCCAAAATGACTGCAGATGGTGACTGCAGCCATGAAATTAAAAGACGCTTGCCCTTTGGAAGAAAAGCTATGACCAACCTAGACAGCATAATAAAAAGCAGAGATATTACTTTGCTGACAAAGATCCATCTAGTTAAAGCTATGGTTTTTCCAGTAGTCATGTTTGGATGTGAGAGTTGGACTATAAAGAAAGCTGAGCACCAAACAATTGATCCTTTTGAACTACGGTGTTGGAGAAGACTCTTGAGAGTCCCTTGGACTGTAAGGAGATCCAACCAGTCTATTTTAATGGAAATCAGTCCTGAATATTCATTGGAAGGACTGATGCTGAAGCTGAAACTGTAATACTTTGACCACCTGATGCAAAGAACTGACTCACTGGAAAAAACCTGATGCCAGGGAATATTGAAGGAGGGAGGAGAAGGGGATGACAGAGGATGAGATGGTTGGATGGCATCACCGACTCGATGGACATGAGTTTGAGCAAGCTCTGGGAGTTGGTGATGGACAGCCTGTTGTGCTGCAGTCCATGGGGTCACAAACAGTCAGACAGACACAACTGGGCGTGTGAACTGACTGAAGGCCACTTCTGAAGCCCATGCCTACTTCTGTTGATAGTTCTTCTCTGGGATGCTGGTCTTGGGCTTTCCTAGAAAGGGACCCATTTGAAGACCTACTGGAAAGGAGGGCTGCTGAGGTTTGAGGGATCCTGGTTGAAGACACCCTGAGCTAGCCTCCAGGACAGAAACCCCAGGGACTCTGGGGAGATGTGGCTGACAAGATATCACTTATCGGGTGAGTCCAAGCTGGGAGGACCCTTGTCCTTGTCCTAATCCAGCCCCTTTCACGGCACAGAGAGGGACACTGAGGCTCAGAGAGGAGGAGTGAGCCCAAGCCTTCTCAAAACATACCCTCAGGAGAAGAGGGACAACATTTGAAGAAGGGAATTATTAGTTTAGCATCAATAATGTGAAAATTCTATGCAAGCAAATACATTCCCACCAAGCTATCTGCAGCACAGCTATGGAGAAGGCACCTGTGGAAAAGCCCAGGTGACTGCCTGTGCCCAGTCCCTTCCTGTCTCTGGGGCTTGCTGGGGTGTCAGGGTCTGTGGCCTTGGACTTGCAGGTTCCTTCCCTGGCGGGGTTCAGTGAGCACCAGCCCAGGCTTGCAGTGCAGCTTGTTGGGAAGAGAACTGTTCCACTGAGACAGAGACAAGAGAGAAAGAGAGAGATGAAATGAGAGAAAAAGATCAAGAAAGAGAAGGGATAGAGGGAAACAGAGGCAAAGAAGGAGAGGCAGCAGGTGTGAGCAGGTGAGCAGGGCCTGTGTGGGCCTGGAAGGAGCTACTGCATTCTTCCCTGCTTCTCAGGGCAAAGCAGACCCAGTCCTGCCCAAGGCGCTGCCTCTGACAGCCTCCAGGGAGCTGTTCCCACACATGATCTCATTTCGCTCCTCACAACAGGCCTGTGATGTGGGCGGGCTGGGATAATTTTTGCGCATTTGCCAGAAGAGGAAACTGAGGCCCAGCAGAGCAAAGCCATTTGTCCAAACTCTGGTGTAGGGAGCCAGAGTCCAACCCAAGGCCTCAACCAAGCTTCTGGTGGCCTTTGCCACTTTTCCCATGGTCTACTCTGAGAGAGAGTGACGTGGAGTTCCCCTGAAGAATTCTCAAGTGAAGAACAGGTAAGGTAGAGAAGCAGGGAGCCAGACTCGCTGGAGGGCATTTAGAAGGAGAGAGAAAATGATTAAGGGAGCAGAGGGATTGGCTGCAAGGGGGAGCTGAAAGGAGCCAGCAGACAGGGCTTGGCTGTGGGATGAGTCAGGCCAACAGCCTCCTGAGATAGTGATCTACAAATATCTCTGAGGTGTCAACAGCCAAGTCGGCTTCAAGGAGGAGTAGGAAGAGGAGAGGAGGGATGGGAAATGGAGTGCATGGCCACTCAGCATACGGACTCTCATCTTGGGAACTACGAACTACACTGTAAGAGGCAGGCTGGACAGGGGCAGGGCCCTGGAGAGCGGCCCTGGAGACCACAGGGGACAAGAGTAGGAGCCCCTCCATCCCAAGGGGAATGCTGACCCCACCCTTGCCCCTCCCATGGAATAGGTCCATTTTCTGCCCCCAACCCCAAAGTTGGGCCCTGAGCCAGCTTGGGTTTCTTCCATCTCTAATAGGACCGACTGTGAGCAAGCACTGCCTGCTCCTGTCCTGGGCCTGACTGTCCATCTGCGGGCACTGCCTCGGGGCTGTTGGTAGCCTAAGGGTGGGAACTGTGCAGAGCAGAAGCCCACCTTCCTATTCTCGTTCCCCCCTGCCTCCCTGGGGCCCAGGTGCCAGGAGGCCTGGGCAGTCTGAGCAGGTGGAGCCCCGCTTCTTCAACTTAGAGAAGTGGCCACATGGTGATGCTGCCCACAGAGGGCAGAGGCCAGTGCCTGAGCCTTACACTCACACCCCTTCCTGTGCTCTGCCCACTGTCTGATGAGAGGTCCAGGGCACTGATCCTGCTTTCGACAGTTGTGGAAACTGAAGCTCAGAGAAGTAAATGAGGTTCCTGAGTTTGAGATGAAAATGACACCTGGAGAAAACAGAGGAAATGTGATGGAAGTTTCTTTTCTTCAGGGATTAGAAATATTGTTCCGCCCCACCACCAGCCCAAGCATACATAAACCTCTCTCTCTCTCTCTCTCTCACACACACACACACACACACATACACACATATATACATGCAGGCATTTCCTCTGTGCTCCCCACTGGAGTAAAATGGAGGAACCTAGGCAGGGTTCAGAGGGGACCAGAAAGGCCTGATATGCTTCTTTCTGTGTGATAGCTCATTGCTGCCATGGCTTTGCAAAGTAAAGCTTGTGATTCCATTTCACAGATGAAGAAACTGAAGCTTAACATGATGAGGTGACATACTGATGCCCTCACAGCTACACAGTAGCAGAACATGGGCTCAAACTGGGTCTGTCTGTGTCCAGAGCCCGTGCCCTTCAGAGCAGGGGCATTTTCCGGTCAACCCAGGATCCCTACCCTGGAGATGCCCTGGCATAGCCCACACTGGCTACTGGGTGGCTGAGAAGACCCAGAAAGGAAACAGAAAGACAGCAGGGGTGGGGAGGCAGGCATAATGGGCATCCATCATCTGTTACAATAACTCCTGTCTTCAAAGTGCTTCCAGAGACATGCCACACAGACCTCACCTAGAGGAGGAACAAGAGGGAGAGAGAGAGGGGGAGGGATTATTATCCTTATTTTCCACACAAGAAAAATGAAGAACAGAAAGGGGAAGTGACTTGTTTAAGGTCACACAGCTAGACTATAGAGGGTTTTTTCTTTTTACATTGCAATCCATGATAAAGCAAACAAACATATGTATTTGTATATGCATATGTGTGTGTATGTAAACATAGGTATATGTTAAATGGAAACAAAATTTCATGAAACAATACTGATCCTTACTGCATGGATGTACTCTATTTCACATTTTTAAAATCCTAGTCAAGGTTCATGGAATGGATTATAGGACTTGCTAATCTGTAGTTTGCAAAAGACTGCTTGGAGCAAGGTGGGGAGGGGTGGTGGTGACAGGTCACAAACTCAGTTCTGCCTCGTCAGAGAGGACTCTTGGGTTGTGCTCTGCTGCTTCATTTTGAAAGAGATAAGAGAACAGACAGGGCTTAGTCAAGCTAGGAGATGGTGTGATGGTGGAAGGTTGAACTGGGGCGCTGTGGCTTATGGGGCCAGAGTGAGACCTGGTTAGGGCTTCCTGCTCCTCTGGGCAAAGGTTAAAGCCAGAGGAACCTCAAAATGTTGGTCCCTGAAGGTACATAGAACCAGCATGCTAATATTGATGCCTAGTAGGATAGGGCCCATGACAGAAAAGAAGGAATCTGTTAGAAAGGGAGGTGGATTCATCCTGTGAGAGGTGTGGCCCTCACATATGCGCATGCATACCTATACCCCCACACACACACCAGAAAATTTCCATTGCAACCCCCTCACAGCAGTGGGAGGTTGGGGTTTGACATTCCCTCTCCAATCTGTAGTGGGTCTTGGGCCCCTGCTGTTAGAAGGGGAACAGCTGCCCCATCCACAGTGACCCTTGGTGACCTGGATCTCTCAAAGGGCAGAGATAAGTGACATCTTTGGTCCAATCCTGGCTCACCAGAGGGACCCATCTGGGGAGGGGATAGTGCCTGGTCACCCTAGGAGGAGGTGAGCAGGACTGGCTTCCATAATGAGGGAGGGTTCAATCCCACCATGGCCCCTGGGCACCATGAATACAGAGTTCAAAGAAGCCAGGGAAAAGACTGGGGGTGGAGGACTGGAGACCTATGGTCTCACACTCCAACATCCTCCAAAGGATGATGGCTTGAAGGCACAGGAGGGATGGGAGCAACAAAATATCAGACTTGGTTGTTAGAACTGCCTGGAGTCCAGACAAAAAAAAGAAGGTATTAGTAGTAAAAGAACTACCAAGAGGATATTCCAGTGGAACTCAAAAATGGAAAGGTCATACACCAAAGCTACAAACTGGGGCAGACAACAAAACCATAGGAAAATGGAGTCACAGAGAGGGAAAGTCAGAAGGCGGTGAAGCCAGCAGATAGGCCCAGGAGCACTGGCAGTGGGGAGGGGTGCAGTTTCCCTCATTCCAGTAGTCAGGATAAGTAACTTCTGTTTGCCCATTTAGGCTCCCTGCTGGGAGGGCTAGCTGTGCAGCCCCTTCAGAGCCACCCAGAGACCTGGACTCGGAGACCACAAGATCCAAAGGAATGGCCAGGCCTGCTGCTCTGGGATGACAGGGAAGAAGCCCACAACCTGGCACCCAGAAGCAGTTGTAACCAGGAGGGAAGAACAAATAGCGGCAAGGTGCACCAAAGAGCAAAAGAGGCCGATAGAGACCTGTGTAACTTATTAGTTAAGAATAAAGGTTTTGGAGTCAGACAGCTCTGGCTCAAAGTCCTGGCTTGGCCACAGGCTAGTTGTGTGACTCTCAGCAAGTCATTTACTCTTGCTGAGCCTCTGTTAGCTCACCTGTAAAATGAAGATGAGCATACCTCATGCCTGTCTCACAGTGGGTATTGTGATTCCATGATAATATATGTAAAGCACTTATACAATCCTGGGTGCATGAAAAGTGCTTCATAAATGGCAGTAATTATGATTGTCACTCACCATTCACACTACCTACCTCAAGCAAGGTCCCCACCTCTGTGCCTTTACTCAGGCTCTTCCACCTGCCTAGAAACTCCCTCACCTCATCACCACAGGTTCAAATCCTGTCCACGCTTCATGGCCCTGCTCCAAAATGACCTCTTCCACAAAACTATCCCTGATTGCCTCTCAGCTGCCCAGCTCCTTTTCCTCCAAAGCTCTCAATATTGTATCTGTGCCTCTTTTCTGGCGCTCGTCAACTGCCTTTTATTAGGACTATTGGTGTGTCTTACCTCTCCCACTGGACGGGCAGCTCACTGAGTGGAGAAAGCACTGCTCTGACTCACTGCAGTGCCCAGCCCAGTGACGCTGAATACACTGTTGTCTTTTTAAATGACTTCATCTTCAAGTCCAGATTCCTGAAGACAATTGCAGATGTGACTCTAAGAACTCATGGAGACTGAAAGATTTGCAAATATAGCATCAGTTTTCCTAAATGGGGGAAAGGTAGACATTGGTGATATCGAGCCACTTAACCTTAGTCTGGAACTTTGACAAAATTCTCCGGTGAACCATCAAGTTGCTGCTTGTCAGGAAACCTCCAAATGAAGCTGGGAAGTGAGGAAGCCGTGCCAGGGTTACCTGGGCATCACTCTGTTTTCTGACTACTTCGGTCTCTGGAGTTCAGCAAAGCTCTGACAAGGAAGCTCACACTGTCCTTGTGAACAAGTTGGAGAACTGTGGGCTGGAGAAGTTTCTATGTATTTGTATTTGTAGTATTTTGTAGCTGAACAATGGAACTTGAAGTGCCCTCACTGATGTCACTCAGGAAGGAATTAGGGTCCTGCATCTCCATCCCATCCTGTGCATCAAGGTTATCAGTGACCTAGAGGAGGATGCAGAAGGCCTGGTCACCACCAGATTTCCCAAGATTCAAAGCTGTGAGGCTCAATTAATACGCTGAATTGAAAAATGAAAACAAAAAATATTCTCAACAGACCGGGAACAGGGGCCAAAACCCATCAGATAAAATTGAACAGAATTCGGTGTGAAATCTTGCTGTGAGACTAAAAGCCCAACTGCACAAATATAGGCTGGGGAGACAGGGCTTAACAGCCACACATGTGAAAAAGTCCAATGGGTTTGAGTTGACCACAAACTTCACAGAAGCCATCAGTGTGACATGATGGCGAAAAAAGCTTGTGAAATCTTAGGCTGTATAAATAGAAATACAGTTCCCAGATGGAGGAAGGTAATAGCTCTACTGTACCTTGCCTATCCAGACCATGTGGAATATGGGGCCTGACTGTAGGCCCCACATTTGCCAAGGCACATTGATAAACAACCAGGGCAAGTCACCCAGGCTAGGGAGCTGCAAAGTGTGAGAAATAGACAGAGGAATGGGGGCTGTTGATCCTGTGCAATGGGGCCCCTGAACCTTGGTCTGAAATAGCAATGTTGTGCATGGGTTCAATCATATTGAGCACTCACTTTGTGCTAAGCACTATGTAGAGGACTTTACGGATGTTGAACCCCCTCAGTGGAGTCACCATCCTCTGACTCAGAGAAATGGAGTAACTTACTGGAGGTCACACATCTAGGAAGTAACTGAGCAAGTGCCTAGCCCAAATCTGCTTGACTCCAAGTGAAGTGAAAGTCATTCAGTCATGTCTGACTCTTTGCAACCCCATGGACTGTACAGTCCACAGAATTCTCCAAGTCAGAATACTGGAGCGGATAGCTGTTTCCTTCTCCAGGGGATCTTCCCAACCCAGGGATGGAATCCAGGTCTCCCACATTGCAGGCAGATTTTTTACCAGCTGAGCCACCAGGGAAGCTCAAGAATACTGGACTGGGTAGCCTATCCCTTCTCTAGAGTATCTTCCCGAGGACCAGGGTCTCCTGCATTGCAGGCAGATTCTTTACCAGCTGAGCTACCAAGGAAGCCCTGCTTGGCTCTAAAGATCTTCCCTAGTGGCTGTTATACTGATTTTTGCCTAGAAAATCCCATGGATGGAGGAGCCTGGTGGGTTCCCAGATGGGGTTGCAAAAAGTCGGACATGACTGAACGACTAGCTTGGCTCCAAAGATTATGCTTTTGTATGAATAGCTAAAGGCCAACACAGGGCAGAGGAAACAAGGGTAGTCTGTGTGGCCCAAGTAGGCATATCTGGGATCTGTGGGTGCAGACTACTGGAAAGTATGATTTCAACTCAATACACACCTGGTTTTGGAGTTTTGCTTTGTTTTGATCTGTTTTGCTTTCACTTTTTATTATGAAAAATTTCAGATATAGGTAAAGGTAGACAAAAATAGCTTAATGAGTTCTCATGTACTTACCAGTGACCCACCTTCCATAATTATCAACTTGTGACCAATCTTGTTCCACTCCCATCCCTATCCACTTCCTATCCAAGGGTTATTTTCAAGCAGATTGCAGACATCCTATCAGTATATAAACAGGGATTTGAACAGTCAGACCTATCTTGAGATAAAACTGGCATCTGGGAAAGAGAGGGAAGGAGCATATTGAGCATGTTGTCACTAAAGGGATAAAAGTATCTCTGAGGCCATTCTCCATTCATACATACAGAGATAAGCCACAGCCAGCTCCCTCTTTTGCAAACATAACTGATTGATGGAGGCAGGGCAATGAGCAGAAGCTGATGCTGCCACCTGGGCAAAGGAGGCTACCAGGAGCATTGGGCTTACAAAGCCTTCCTCCAGGGGCATAAGCTAGGGAGCCCCTCTCCAGCCTAGAGCTGGCCCTGCCCTACTCTTAGTACTCAGGGTCTGCTCAGAAAGAAAGGGGCATGTATTTCCCTACCCCCAACACACGCACATACACACACACACACACACACACACACACACACACACACTTACATACTCACATACCCTATTAGAGTCTTTGGAAGGCATGTCCTTAGGCCACCTCTCACACCTTGCCCTGGAGCCTGGCATGAGTCACCTCCTCTCCATGGACACTTGGGCATAGGTTTTCATGGGAGCCAGCCATGGGAGCAAGCAAACTTCAAGGCTTCAGGGGCCTCCACCCCACAGCCTAGCCTTCGCTTCTAGCAGGTGACTCCTCTGGGCCCAACCTGCCCCCTCCCAAGGCCCTTTAAGCATGGCCTTTCTTCATCAGCTCCTCCCTCAGCTTTCAGTAGCCGCTCCCTACCCCACCTCACCATGTAGTGCCAGATCAACCAGGGTAACAGCACTTGACCCAATCAAGATCCAGAATTCCCTCAACTTTGGCAGGACTCTGGCCCCTGACCTGAATGGACATTTCCATGTCAATAGCAAAACAGGGATACAAGTTGGTTTTGACGGATCCCCCACTCACATGACTATGTTAGTTCATTGATCTTTGACTAGAGGGATTGGGCTCCCAGGGATCTCTCTGAATGAAGAATAATGGCAATTAACCTTTTAAATATGCAAATATATTTCCAGAGAAGGTAGTGGATGAGATAGCAGTGGATAGAAATCACATGATTGGCAATATTGGTGGTTGTTGGTGATAACAGTGGTGGCACAAATGTTAAAGTTAAAGCCAGTTAGGACAGTGATGTTAGATCTTATTAAGTTGGTGATAGTAGTGATGAAAGCAGCAATGGTGGCGATGAAGGTGGAAGAAATCATAGTGGTCCTAGTTACGGTGGTGGCAATGACTGAAGGTTTGGGCTCCAGGCAACTGTCTTTGGTGATATGAAAAATGCTTCCCACAGCAATTCTAAGAACCAAGGCACTTTCTGCATGCTCAGAGCCTGTCCTGAGAGCAGTCCCCTGGCCAGGAGTTTACCTGAATATTCAAGTTCTAGAGGTTTGTCATGATGACATCTGCTCAGTTAGGTCTCACTGCAGGCAGGAGAGTAGACCATATATATGACTTCTCTGGGATTCTGGGCCAGGATTCTGTGGCAGACCAGAGAGTAGGTTCAGACTCATACTGGTCTCAGGCAAAAGAGATACTCTACAGCACTTTTATCCATCTCATCTACCCCTTGGTGTGGATACACAAAGACTCAGTCAGGGAAAGCACTGTACCAGACTCTGGGCTTTTCTTGCAACTGAAGGCTCTATAGTGGCTGAGGGACAAGAGACTGGATCACCGATGGAGGCCAGGAAGCTGTTTTTTGCCCCCAGGAAGATACACTCCATCATCCTGGGCTAGAAGCCTGTCTGGGAGCAAGATAGGTTGGCCTCTAAATCCCCAGGAGTTAGGCCTCCTGAATTGATAGCCTGAGGCCCTTTGGACAGAAAACCTGATTTTGGAGGCCATGAGGAGGGTTTTACCCTTGCAGTAGCTACCCCAGGATCAGTGATGCCAAGTTGGTCTTTCTGGGGATGGCCCACCCCACCCCACCCCACCCCACTCATTCTTGGGTGGGGAGTGAGAAAAAGAGGGTTTTCAAGGCAGACAGATCTAGGTTGAAGTCCAAGCTCAGTTACTTCCTAAATTTGTGCCCTTGCTCCACTTTGTTGTGACTTAGTTTTCCTCATCTGGAAAATGGGCTCATAATCTGGATTTTTTTGTTGTTGTTGTTGTTGTTGTTGTTTGTTTTTTTCAGAGACATCTATGACATATTTCTACACTGTGCCTATCACAGTTTCCAGCACACAGTGGACGTTGTGTGACTAGGAGGAGTTCCTTTTCCTCCCTCTGAACTTCACTGAGAAATTAGTGCCAGTGCTCAGGACTAAGGGTCCAGGAAAGCCCCTGGTTTTGCCCAAGAGAGACTCAGAAAAGCTCTTTGCAATTAAAAGGTCCCTGATACATACCTGTGTAAAAGCCCATGGAGAGTGGGGAGGAGCTGGGCTGCAGCTGAGCAGTTCAATGAACATCCCTGCACCATCATGGCAATAAAATGCTTTGTAATCACTTGAAAAAAATTCTCTTCACCCACTTCCACTACCTACTCTGTGCATCTAAATATCCTCAAGCAGGAAGCTAGGTGGCCCAGAGCCTCGAGTTGTCACCATCTGGCCTAATTCACAGGGAAAACTCCAGGTTAAGCATTGGTCAATAGTGAAGTCTCCCAAAATGCCAAAGGGTGATGAGGTCTATGTGACTTGGAGAGAGAAGAGTGACTCTTTCCTGATAGCTGGCCAAGGAAAGGACACTATGTGCTTTCTTCTTGCTCTATGGTTCTCTGGCACCTCCTCTAAAGCCCCTCCATCCAGCTCAGAACATATGTTATCAGCTAATGCCTCATGCATTATTGGTAGGAAACTTTCTACTATTTACCTTGGCATGTGTATATGTGTGTGTGTCTGGGTGTGTGCTGTCTCTTCAAAGTAAACCACAAGTCTCCCAAGAGCAGGGGACACATCATTCCTTCTTTCTCCTCACAGCACAGGGCTAGGCACCTAGAAGGCTTGGTTCAGCTCACTTCTTGCCTCTGTGGTTGAGCAGCTGCTCAGAGTCCTTCCATAAAGTATGAAGATTTCAAATCCCTCCTAAGCTCTGGGTCTCTGGGCTGAGGGGCCTTCCTGGCTCCACTGAGATCATCACCCTGGTTCTTTCTTTTTCTGGGAAAATCTGTATAGGCCTCTGACCCGAGATCTCTTGGTCTTTCCAGTGTGTGTCTGTGCAAGTGTCTCTTGTGAGTGAACGTCTTCCAGTTTCTGGGAAATGAGGGCGGGGCCAATGCAAACATTGCAACTGAATAGAATCTTTGTGGCCTAATGATTTCGGAAAACAATTTGCACGGCAGGCTTATTATTTGGAGGATGGGAACCAGCTGTTCTCTCTCTCCCTGGCAGCATGATAAGGAGAGGACCAGAACTGCAGTTAGAGAGACTGAAATTTCTGACCTAGAGTTACAACAGCATCCTCTCTAGAAGCTCCCAGGGCCAGTCATCTTCTCCTACAGCTCCATCTGGCTGAAAGTTTCTTCTCTTTGGAAAGCCCAGGGAATAAGAGGACACAGGATAAGTAGCAATGGACAAGGCATGAACTGGAAGCTGTAAATAATAGGGCCATATGAAGCCCTGGGATAGAGATTTGGGACATCTTGGATGAGGAACACCTTCTAAGAGACTGCAAGCGGCCACATGCTCAGTTGCTTCAGTCGTGTCTAACTTTTTGCGATCCCATGGACTGTAGCCTGCCAGGCTCCTCTGTCCATGGGATTCTCCAGGCAAGAATACTGGAGTGGGTTACCATTTCCTTCTCCAAGGGATGTTCCCAACCCAGGGATTGAACCCGCATTTTTTATGTCTCCTACATTGGCAGGCAGGTTCTTTACCACTAGCACTACCTGGGAAGCCCTAGCTAGTAACCATATGGGGGAACTATTTCTCACTGAAGGCCAACGGTGTCAAATACTCTTAAATCTATTCATCTCATTTAACCTTCAAGTCAAGGCTTTGAGGTAAAGGGGTTATCATGCCCATTTTAGTGATGAGGAACCCAAGGTTCATTTGGATAAGTGAAGTGATTTGTCCAAAGTGACTTACACACACAGACAGCAAATGACAGGGCTGAGATTTGAGCCTAGGTCTAACTCCAATGTCAGTGCTCTCTCCATTGCCACACAGACTTTAGTGTCTAAAGAGAACAGTGACAAAAAGCTGGGCCACCTCTGCTGGTAAGGAGGGAAGAGGGTAGCATCTCCCCACTGGTGCTTGCCAGGAGCAAAGCTGTGCCTCAGGCCAGGCTTCACAGATGAAGCTCCTCAGGATGCATGCACCCTTGGCCCTTGATGCACCAGGTTTGGTGCCTGGGCTGGCGGGGGCAGCCTCTATACTAGAGCCCTTTCTGACTCTGAGGAAAGCAGGTGTCAGGGCGCCAAGCTCAGGAGTGACTGAGAATGGACCTGGCCCCACTTAAGGTAAAGCTCTACCAGGGCATCTGGGGCTCCTCCTAAGGCTGAGGTAGTACTGAGATAAGATGGCTGGTCCCCACTGTCACAAAGCTACTGAGAGGCCAGACAAGAGAAAGTATGTACTAGTGCCTAGAGATGGTAGCATGCACCTGGGTACTCATTAAGTGTTGGAATCTACATGGCCAAATGAAACCTTATGTGGTGAGGAGACCTGGGTCCTTTGCCAGTGGCAAGAGGGGGAGCTAGAAATCCACAGCACCTGGGCCCTGGCAACTCGGACCCCACTTCCCCTCCCTCAAGAGGGCTTCTGCTTTCTTCCGCAAGCCACAAGCAGCGAACTCAGCTCTCTTTCTATGTTTCAGCCATCTCACCTGCTCTGCCCTGCCCACCAGGGAAGATATCTCTCCTCCTTCCTGTCTCTGCAACAAATCCACAGTCCCTTTTCTGTTTTAAGGACTTTACTACTCTGGACAGAGAAACAAGTTGTGTCTGTGTTGGGGGAGGTCACCAAAATAACAACTCTGGGGAAGCCTCAAAGGGTCAAGAAAGCAGAGCTTCAGTTGCCCTTGGCATTCACTGAAGTTGAAATAGATCAGGGGCAGCCATCCTCAGAGGCATTTCCCAGACTCATTTTCTTTCATGGTCCCACGCACACTGCTTGTAACTCCATTCTTTCCCTCTTTTATGCCTTAGCTTAGGGATTCCATATTCCCCAGCAAGGTGCTCCTACACTCAGCACCCATTCCCATCCCTCCTTGATATCAGTAGGCCCCACAGATAGCAAAGATCCTCTTAGGGCAAAATAAGGAGCATAGCCATTCCATCATTCACATTCACCCAAACTCAAGTGGGTTATTTACATGAACCCTGGAATGGCAGTACTGGGAGGGAGCTTACAGATCATTGAGGTCATCCTTCCTCCATGTCCTTACCATATCAGGGAATAGAGAAGGGAACTGAGGACCAGAAAAGGGAAGAAAACTCCCCAGGATCAAACAGTGAGTAAGAGACTGTGCCACCAAAGGCCAGGGCTCCTGAAGGTTTCAAAGGCCCTTGGATCTTGCTGCTTTGGATCAGACTTTCCAACTCTGGAAACCAGTAGTCTGAACCCTGGGGAGCCTTGGAGGGTGCAACAGAGTCAAGTCCCGCCTACTTTCTATGGGGAGTTTCAGAGGAGGTTTTCCCCTAGCTGAGGGGTGCCTTAGGCAGTCCCTCACGTCTCAGAGGAAGGAAATTTCCATCTACTGCTAGCCTACTGCGTGCAAACTGATCCCATGTGTGTTCTTTTCATTCATCCTCAGGACCAACCGGCAGCATTATTATCCTCATTTTGCAGGTGAAGAAAGGAAGTGTCAGAAATGTGAAGGGAGACATATGTGAATAGGTCACATAGCTAGAGAGTGACGTTCGGGGCCTGGAGCCTGTGCCCTGTGACCTCCATCCCACTGCCACAGAGGGCTCCTCAGAGCTCACCTCAGCCATGTCGCTGCTGTAGCCCATGCTCTTTTCCTCTTCCACTTCTGATCCACCTCCCACCCTCCGGGTGTGACCTGGGGAGGAGTGGCTGGTGAGGAATCCAAAAAGCAGTGCTCCTGAGAACAACTAGGTCCTGACTCAGCCACCTTTGAGTACCTTCAGCACACTGCAGAACCAACATCGTGTGTGCGTGTGTGTGTGTGTGAGATAAGCTGCATGTCTAGGTCAGTTTGTGGTTGTGTATGAGGCTCTGTACAAGTGCCTGAGTCTTGCAAGGCTTCCCTGGTGGCTCAGATGGCAAAGAATATGCCTGCAGTGCAGGAGACCTGGGTTTGATCCCTGGGTTGGGAAGATCCCCTGGAGGAGGGCATGGCAACCCACTCCAGTAGTCTTGCCTCGAGAATCCCATGGACAGAGGAGCCTGGCGGGCTACAGTCCATGGGGTCGCAAAGAGTCAGACACGACTGAGTGACTAACACTATCACTTTCTAGGTCAGTTCGTAGTTGTGCACGAGGCTCTGTACAAAAGCCTGAGTCTATGCATGTGGGGTTCCATTTGTCTGGGTTGAAAGAGACGTCTGGAACTGTGTGTGACTGTGTACATGCCTCTGGCCACATGTGTCACTGCATTTGTGGATGTGTATTTATTTGTATAAACATGTGTCTGTCCTTCATGCACCAGCAACCATGTGTGTACCTGATTGTAAGCAGGTTTGGATCTGTGCAGTGTCCGGGCATGACTGTGGTGCCTATGCTAGTATCTGTGCCTGCTGACACTGTGATTGGTGTGGGTACCCAGGTGGGCAGAATACCATGCGTGTGATTTATATAGTCACTGTGTCCACAGGCGCATGATTGCCAGGGTCTCTTTGTGCAGCTAGGGAAAAGTCAACACACCTGTGTCCAGGTCTGGGGCTCTGTGTGAGGACATACGTATGCTGTGCACACGAGTGTGTCTGCACATGGATCTGCAGCTGAGAGTACCTGGTACATGTGGAGCTCCGGGCACACCCAGGCCGAATGTCAGTCTCCAGCAGTGAGGCTCAGCAGTCCCTAGCACCCCCAGCACTTATGCCCTGCCTCCGTGCCCAGGAATCAGGACCCATCGGGTGTGAGCATCCCTCTTACACCCTGCCAAGTGCACTAATCCCCCTGGGGAAGTCATTACCAACAACCGTACACAGCTGGAGTTGCTTAATCACTCTTAAGAAATTTCTTTATAATCTGAGTAAATTACTTTAATTACTTGCAACTACCAATTAGTGTTTGAAGGTTTCCCTTCCAGAGAAACAAGTCTCCTGTTCTGGACTTCCAGGCCCCTCCTCCTCCGGAGTTAGGGCAGCTCACCTGGCCACCCCTCCTACCAGGCGCCAGGCTGCCCCCTCCTCTGCCCACAGGGCCTGGCCACAGTAGCCCAAGCCCAGGCTTGGCTTCAGTGGGGGGAGGGGGCTGGTGCTCAGTTTCTCAGTGGCGCCCCAAGCACTTTGTCCTGACCCCAAGGCGCATGCCTGAGGAGGAGGCTAAAGCAGTAGCAGGCCCTAGCTTAGCCTCCCCCAGCCCAGCCCCAGAGGCCTGGCTCAGTTCTGGTCTTGTCCTGGGCTCTGCTGCCAATGGGCTGCCTTCTCCCCAATCACGTGGTAGGCAGGGCAAGCGGCCGCTGCCTCTCAGTTTATTGCATTGGGAAGGGTACAGTGGGTGCAGGTATTTTAGGGCCAAGCCAATCTTCAAGTCAGGCTGCTGCCAGTTTCTCTGAACCCCCACATGAGGCACTGGCCCTCCCCTGATTCCAGGGAGAGAGAGCCCCCTGGAAACTCCCAGAGAGAAAACAGTGGGCTGTAAGAGGAGGTGGAGCACTGGCATTAATTGCTGTACTGGTTCTGCTTCACCTTGGCAGCATGACCTTGAGCAAGTCACTTTCCTACTCGAAGCCTCAGTATCCTTATATGTAAAATGTGGAAGGTGAGGCTGACCCTCATACTTAGGTGCAGAGATTAAATCCCTGCTATGGCGCCAGGGACCACCCAGGAAGTGCTAATTCCCCATATGTCAGGGGCAGTGGCCACTGAGAAACAAGACCCTATTGCTCCCTTCGAGGAGCTTCCAGTGTCATAGGGGAGGTAGGACATAGGGAGAAATAACCAGAACAAAAGGAGAAGTATGGTACTTGCCCTAAGAAGTGAAAGCCACTCAGTCGTGTCTGACTCTTTGTGACCCCATGGACTATACAGTCCATAGGATTCTCCAGGCCAGAATACTGGAGTGGGTAGCCTTTTCCTTCTCCAGGGATTCTTCCCAACCCAGGGATCGAATGCAGGTTCCTGCACTGCAGGCAGATTCTTTACCACCCGAGCCACCAGGGACACATAAAATATTGAGGGTGGTCAAAAAAATGAGAACAGAAAAGGAATGCTTCTTTAAGGCAGCTGTTTCATTTGGCCCTCAGCTCACCTCCTTCACCCTTCCCTGGCTTCATTTAGACCCTGGACACCTGGGTGGAGCATCTTCATGTGCCTGGATGCTGTGTGCCTTGTCATATAGGAAGGTATGAGATATCCCCCGGGGGCTGCTCCTTCTTATTTGAGTGCCTCTGTGTGTGTGTGTGTGTGTGTGTGTGTGTGTGTGTGTGTGTGTCAAACTTGGAGGAGGATAAAAAAAGTGGGTGAGGACAAGGAAAGAGAAGATGCTGCCAGGGAGTAAGGTTCCTGCTTCCTCTTCTCTGCCAGCAATTCTCTCCCTCTGCCCAGTGCTGGGCAGCAGCCCCTGTTCACAGAACACAAGGGACCTACCTCCTCACCCACTCCTGCTTAAGGGTCCCCTTTCCATCCACTCAGTCACCCCTCTCCATCCATGACACAGCTTCCAGCTACTCCTCATTTCTTCTGATCTTTATTTGGACACAGTTCTCAGAGCTTTTGTTCCTTCCACATCCCATTAGATTGCCCCCATGGTGCTGACAACTAGGTAATGTTAATATTCCTTGTTTTAAGGAGGTGGAAACTAAGGCACAGGGAGATGGTAGGACTAAACTAAAATAAACTGTGTTGCAAGATAAACTCTTCAACCCATAGCCCCCTCACTATATGGCTTGGCCTCTGGAAGTCCCACTAGCCATCTGAGGGGCAGGCCTGGGAAGGCCTGGAAGGGAAGGCAGCTTCCACGCCCGGGATGCTGGGAGCACTTGGGTCCAGCCCCACACCCTTTTCTAAGCTTTAGTTTCACTGCCCTCCCCTTGCACCACCTCAAGGAGATTAGGGAACCAGCAGCCTCCTGGGTAGGCAGGAGGGCTGTGGGGGTTAATTAACTGTTTCCCAAAAAGCTTTGAAGATGAAGGCTCCTCTTGGCGGGGCAGAGCGGGGTTGAGCAGGCTTGCAGAGCCACCAGTGAATTGGGGCGCCAAGTTGTTATTAAGGAAAAATCCCCAGCTTCTGGCCTCCACTCCACCCCCTTCCAGGTGCTGCCAGTGGGCTCCTCGCTTAGCAAGCTCTCCGGATTCCATGCCCTACCATGCCTGGGCGTGCTCTCTGGAGGTGTGAAGCCCTGATGGAGGAGGGGGCAGGACCTGGTCTCTGGCAGGCAAGTAGGGGAGCGAGAGGAGGGACCTCAGGCTGGAGGCAATGCAGGTCCCAGGGGCCATGCAGAGGGGAGGATGGAGGCACCACCTAAACATCTAGCCTGTGAGCCTGTCCCAGCTTGATGTAAGCAAGGGGGCTGTGGGTTTCCACCTTGGCTCCCCCAAGCCAGGATTTCTTCACAATCTGCCTATATGAGGACCAGATCCACAGGTCCAGAAAGATGGCTCTTGATTCAGTGCCCTGTGTCCTCAGAAGACCAGAACTGGTGTTGGAGCTGTTTTACCCCAGGAGAACCAGGTAGAAATAGACATCCTCTCACCTGCAAGTCAGAAGTTTTCCATCATCACCTCCTTGCTCTCTTCCTTACCTCCCTCCCTCTCTCCCAGTGCTCCACGACCCCTGACTCTGTCCTCAAGCTTACAGTTTAGGTGGGGGGACAGAGTTGTAATAAGATAAAATATAACTATTTAACCCAGCATTCCTCTTCTGAGCAATTACCCTACAGAAGTTCTCACACGAGCACAGTGATATATTAATACACAAAACTGTAGTGTAGTTTAAGAGGGGCAAATTGTACACAATCTAAGTGGCCATGATTAGGGTTTAATAAACTATTAATAAATTAATAAACTATAGGTTTAATAAACTATTCCATACTATGGAATCCAACGAGGCTGTTGAAAAAAATAAGATACACCAACACAGGCAGAATGGAAAGATGCCCCACACCTACTGTTAAGGTTAAGAAGTAAGTTGTAAAACATGTGTGCGTGTAGAGTAAGACCCTCTTTGTGAAAAATGAAACCAGTTCTACACCTCCGTATTTACTTATGTCTGTGTGCATATGGCATAGAGCAAATTTCCAGCTCCCCCCACCCCTGGGGTATTGCTCCTGGCCTGAAGGTGGGCCTAATGCTTCTTCATTAACTTTTGTCTTCTTAGCCCAACAGTAGCAGATGTACAAGGCAAGAACAAGAAGAAAGCTAGTGCCCTGAGCCAGCCCTTTACAAGGACCAAACACGTGTGGCTAAGTTCTCCCCAGCCGAGGCTGCCTAGTACCTCCGGAAGCCATCCGTCCAGACCCCCGCCTCCACAGCAGATGGCTTCCTCCAGCGCCTGTCAAGCAGGATCTTCCCAGAGCTGACAGCATCTACCCAGCCTCTGGCAAACATAGCTCCCTTCCCCAGTCAAGGGCCGGGAGTCTACAAGGGAGTATATCAGGCCCCCGAGAGGGAATCTGGGAAGCCAGAGGTAGGGCGTCAGCCCCCACAATCTGGTGGCAATTGAAGGAGGGAGGGTTCAGATGGCACCCAGACACTGAACTGGGTCAAGCTGAATGGAAAGGAAATTTGTAGAGACTCCTGGAGGGACGGTCTCAGAACTCATAGGAGCTGCAGAAGCAGATCCCCTCCGTGCTCATCCCAGCCCCGAGACTCTGGCAGTATTACCCGCATATACAGATGAAGATCTGCAGGCTCAGAGGCAGGGTCATCTACCACCAGCTGGCTGGATGTGAACTTGAACCCAAGATTCAGGTCTTACTCTCCTCCCTCGCCACCCCATGGTGTTGGGGGGAGCAGTCCCCCACTGTCTCTCAGGATCTGCCTCAAGAACCATGTATCAGCAGCATCCTCTCGAGCTCCCCTCTTCCTCCTTTCCCTCTCCCAACTCCAGAACTCAATCCCCAGCAAATCTCTGAGCTCAGTTTATAAAGCGTGCTTGAGGCCTTTGGTGAACTGTGGTCCCTGAAGGGCTGGCTGGGACCCCTTGGCTGTAGGAAGGACTGGGAAGGAGCCTCAGCCCTGGGGTGTTATGGGGTGGGGCAGGGGAGAAAGCCAGGAGCTCCTCTGATTTTCATTTCTTCCCTGCATCCTAGTACCCATCAGGCAGTGCCAAGGCAGGCTAAGGCTGCCTGGAAAGCAGAGAGAGTAGAAGACGGCTGCAAAAGAGTATTCTTTTGGCTAGAAAGAGAACTCCCAGGTTCTCTTGTTACCTGACTATCGAAAGTAGCATGCCTATTCCCACCCTTCATCCCCACACCCACCAAAACTTCCAGGCCATAGCAACCAAGATCAGGACAGGAGTCCCTTCCAGTCACTCGGTTTCATCACCAACTCCTGGCTTCTCACACCAGCTAGCTCAATCGCTCCCTTAGGGAGATGAGTCTTGGGGGACTCTTAGTGGGTCTTTTGGGGGCCCTAGACAGGTGTAGGACACCAGATAGGTCTACACTATCTCTCTGTGGCCATGGCCTGAGGGATTAACCTTTCTCTGGACTCAAAGCTTAGAAATCCTTGACCTGTTCTCCTTGACCCATCAGCCATGTGGCAAAAGTGAGAATTTCAGCCTGGGTGAAAGTCCCCTCCCACTGTTGCTTGACTGAACTTCTAGGAGCTACACAGTGGCTGGCATGCTGGTGGCAGGGAATAGGACAGAGAGATTGATGCATCCCAACTCTGCCCCTACTAGCTGTGACTTGGAGTAAGGCCCTCCCCTCCCTAGCTTCCCATTGCAACCCCACAGGTCACAGGGTTGATGGAGGTTCCAATGAGTCAATGGATGTAAATAAACTGTGTAACAATAATAATTTACTGGATGCTCACTACGTGCCAGGCACTATTCTAAGCCCGTTTTGGATATTAACTCATTGAAGTTCCACAGCCACACTATGACCTGGGGACCTATTGTTCTTGCAAATTTATAGAGATTTTGAGGGAGGATATAAGAGACAGAGAGATTAAGTAACTTGCCCCGGGTCACAGGGCTAAGGAGGAGCGAAAGAAAGAAAGAGAAAACTTGCTTAGTCGTGTCAGACTCTTTGCGACCCCATGGACTGTATAGCCCATGGAATTCTCCAGGCCAGAATACTGGAGTGGGTAGCCTTTCCCTTCTCCAGGGGATCTTCCCAACCCAGGGATCGAACCCAGGTCTCCCACATTGCAGGCGGATAATTTATTGGCTGAGCCAGCTAAGCCAGGAGTTAAACCCAGGTGGCCTGGTTCCAGAACCTTCACTCTATACCACTGTGTGTATGTGTGCTCAGTCATGTCTGACTCTTTGCGACCCCATGGACTATAGTCTGACAGGCTCCTTCACCTATGGGACATTCCAAGAAAGAATACTGGTGTGGGTTGACATTTCCTATTTCAGGAGATCTTTCCAATCCAGGGATCAAACCCATGTCTCTGGCGTCTCCTGCATTGGCGGGGGAGTTCTTTACCACCGTGCCACCTGGGAAGTCTATATCACTGGGTCATAGACTATAAAAGACTGCCTTGGCCTCACTATTATTTTTTAATAGCTGCCTCTAACTCGGGCAGGTTGCAGCTGGAGCTCTTCAGAGAGGGAACCGGAAGGAAGATTCATAAAGGAGAAACCATGTACCTGCTTTCTCAAAGCTGGTGGAGGCCTTACTGAAGGCTGCAGAGGTTGGCTCCGCCCCTTGCCCTGACTATTGGCAAGGATCCCTTCCTTGGCCACAGTCTTGGACTTGGAGGAGCATCTGGGCAGCTCCCATCTGGGGGAAGAGTGGCGGGGCCGGAGCAGTGGGTGAGCTGCTAATCAGAAGCAGGGGGCCTGCTGGGCGCAGCCCGACCCCTTGGCTCATGCCTCAGCAGCAGCCAGCACCTGATGAAAAGGCGCTGCTCCAACCAGAGCTACCGGTGGCGGCAAGACGCTGATGGAGGGCCAGAGAAGCCCCTCCCCAATGGGCAATTGCCCACCACTCAGCTTTGATAGCCAGGTCCAAGTAGCAAGTCCCTGGCCAGGCAGCTCCTCGGGCATTGCATACATTCTTCCTGGCCAAGAAGGAATGCAGCAAGCTAACAGGATCCAGATGTGGGACTGCATTGGGCTTGAACCCCAAATACCAGCCCAGCAGCTGGAAGACCTGGGGATACACAGGAAGGCTTCTGGGAACTCCTGGCCTCCTGGAGGGCCTGGAACCCAGCCTCAATCCCCTCGAGTCATTCTCTAGGGGTGTAGGGGTTGGGCTCAGAACCTGGACTCGGACCTCTGCTCCCTCTTTTGATTATGGGCTTCATTCTGACCCTCAGTCCCACCCCTACCCATGGGAGTTGGAGAGCCCAGTGGGTAGCTCAAGAAGGCGTTTGCAAGGTCCTGTGCTCCTCTTCCAATCAGAAGCCCCATTCTCTCATACCAGCCAGCTGAATAGCCACCCCTGAGCTGGTCCTCTTTGTTGAGGGGGCGGGGAGAAGAGATTTTGGTCAGCCATCAGGCTCAGCGGGCACAAGACCTGAATGCCAACTCCAGCTCCACTGTATCCTAGCATCATGGCCTCAGGCGTGTCAGTTTTCTGAGGTCAGTTATCCTATCCCTGCAATGGAACCATGTGCAGGCAGTTCTACCATGTAAGGAAACACAGACCCTGGCCCTGAAAGCTGAATCTGGCAACTAGGGGCACAGAGGGAAAGGAATACAACTCCCCAGGGAGCTCTGGAAGGTGCCATGGCCCTTCACTTTTACATGCTTCTTTCACCCTCAGGGCCAGACTGTGCTAAGCAAATGAAAAGGGTGCCTGGGACCCTGCTGCTGGAGCTAGAGGGCGGGGAAGAAAATGAGTACAGGCAAGTCTGGGGGCCTTCTCAGACTGATTCCTTTAAGAGCTGCTGCCACTCAACCCAAGGCAGTGCGTTCATCAGTCTGCTTTGATCCCAAACTCCATGAATATGTGGCAACACAGAGTGCTGGATAAACGGTTTGTAATAGAATGTGATGGGCTCTTAAAAGCTCTCCCTATCCCCACGGCTCTTTTCCAGCCTCCAATGATCCCAGAGAGCCTGAAATTGCACCATGAGCACTTTACAGTAAGTTATTATTTGCCATTGACACCACAGTGTGAATTAGTTGATTAGCTGACTGGAGAGCTGGGATGGATGGGGCGGGGAGGGGGATGGTGCGTGCGTTGGAGAGATTGTGTCAGAGGCTTGCAGACCTGCCTGGAAGGGTACATCTGGGCCTGACTCAGGTACAGGGGAAAGTAGTGCCAAGCCCCCAAAATGCTGGACACAGGTTGAAGAGCTGATAGGATAGGGAGACTGCATTTCCTGAGGCACTGGACTGGGAAACAGAAGACCCAGGTTTGAGTTCTGATATTGCCACTGATCAAATTGAGTGAGCATGGTCGGTCATGAACCTTTTCCTGAGTTTCGAGTTCCCATCTGTGTACTAGGGAGAGACTGCCCTGGATGGCGACAAGGCAGGTGGAATGGTTTCTAAGTGCTATCTTAAGGAGAGCATTCAAGGATCTGAATTTCTCTGAATTTCTCAGACCCAGCAACTCTGAGCTGGGTCCTGCCTAAGGATTCCCTGTGGTCCTGAAGAAGGGGAGGGAGCAGAGCCTTAGGAAGATGAATTCTGGGCCACAGGAGTAGGGAGCAAAATGTTCCTGCTTTGTAGGATACCCAGTTCCTCATCCACACAAGCTCAGAAAGGTAGCTAAAGAAAGAGGGGAGGAAGCAGAGAGGGAGTGAGAGGGCTAACCCCAGTCTATCCCCCTCACTGCATTCGCTTTTAAAATAAAACCCATTTATATATAAATGTTGGCTTGATGCCCAGTCTCTGTAGAAAAGCTTTTCTGTATTAAACGCTACAATGAATTAAATTAACCATAATGATTTCTTTGTGAATGAAAACCTCTCTCTCTCTCTCTCTCTCTCTCTCTCTCTCTCTCTCCCTTCCTCCCCCTCCTTTCTGACATGGTTTTGATCAGGTTTTCCCCTCCCTCCTCAACTCCAACACAACCCAGCACCCTTTCCACTCTGCCCTCCCCAATCCCACCAACAGCACTGCCTTCCCCGCAAGTGACCAGTTCTGTAAAGCCCTTCCCAAGGTTAAACTGATGGTCCAATGTGAAGCAGGAATTGGTCAGCCCAGGGGGGTCCCTGTGCACAAATAGAGCAGAGGGTATGGCCTGGGAAAACACGTGCCTGCCAGGGCTCCTGTGTGAGGCTTTTCCAGCTTCAGGATACCTCCTTGAGCTTCACTTTCCTCATCTGTAAACTGCAGTGAGTGGTACTGAGTCCAGGAGACTGATAAAGGGAAAGTGGAAGGGGGCACACACGTGGGGGAGGGGGCTGTGGCACTCAGGAGAGGAGTAGATGTGAGCAGAGGTATTCATGGGGCATGCCCAAGAATTCCTGCATCCCAGAGGCATCTCCAAGTGTGGGCCCCTGGACTCTGGCCTGTGCTTGTGTATGTAGCTGTGTGTGTGCCTAGTGGAACACAGGTGCATGGGAGTCTTGATCTGTGGGGAACCCACCTGGGGCTAAGCCCTGTGCATGCAGAGAGAAATCAGAGGAGCTCTGCCTTTGGGCACGCCTAGATGCTAGGCAAGGACCACTTAGAAGAGGGGCTATGACTCCCAGCTATCAAGAACTGGGGAAGGCTGCTTGAGGGTGGTAACTTTTAGCCTGGGGACTAGAAAGTGGGGCCCCGACAACAAACAATCTTCCCCATGGACACAGACCTTTGTATTTCCAATGCCCTTTTATAGGTATTATGTCATTTCTCCCACACATCCTAAAAAGTATGTGCTATTATCCCCACTTTAGAGATGAAAACACTGAGGATTTCAGGCCTCTAGTATGAGTCAAGAAAAGACGCTGATGCTGGGAAAGATAGAAGGCAGAAGAAGGGACGAGTTGGTTGGATGGCATCATGGACTCAATGGACATGAGCTTGAGCAAGTTCCAGGAGATGATGAAGGACAGAGAGGCCTGGCGTTCTGTAGTTGATGGGATCGCAAAGAGTCAGACACGACTGAGTGACTGAACAACAAGTACCAATCAACTCGATAACCATGGACTGGCCCCAGCCCACTCTACACATTACTTCTCTGCCAGGCCCAGTGGCCCTTGGCAACCACAGCCAACATGATGACCACAGTCCTCAAGCTGTGCCTCATGCAGCCTTCTTCTACTCCTTTGCCACCACCTCACATGGGTCAAACTTTGGGGGAGGACATCCTTTCTGTAGTTCAGTGTCCCCATCTGTACCATGAGAGGTACTCAGAACACAAGCCACATCCCTGAAAACCACCAGGCCACTGCGTGTCTCTGGGTCTCTTCCCACACAGCTTCCTTTGCTTCCGTGTGGGCCTCCCACAACCCTACTGACCCTGTAAGTCTCCTGGGTGCCTAGTTAGAACTCCATCACCACCTGCCTCACACTCATTCCCTGGACTCTGAGCATGACACCTCAATAAGACATTCGACGATTGGTTGACATGTCGTGTCTGGGTCTCCCACCAGGTGGTGAGGTCCATGAAGGCAAGGGTGATCTCTGATGTACTGCTGTTTCTCCAGGACCCAACACAGAGCCAGATGCTGAGATGCTTGTGGAAAGAATGGGGAGGGGGGAGAGTCTTTTCAATGCAGAGTAGACTGAGGTATTCATAGCCTTCATTTCCCCCCCAAAAAAAATGTTGAAATAGATGAAGATTTTATGATAGTTCTATGATGTATCAGCTTTGAAAGGGTGAAGTCAAAGGCAGGGGGCTGCCATCAAGGGAAAGCTTGAAACAGGAAGAGAAAAGAGTGTGCTATGGCTGGGGCTAGTGATGGGAAATGCATAAGTCCCAGGTTGATGAAGTCTTCCTACCAATGCTGAAACGCCTCTGGAAAAATCAGGTCCTGGCAGCAATGGAGCACAACAGGCAGATGCTGCAGGCTCCCAAGGGCCAACCACAGACACAAAGGCAGATCCCCTTCTAGGAGCTGGAATCCTCAGAAGATTTGTTGCGAGAAGACACAGGAGTCTTGAGTTGCAAGAGAAGTGAAGAGCAGGGGTGTGAAAGAAAGTCCTGCTACTACATTCTGCCTTTCACTCCACCTTCCTCGCCCTTTAGCTGGTGGGCCCTGACCCTGCCCTGGGACTGCCATGGTTGCCCCTGGCTCCCAAATGCACAGACATCTAGCTCAGGCAGAGGAGAGATTGGCAAGGCCATCTCTGGGCCTCCAGCCCCTCTGAGGCTCCTCCATGGAGGGCGGTCATGGGGGCCACATGGGAGGGAGACTGGGCAGTTAGGCTGGCCCAGAAGAGTTTGGCAGGATGCCAGCGGGCCTGCCCTGGCACAGAGATGTGAGCGGATGGCCGTTGCAACTGGTCTAATTGCTGTCTCATCTGCTCTCCCAGGGGCTGATTCCAGAGCCAAGCAAAGGGAGGTTTCTGCTGGGAGACTTGAGGGAGCCTGAGGAGAGGTGGAGGGCCCGGCACGTTGAAAGGCCCTGACAAACCCCAGCATGCCCAGGGCAGAAACCCAACTTGCCGGGGTTGGGGCGGGAGGTGGACAGGGAGCAATGAAAGCAGAAGGGAAGGGCCTAACTTTCCCATCATGTGCTCTTGGTTGCCCCTTGACCCTGTGTCTCCTCCTGCTCCTTTTCCCAGGATCCTCACTCACCCTTTCCCACCTCCCTACCTGCCCTTGTCACCTCAGACCACTGCTGTCAGGCTCCCATCCCCACTTCAGCTCTCACCCTGTCCCAATAGATTGAATTACAAAAGCCAGTGGATACTTTTCTATCCTTAACTCCAGTGTACCTCTCAGCCAAATCTGATACGTGACCCCCACCTCCTCCTGCTTTCTGAAAATCTCTATGTCCTAATTCTATCCTTCCTCTTTAGATGCATCTTCCCTGGTTCATCCTCCTACTTCTCTTACCTGCTTTTCTTTTTCTCAGTCCCTTTCCCAGGCCCCTCTTCTTCAGCAGCCCCCTCTTTAAATGTTGTGTTCCCCAAAGTGCTGCTTGCAAGCTCATCTCCCCCATAGATGCTCCCTAGGCACGCTCAGGCCCTCCTGTGGTTTCCAGTATCTCCTCTGGGCAAGTGAATTCCAAAACTCATCTCAACCTGGACCACTCCCCCAAGCTACAGCTGGGATAGACATTTACCCAGTGGTCATCTCTGAAGACAATGCAGAGCCACCTTGCCCCAAATCGAACTTATCATTCTCCCAGGCCACACTTCTTCTAGTCTCATATATCAATCCACTCAGGCTCTCAAGCTAGAAACCTTCTCTCCTCCCTCTCCCTAACCCCTCACATCTAATTAATTACCACGACCTGCCAATTTTACCTCCTTAATAGCTCTGGAATCCATCCCAAGCATTCCATCCCTACAAACACTGCCCTAATTCAGGCCTTTATCATTTCTCTGCCACCAGAGTGCGACCTCCTCTGACCAGCCTCCACACTGCAGCCAGAGAGCCCTTTTCTGCAGACATATCTGAGCATGTAGTTCCCCAATTAAAATCTGCCAGTGATTCCCCCATCATGTCCAGAGTAGATTCTAAGTTCCTCAGCCTGGCACACAATGCCCTGTAGGATCTGGCCCTACTCACCTATCTCACCTCTGAGCCTTGGCATGTACTGTGCTTTTTCATGTCACACTGGTACTGTCAGCCTCCTCTTCAGGTGACAAATTCCAACTCACCTGGGCAGCTTGGTGGACTGGATAAGGTTATAGGTTAGGGAGCCTGACTGCCTGACCAGCCGAGTCACTTACTTTCTCAGTGCCTTAGTTTCCCTAATCTATAAAATGGGGATAACAAAAGTTTTTCTCATAAGGTTGTATTCATCTCATAAGGAAGTAAATTAGATCATGCTTGTAAAGCACTTAGAACACTGGCACATATTAAGTGCTGTATAAGTGTTAGTTGTTATTAGCTATTATTCCCCCTTCAAGGGCCAGCTCACACATTACCATCCTTGCAAAGCTACCTCTTCCTCTGAGACTAAGATAAGTGGCCTTCTTCTGGGTCCCTAGAGCCCTTGCTAAATTCCACTGTGGCACTTGAGATCATCTGCCTACTGCTTGACCTTCCTTCCCTGCAACATGATATCAAGCACTGAGGTCTATTTATCTTTGTATCTCTAGCGCCTAGCTGAGGAGTTTTCATTTGAGCCTCCAAATGACATCCAGCCGGATAGTACTAATATTATCTCCATTTTGCAGATGAAGCAACTGAGGCTCAGGGTGGTAAAAGGAAATTTCCCAAGATCACACAGCTAGAAATTGACAGAACATGGATTTAAACCTAGGTCTGTATTATGCCAAACTCCCTGATCATTATACTTTATCTAACTGCCTTGTGGGAGGGAGTCTTAAAATCTTGTCCTGGAAGGAAGGATTAAAGGAACTAGTGGGTGCCTGGAGCAGAGATAACTCAAGGGCAAGGGCAATCATCTCCCACCCATCTGTTTGAAGCTTACCGGTGCTTGTATGTGTGTTTCAATAGTGGTGCCAACGCATGTGTTGGACATGTGTGCAATGAGGTCATGCCAGAATGCTAGGGAAAGAAACCCAGAGATGAAGACCTTCATCTCAGAGACCCTACTTACTTTTGTAAAGTCCTCAAGAGTTTACAGAATGCTTTCCCATCCCATTTTGTCCTTTGATCAACCTCACACACCTGGAATGAGGTAGCCATGGCTCACACAGGGCAGTGACTTACCCCAAGTCACCCAGCTCCAAAGTGACAGAGCCAGGACTCCAACATCTAATCAATACGTAACAGTTTCAACAAGCTCCATTCTGTTCTAGTTGGAAGTCTGAGGAGAATGAGACCTTGGCTGGGGAGGGTTCTTCCCTTAAAAAACGGATATGTGAATGCTGCAGTGGTTTGAGGATGGCCCGCCCAGAGGATTGAAAGACAAAAGAGGAGGTCTTTGAGACTCAGTATTCTCATCTATAAATGAAAATAACATCCCCAACCTCATCTGGTAAATGTAAGTCTAAAATGAGGTGAAGTATATAAAACAATCAGACAAATGCCCGTGCATCTGTAGGCACTTAACAGATACAACACTTCGTCTGAATTCTTACAATATTTGAAACAGTGACAAAGGTGTTGCAGGAAAGTTAGTGTGTCAAGAGCCAGGCAGGGCTGGGTTTTGAAATACCACCTCTGACCCTTACCAATGGTACGGCCTTGAGGAAGGCATGTAACCCCAGGAGTCTTTCTTGCATCATTCACATCTGCCTTATGAAATTGTTGTATATGAGAGTACACGTGTGGAATCCTGGCACAGGGGCAGGCATTCATAATGGTAGACACAGTGATTAAGACTTTGGAGTCATACCGCCTGGATTTCAAGCCCAGCTGCATTATCTACCAGCTGTGTGACCCTCGACATGTCACTAAACTTCTCTGTGCCTTGGTTTCTTCCTCACAGAGATAGTTGCAAAGATTAAATGAAGGAATACATGTAAATGTTTCGAACTGCTTCTGGTACAGAGTATGTGTTGGTGATTATTGTTATTATCAGACAAAGGCCTGAGAAGAATGAAATAACACCCCCTCCCCACCTCTTCATGAACAAAGACATTAGTTGAAGCCAGTCAGAACAGATTAATAGGGTTCTTTTCATTCAGCTTCCTAAAGGCTCAGAATGACCCCTCAGGGGCTGGGGCCCTGCTTGTAGGGGTTGCTGTGAGCAAACCAAATTTTAGCCAAGATGCCCCAGGCTCTCTCCCAGATTAGGCCAGAGCTGTTGAGAGCCATTGCAAAGGCTTTGTTGGGCTTGGAGAGCTCAGAAACCTGTTACCTGACATCCCAGCTCCCTCCCTATGGGACCAGAGGTGGGAATTCAGAAATGATGCCATCATTCTCACACCTGACTCTGGAACTTATGGCTACAGCGGCTACAGGGGTTTGGGTTTAATGGGCCCAGAGGCAGCAGGGGGCAGGGCAGGACTGACTGCTGGTGCCTGGGGTCCAGGCCTAGCTGGCCAAGAGCAGGCAGTCCCCCCTGAAATTCCAGTTCTGACTCCATTTACAACAGGCTTCCTGGAGACCCACTGCATTTTCCCCCTCCACTGCTCTAGGCTTTCATAGCCTCTCTGAGCCCAGGCCAGGCCCAGCTAGGCCTTTGGATTCCCAAAAGGAAGCGGGAGACCCAGTCCTGGCCCCCTTGCGTCACTGATCTGGCTGGGGCTGGGCTCCGCAAGACTTTAACGGTACAAAGCTGTAGTCCCGAGTAAGTGACCCCTCCCCGCCTCGGCCCCCTCCCCATCCCAGCCCTGCCTGGCCCCACCCCCAGTGCCGCGTGGAGGGAAATCAGGAGAAGCCAAGGAATTGTTTGTAATTAGTGTGTTTTTAAAGGCTTTTCCGTGAGCCTTTAGCAGATTTCAGGGGAGGGCAGTTTGCCAGGGAGCATTGAAATGGAAATCCTGTGTTCTGGCCCAGACCCTCTTAGAAGGAGATTCTTCCCAGAGAAAAGGCCAGAAACCCCGCCCCCCTCCCCCAGGTCCCCATACGCTGCTGTGGTCAAGGAAGGCGGGACTCAGCAATGTGGGGCGGCTTTGTGGAAAGGCTTTCCTGCCCACAGGCCCCAGCTCTGCCTCAGGACACCTCGGTTCAGCCCCCACATGAAAGGCTGCTCCACAGGCCCCCAGCTCCTACTCCCCCCCACCCCAGGGGCACATCCGTTCACCTCCCCCACGCAGAATAGATAAGCACCCGCTTTCCCCACTCTCCCCAAAGGCAAAGCAGTGGCCCTGGAACATGGCACCTCCAGGGTAACCTCCTCTGAAGTTACCCAGAGGTCATGTGTACAAGAAGCACATGAACAGAACAGAACAGTCCCTCCCACCTAAACAGCATTTTACAGTTTGCCATGCCTTGGCACTCCCGAGATCCAATTATACCTCACAGCAACACCTTGAGTAGATACTGTCTAATGTTACGGGTTCACAGAATGGGGCTGGGGTCATGACTTGCCCAAGGATTTTTAGCTAGCAGAATAACAGAGCTGAGTCTAAAGCCAGGGTCTGGAGGGTGCCTTCTTCCCCTCCCCACCCCAGGCTGCCTCTTCCACAAGCTGGCTGACACGCAGGCAGGACGGCTCTGGTGCAATCCCTGGGCCTTGTGGTCTGGGATCATTTCCTGTGGCCTGAAGTACTTATTTGCAAGCTGTAAGGACTGCCCGGCTTCTGGAGGCCTCGATGAATGCTTCCAGCTGGGAATTTAACCTTCTCAGACCCAGCTGTGGCTCTTGCGAGCTCTCCAAGTTCTCACCCATTTTCCTAGACCCCCCTGAGGTAAATCAGCCATGTATGGGTGGGGGACAATGTATGGAGTAGCACTGAACAGGGACCCAGAAGACCCGGCCCTACCACCCACTTGCTCTGTGATCTTGGGCAAGTCCCTTCACCTCTCTAACCTCCAGTCAAGACTTAGAAAGTATGCTTCCCTGCCTGAGTTCCAAAGCCTGGCCTCTTGTTTTCATTGGAATATGAATGGAACTGACCTCCCCTCCCATAGCTCCTCCACATCTCAAGGTCTTGGGAAAACCTGGAATTATTGCATGTGACAGCTAGCTATGTAGGCCCTTGAGGCCAATGAAAGTTGCCCCCTGCCACTCCAGAATTGTACAGAGGAGCAAACTGAGGTTCAGGAAAGGGGAGTGACTTGCCCAAGGTCATCCAGGGATGCCAATGCTAAGGTTATGGCATGGGAGATTTTCGTCTCCCCCCAGCCCCACTAAGCCATTCCCAATAAAATACTACTACTACTAAATGCATATTTCAAGTCCTATGTAGCGTGAGTAAAAGCATCTTCAGAAAGCTTTGCAATTTTTCTTTATCTGTAATACCCATCCTCTAAAGAATCACAGTGTTTGCTGGCCTCCAGAGATGCCCTGCCTTCCACTGGATGGCTGCCTTCCTGAAGGCCCTCCTGGTGGGGACACAGCAGCCATGGGCTCCTTGCACTCTCTCCAGAAGTCTCCTCTATGCGTCTGTGAACACGTGCCATCCCTGGATCTCTCCTTTCAGCCCAGGGCTAAGGGCCCTGGGTCTCTCACCCACAGTTCTCCTTAACTAGGGGAGGTTTCTTAGACACAGCCCCACTCTCCTCCACTTCTGCCCTGACATTGGCTCTAGGAACACAGAAGTGCAAGGAGAGTCTGAGATTTACAAGACAGTAAAGACAGCCGCATTCATATTTCAGAGGTGACTTTGTATGTTGTCCCCTGGTGTCCTCCTTCTGCATCAAGGTAAGAATTTCTGAGCCTGTCCTAGTGCACAGAACATTGAGGAACTATCACACCTCTAGGTTAGAGGTGCAATAGCCCTTAGAGACCTCTGCTTCCATCCTCTCAAGTTACAGATGGAGAAACTGAGGCCCAAAGACAAAGAAGGGACTTAAAAACCCTGCAGTGGAGCCAGGACCAGAAACCTCTTCTGCCCCCACAGCCAGTGCTTTTTTTCTACCCTAGCCCATACCCTGCTGCTTCTTGCGCCCACGTGCAGGCTCAACCATGTGTGCGCTAATGCAGGCTGATGGCTTCTGGGAGGGTCACACATGGAGCCACACACCGGCCCTTTCACTCTGACACATACCCCAGCTGGCTGTCCCCTGATACATATTCCTCCATCCCCGTTCACCGCCACCTACCCACCCCCCATCCCCTCCACTCTGCATCCCCTCCACCACCCTTGTCCAAGCACGCAGCCAGTCCCACATTGAATCACATGCTCCTCCCTGCCGGTGGCCCTGGGTCTGTCTCTCTTTGTCGATATGACTGTCCACGGCTGCGCAGAGAAGAGCTGGGCTCAGAGGTGCACCTGGGGCGGGGAGACGGGGGAGGGGGGCAGCACAGGGGCACTCAGTGCAACAGAGCTGGAATGTGTGTGTGTGTGCGCGCGTGTGTGTGCATGTGTTTGTGTGCGTGTGTGCGTGCATGCATGTGTGTGTGTGTGTGTGTGTGTGTGTGGTAGGTATTTGTATGACTGTAGGCTGGATTCAGAAGTCTCCCCTGGGAGGCTTGGGGCCCAGCCATACCTTAGATAAAGCAGAGCAAGAGGAGGAATCTTTATTGTTTAGAAAAAGAACAGGAGGGGAAAAGAGACAGGGTTAAACAGCCTGCAAAAGATAAGCCCAGGAGTGGAGGCTTATTCTGGCAGAGACCGGGAGCGTCCTGGGGAAGCAGCCAGGCAGATTTCCAGAAAGTGTGAGCTCACGGGCCACTAGACATTAGCCTGGGCTGGGGTGGGGTGTGGTGGAAGTGGGGGCAGCCTCTCTAGAGCCTGGAGGAGAACTGCTGAGCTGGGGAGGGGCCAGGCAGAGGCCTCTAACTACAGAGATGTGAGGATGATAAGTCTCTTGGGCTGGATGCTGTTGGACTGTGCCTGACACACTGTGGGTGCCAATCCGTGATTACTAGATGGATGAATGAATGAGTACATGAATGAAGGAATGAATGGGTTCTGTCTCCCTTTATCACCATGAAGGAGCCCAGCCCAAGCCCACCTCACAGACAGGGCTGGCTGCATGCAGAGAGGTTAAAGCAACTTGTGCCTCAGAAAACAACCTGAGCCTCTTCCTTGTATGTGCAGTAGATGGGGCCCTGGCTCCTCATCTGCATGGGCAGCAGAGCCCCTCATGGCCATGTCATCTAACCTCCCTTTCCTTCTGTCTCAGATGGAGAAACCGAGATTCAGATTGGGGCATGAATTTGCCAAGATCCCATAGCCCACTGGTGGCAGAGCTCAGCCTGGAACTTGCTTTTTTTCACCAGGTATCAGCGTCTGCTGTTTCTCCTGGCTGCCACCTGTCTCTGCCACCTCTACAGCAGTGCCCTCAGCCTCAGACTCAATGGTTTCCGGGCCTGGGAGAGCCATGGGGAAACCAAGAAGGGTGGAGAAAAAATGAGAAAGATGAGAGATGAGCTGGGGCAGCAGAGGCGGGGCCCCCTGGCTGTGAATAGGGGCCATGCCCCTTGGAGAGAGAGATCTGCTGCAGCCCCTTCTGCCCATCCTGACACTGGTGAGGCTAAGCCAGGAGCCCCTCACTCCCAAAGGTCCACGGGGCAAGGCATGTGTTCCCCACACACCACATGATGCACAGGCATGCACACACACAAGCCCAGGGTATGTGTCCCACCGTGTGACAGAGGCAATGTTTATGGAGACAGTCTCCATCCCCCCACTTCACAGCAGGGCCTGGCATTACAGCTAGAAGGAAGTATTGGGTGGCTTGGGGGACAAAGGCCCTTGGAGTCCACACGCCTGGTGGATATTTTTCTTGTTAACACACAATGCTGCTTGCATAACTGGAACTGGCTAGACAGTGTGAGAAATGTTTAGGGCTTGAGAAAAAGCAGGAGGAATAAATAGCCACAAAGCCACAGGGTCCCATGGGCCGCTTTCCTGAGGACATTCTGCTCCCCCACCCTCCCACACTCACATGAATGGAAGGGAGGCTGCAAAGATGGGACAAGCCCTCATCTCAGCGGCCCAGACTGGCCCTGTCGGCCCACAGGGCTCTCCTCTGTGGGCAGAACCTGAGGTTCTCTATAGCCTCTCATCTTCTTGCCCAGCTGACTAAACACTCCACTGCCCCCCAGGCCTGACTCCTCATCAGTTCAGTCTCTAGGCTATGTCCAGGCTGGAGAACACTGGTTGGACAGCTGTCAGGGCTGGGGCCAAAGGGATGTCTCTACACCCTGGTTCCATCTACAGAGTGAAGCCAGTTGTTTCAATTCAGCTTTGACCTTGCCCCAATCTTACCCTGAATTTCAGTGATAAAGCCAGCCCTGAGATGGGAAGCAGTGGCTTAAAGGCCTGGGAAAGATGTGGGGGGATGAAAAAGGAAGCTGATTTTAGCAGATTTAAGAGAACTACTTTGCCCCAAAAGTGGCCAACTTCTTTATCTCCTTAGCTAGTCCCCCGGCACTGAAGAATGTATAGGTGTTATCTTAAAGCAGAGGGCTAGGATGAAAGCTCAAAGGAAAATGTGCCAGGATGCTTTACCCAGGTGCTCAAGAAGTCACCCATCTGAATGTAAGGGCAGGCATGCAAAGCAAGCGAGCAAATTGACAGGAAACCTGCTCCCCTTGGTGGCCCAGGCCAAACCATCCAGGTCAGGGACCACGTTTTGACAAACACTTGTTCCGGAGCAAGTAGGGTATACAGTAAATGACCCCATGACATCCAAAATTCTGCTATTCTAGGATTTGGGATGTTGTTTTTGTTCAGTCGCCAAGTCATGTCTGACTCTTTGCCACCCCATGGACTGCAGCACACCAGGCTTCCTTGTCCCTCACCATCTCACAGAGTTTGCCCAAGTTCATGTCCATTGCATCGGTGATTTGGGGTGGGGAAGCATCAGAAACATTGCCTTCTCTGGCTCCTTCTGCTCGCTTATTTTGAAGACACCAAAGTTCCTGTCTCCATACCCTGTGTCTTTTCTGGACACGAGACTTCCTAGAATTTCATTTTCTTCACACTCACCCCTGCCTTTTCCTATCCTCAGAAAATCCCTACCACCTTTTGGGAGTGGGACTCCTTGAAAAGAGTCCACTCTAGTCACTAAGCATCCCCACTCCAGTCCTAGCTCTGCCTGCCCCCGGAAAATGGGTAAGTGGAATCTGGTGACTGGCACCCCTGGGTCCCTAAATGAGAAGCATGTTTGTTTATAGCCAGATGAAATCCATCCCTCCTCCCACCCCTTCCCCCAGCCACGTCTGTGTATATGTCTCAGAAGTTCCTGCCATGGCCTCTATACCAAGCTGGCTTCTCCCAACCTTCCCAGCCCTGGATCCCTTAGAGGAGGGGCTGAGGCAGCTGCCACATTCAGCGTGGCAGAGCCGCTAGCTCAGTACAAATCAGAAACACATTGGAGGCAGGGAGGGCGGGAGCAGACAGGCCGGGGCTGGGGCCCATTAAGGCCGGAGCCCGGCCACGCTGTTTGCCGTCTCCACACAGGTTTCAGGTCTGCCTCCTGATTGTTTGTTTGTCTCGGTGATGAGAAAGACCAAGAAGGCAGCTGACAAGGACCATGGGGGGTGGGAGGGGGAGGCCCTGGCTCTCACCATCCTCCCCACCCTGGAACTCATGGAGTGCAGGAGAAGCAAGCTGCCTCTGCCTCATTTCCCTACCCCCACCCCCAAATTCCAAACAGATGTGCAGTCAGATTCTTCCTCTCCTTGGTTGGGGGAAACAAAAGAAATTAAAAATGGGACCCTAGAGACACTACTTTCGGGAGTACCCTAGTATAAAATAGGGATGAAAGGGAGATACAGGAAGGATTTCCAGAGATGCAGGTAAGATGGGAGAGGTGGAAGCAGCTCAACCCTCTCCTAAAGACAGGTTTGTGAAGATTCCTATCCAGGGCTGGGCAGTTGTTTGGGGGGAGGGGGTGTGCCTGGAAGGATGATTGCTCTGGGAGGTCCCACTGAGTTTCAGATGGAAAGGATTCAAAGATGTCTGCAGACATGAATAGAATCTCTATATCTTGATTCGCTGAGTCCTGACTTAATCAGGGCTGGCGTTTGCCATCATGGAGTCTGGCCCTCTCAGAGATAGAGGCTCTGCGGCCCAGAGTGGGGAAGACATTGTTCAGTGGCGCAGCAGACCAAACTCTGGAATGTCTAGATTGGAGGCCTCCTGACTCCCTGTCCAGTTCTCCCTTCGTTTCACGCTGCTCCCCTTTCTTGGTATTCTCTGATTTTCCAGGCAGACACTCCAGCCCTCTCACTCTGTCTGGCCCCAGCTCCAACCGAAGGTCTGGGCTGACTCTTGTAGGCTCTCTTGAAGTCTAAAAGTTATCTCTGGTTTTGCTTCGTAGCCATGGTCCTCCATGAAGAAAGTTTTTACTAGTGCCTGTCCTCCACCCATTGCCCAGGCCAGCCTCAAACATCCAGAGTTGGCTGTGGGCAGTGTGATCAAATGGTGAGCACCCAGCTCAGGCGACAGGGCCAGTGACTTTGTCTCTGGCAACATAACTTCCAGCCTGCCACTGGCTAGGCCTTCCCCTGAGCAGGAAAGTCTCGTGTCCAGCCCTGTTACTGTCTCTGTCTAGCTTCCCCTCCTCTAAGATCCACCTGCCTCCTGGCCCGGTCTACCCTAGCCCTCATCTCCATCCATGCCCACCTGAGGCCAGGCTGTTACTGGATGCCCTCTGTGTTCCTGGCAGGGCTTGGCCATAAATACCCCCAACAACACATATGTGCCCACTTATGTGCACGGACGCTTGATGTGTGCACATACATACCCTGTTTCCATAAGTTTCTGGTGATGGCTGTTCCACTATTTGGGCCTCTGGAGCTGGTATAGCCTCACCTACCATTAAAACTAGCAGCCCAGCCATCACCCACAATCTACTGTCCACTCAAAGCCCTGGCCCCAAGGGCCTTTTGAAAACTCCTGACTGTGTCAGTGTCCAGGCCAGTGTTGTCAAAGATCAATACTAAGTAACAGGTTTGGGGAGATAATGGCTAAGGAGATTAGATTCTTTTTCCGTGCTCTTGTACTCACACCTCCTCCCTCCCTCCCTCCCTCCCTCCCTCTCTCTCTCTCTCTCTCTCTCTCCCTTCCTCCCTCCCTCTCCATCTCTCTTTTTTCTTGCAGTAAATTCCAACCAGATGGGCAAGCCTTCTTTCCCACTTCTGAAGTTGAGGGGGAATATCAGCCATGAGGGAACAAGAAATCACTCCCTTCCTCAGACTGGATCATCCCAGCCTCACCGGGTCTCCTATTCCAGTGCCTCACGCCTTGCCGGATTAGACCAGATATTAAAAAGTATTTCCTAAATCCTTTTTGTTCCGAGTCTACTATTGACACTTGTGCTTCCCTCTCAGCAGGGCCTCAAACAGGATGGGGTGGTGGGGATGAGAGGAGAAGGGAGGGGAGCAGGACCCACTTTCAAGGATTTGGCTATCTGCAAGGCCAGACCCAGGCTGCAACCCCATTATCAGGGGAAAGAAGAGCTCAACTCCTGGGCATGACCGAGAATATCAATGGAGTGTTGTGTCTGCCTGGACGTGCTCTCTAAGCCCAGAGACGAGCACAGACAGAAACGGCAGCTTTTGGAGCAGTCAAGTGCTGCTTCTTGCTTTGCAGCAAGAGCTGGGCCTTGTTATTTGAGCTACAGACAGATGGATTTATATGTCTCTGTGTGATTTTTCCTTTAGAGAGCCGAGGCCCAGAATTCCTCCCTATGCATGGCAGAGATGGGACAAAGCTTCTCACATCTAGCAATGGTCCCAGAAAGAGCAGGGGGACCTGAGTTGGCCTGAGCCACCTTGTTTTCTGGCCTGCTGCCTCTTATGCACACAGCTGTGGCCATAGAGCCACCACCCTGGCCCCTAGGGTTGACCCCAGCCTCAGCTGAAACTTCAGCTGATACTTCCTCAGCTGGACTCCTGGTTTGGAGGTCAGCATCATCCAAAGCCGGTCTCACACCAGCGTGTGCCTGTCTTGTACCCAATACCTAACAGCTAGCCCCTTAACCCATCAGACCGGGCCCATCCTAGGACTGCAGAAGGACACCATAAGAATACCATCCTGGCTTGCTTCCCTAATGCGTGTGTGCTCAGTCGCTCAGTTGTGTCCAACTCTTTGCAACACCCATGGACTGTGGCCCACCAGGCTCCTCTGTCCATGGAATTTTCCAGCCAAGAATATTGGAGTGAGTTGCCATTTCCTACTCCAGGGGATCTTCCTGACCCAGGAAGATTAAACCCATATCTCTTGTGTCTCCAGCATTAGCAGGTAGATTCTTTACCACAGCGCCACCTGGGAAAGCCCTACTTCTCTGATGAGTAACGATCATAATGTATAGCTACTATGTGCCAGGCACTGTTCCAACGGCTTTACATGTATCCTGTGACATAGGAACTCTTAGCATTACTCTCATTTTACAGAAGAGAAACCTGATGCACAGAGAGGTTAAGTTACTTATCCAAGGTAACAGAACTTGTAATTGGCAGAACTGGGATTCAGCCCAGTGTAGAGATCAGATCCGTAAGAATATAATCACTGTCCTCCAGGACTGCTACCCTCACCCCATCCTCCCAGTCTTCCCCGGATTGCAGTAAGACCTCCCAACTTCATGTCCTGTGACTCTGCCTCCATGAGCTACCTATCAGAGTCTCCTTCCCAGATACCACCCACCTGCCTGACTCTAGCCTAGATTCTGACTCAGGGCTTGCTGACCTTCCTGCCTGCTGGTCTGGACCCTGGCTCCTTGCATCCGTTGGGACATTCCTCCATTACCTATCCTGCCCTATTCAAGCATTTCTTCAGAACTGACAGGATGGTTACTGCTGCTGGAGATTTAGCACATTGTCATCCAATAGAAATATAATGCAAGCCATGTATGAAATGTTCCAGTAGCTAGGTTTAAAAAGTAAAACAAGAAAGTTAAATGAATTTTAATAATGTCCTATTTCACTCACTGTATATAAAATATTATCATTTCAACAAGTAATCAATGTAAGAATTATTAATGAGATCTTTTACTTTCTCTTTTCACAGTCAGTATTCCAAGTCCAGGGTGTATTTTACATTTCCAGCACATCCAACCTGGGCGCTACCAAACTGAATAGCATATATCTAGAGGCAGACTGTGGGTCTGAGGAACCCCTGGGATGGAGGTAACTGAAGTAACCCGGGGTGGGGGGAGATGGTGCACTGTGAGGGGCGGGGTCAGAAAGGATGCTGACTTGGGGTTCAGAGACCCCGGCTCTCCTCTTGGTGCTGATGCCAAGTCATTGGTAAGCTTGAGTAACCCCCTCACCTTCTCTGGAGACTTCAGTGAGAAGGTTTGCCTAAAGACTCTTCGAGTTGGAACATTCTACTCCCACACCCCTTCTGTCCCCTGCACACCCATAGTATCTAGTTATCAGTAAAACAAAGGCCTGTAAGTGATGAGTCCCCTTTCTCAAGAATATACAACTGTGGCCTCATCTGCCTCTTCTAGAAATATCCCTGGTTATTTGGAGCTTGGCCCTTTATTCCTCATAAACAGTGGACTTGGCCTTGGACTATCACTGACAAACTCCTAAATCTGTGCAAACAGATTGGTCTATTGGTCTAGATTGGTCACCTTTCCAATCACAAGAGCAGTTTGAGCAGAGGCAAGCTCAGTGATGTAGTGAGTGATCAGGTCTGCCTTTCTAGAAAACCTGGCCAGCTCGGTTTTTTTGTTTGTTTGTTTTTTGTTTTTTTGCATACATCCCCCTCCATGATCTATGTATCCCACACCAACCCAAAGGGCTTTGATAGAAGCTTGACTGTATGGATCTTAGACCATGGGAGAAAACTAGGCATATGAAATGTACTTTTACCAGCTACACACACTCTTGGGAATTCTGTAATCCACAGCCCCCATCCCCCTGCCTTCCCGCTGCATTCAGAGTCACTAGCTGAAACTGAAACCGTAGAGCCTCCAGAGAACTTTTTTAGGCATGGTTCTGATCCTGAGAGTTGAGCAGACAAGGACGTTTCCAAATGGTTTGGACTAGTAACAATCCAACTGGAACAATGTTGGCCCATTAAAAAAGATTCTTCTAAAGAAAATATAACCTGTTTAAAATTAGTATTGGAGTAAAGTGACCTTCTTACCAGTTCAGTTCAGTTCAGTTAAGACACTCAGTCATGTCCGACTCTGTGACCCCATGGACTGCAGCACACCAGGCTTGCCTGTCCATCACCAACTCCCAGAGCTTGCTCAAACTCATGTCCATCCAGTCGGTGATGCCATCCAACCATCTCATCCTCTGTCATACCCTTCTCTTCCTGCCTTCAATCTTTCTCAGCATAAGGGTCTTTTCCAATGAGTCAGTTCTTCACATCAGGTGGCCAAAGTATTGGAGTTTCAGCTTCAGCATCAGTGCTCCAATGAATATTCAGGACTGATTTCCTTCAGGATTGACTGGTTGGATCTCCTTGCAGTCCAAGGGACTCTCAAGATTCTTCTCCAACACCACAGTTCAAAAGCATCAATTCTTCAGTGCTCAGCTTTCTTTATAGTCCAGCTCTCACATCCATACATGACTACTGGAAAAACCACAGCTTTGACTAAACGGACCCTTGTCAGCAAAGTAATGTCTCTGCTTTTTATTATGCTGTCTAGGTTGGTCATAGCTTTTCTTCCAAAGAGCAAGCGTCTTTTAATTTCATGGCTGCAGTCACCATTTGCAGTCATTTTGGAGCCCAAGAAAATAAAGTCTCTCACCATTTCCATTGTTTCCCCATCTATTTGCCATGAAGTGATGGGACCAGATGCCATGATCTTAGTTTTCTGAATGTTGAGTTTTAAGCCAACTTTTTCACTCTCCTCTTTCACTTTCACCAAGAGGTTCTTTAGTTCTTCTTTGCTTTCTGCCCTAAGGGTGGTATCATCTGTGTATCTGAGGTTATTGATATTTCTCCTGGCAATCTTGATTCCAGCTTGTGCTTTATCCAGCCCAGCATTTCTCAAGATGTACTCTGCATATAAGTTAAACAAGCAGGGTGACAATATACAGCCTTGACGTACTCCTTGCCTGATTTGGAACCAGCCTATTTTTCCAACCAGTTCGAACTGCTGCTTCTTGACCTGCATACGGATTTCTCAGAAGGCAGGTAAGGTGGTCTGGTATTCCCATCTCTTGAAGAATTTTCCATAGTTTGTTGTGATCTACACAGTCAAAGGCTTTGGCATAGTCAATAAAGCAAAAGTATTTGTTTTTCTGGAACTCTCTTGCTTTCTCGATGATCCAACGAAATGTTGGCAATTTGATCTCTGGTTCCTCTGCCTTTTCTAAATCCACCTTGAACATCTACATGTTCATGGTTCACATACTGCTAAAGCCTGGCTTGGAGAATTTTGAGCATTACTTTGCTAGCATATGAGATGAGTGCAATTGCGCAGTAGCTTGAACGTTCTTTGGCATTGCCTTTCTTAGGGATTGGAATGAAAACTGACCTTTTCCAGTCCTGTGACCACTGCTGAGTTTTCCAAATTTGCTGACATATTGAGCACAGCACTTTCACAGCATCATCTTTTAGGATTTGAAACAGTTCAACTTGAATTCCATCACCTCCACTAGCTTTGTTTGTAGCTATGCTTCCTAAGACCCACTTGACTTTGCATTAGGATGTCTGGCTCTAAGTGAGTGATCACACCATCATGGTCATCTGTGTCATGAAGATCTTGTTTGTATAGTTCTTCTGTGTATTCTTGCCACCTCTTCTTAATGTTTTCTGCTTCTGTTAGGTCCATACCATTTCTGTCCTTTATTGTGCCCATCTTTGCATGAAATGTTCCCTTGGTATCTCTAATTTTCTTGAAGAGATCTCTAGTCTTTCCCATTCTATTGTTTTCCTCTGTTCCTTTACATTGACCACTGAGGAAGGTTTTCTTATCTCTCCTTGCTATTCTTTGGAGCTTTGCATTCAGATGCTTATATCTTTTCCTTTCCTTTTCTCCTTTGCTGTTAGCTTCTCTTCTTTTCTCTTACCTTGATTCATGGACCTAACATTCCAGGTTCCTAATCAATATTGTTCTTTACAGCATTGGACTTTACTTCCATCACCAGTCATCCACAACTGGGCATTGTTTTTGCTTCGGCTCTGACTTTTCATTCTTTCTGGAGTTATTTCTCCACTCTTCTCCAGTAGCATACTGGGCATCTACCGACCTGGAAAGTTCATCTTTCAGTGTCATATCTTTTTGTCTTTTCAAGCTGTTCATGGGGTTCTTAAGGCAAGAATACTGAAGTGGTTTGCCATTCCCTTCTCCAGTGGACCATGTTTTGTCAGAACTCTCCACCGTGACCTGTCCATCTTGGGTGGCCCTACACAGCATGGCTCATAGTTTAATTGAGTTAGAAAAGGCAGTGGTCCATGTGATCAGACCTCTCATCAGCAAAGTCAAATGTCTGTAGAATTAAAATAGATATTCTACTTCCAGTTCATGAAATGATTTTTCAGTGATGATTCAAGATTTTGTTTATGGGGTGAAATAGGCCAGGATAAGTTTTTTAGAGGAGTAACATTTTGCAAGTGGGTACCAGAATACAAAAAAGGGTGTTTAGTTTCTGCATTACCCCTGAGAGCATCGTTTCAAGACTTGGTCTAAGCTCTTGGCCACAGGAGGTATAGGTAAGTTTCTTCCCCCATCTGCAAGGTGGGACTTAGTGGAGCCTGCCCTGTGCTACTGTGACCCAGAATGGTTGTGAGGGAGGCCCTGATGCCATAAGTAACAGCTGCAAACAGAGTCTATAAACTTCCAAGTGCTGGGCTTACCTAGAAAACGGAAGTGCAAATGTGCAAATTCCTGGTGGCCTCTGGCTATCCTCAGCACATTCAGTGTCCAAGTGGAAGCTCAGAAAATGCTTTGTCTACCATGGTCCTGGAGTAGACCAGACACTAGGAAACAACTGGAGCCTAGGAGGGATAACAGGCATTCTGAGTCAGAGGTGAGGCAAGAAGAGGCAAAGGATTTAAAGATCTCAAATAGGGTCTTGAACAGAATTATTAATAATAATTTTAAAACACAAAATGTATACAGCATTCTTCCTTTTGGGAAAACACTTGGCAAATCTCAGTCTTAATAACAATTCTGGAAAGTGAGAACCATGGTTATCTCCATTTTATTGCTGAGACCCAGAGAGGGTAAGTCATTTAGCCAAAGTCACACAGCTACTAAATGGCAGAGCCAGGATTTGAATCCTAGGCTATCTGATAATAAAACTATTCTCTGTTCACACCATGTTGCTCCAGATTTCAGAAGAATTGTGGATGAACACATCATAATGCTACCAGGCTCCTATAGTGATGTCCAGGTACTATTCTATGTACTTTACTCATATTAACTCACTAATACTCACTATGACCTTATGAGGTAGGTACCCTTATTATTCTCCTCACTGTATAGAAGAGAACACTGAGGCACAAAGTCACTTATCTAAAACCACCCTGCAGAGCCAGGATCTGAACCTAGCATCTGGCTCCAGAGCATTTAACCACTTCTCCATGCTGCAATTTAAGCCAGGCTGTGTCACACCTAGGAATCTTTGAGTTAGCGGCAACAGGGAAACCACCCAGGACCTCCCCTGCAGACTGAATCCAGCAACCATCACCCAGGATCATCAAGCCTCCATACCCACTTTTTAAGAAAGCCCAGCTGAGCAGAAGCAAGCTCATTCTGACAGAGAGGCAAGGTGGTGTAGTGGAAAGAATGTGGCCTCTGGCATGAGACAAACCTGAGTTGAAATCTTGGCTTTAGAAATTACTTTGTGACCTTGGGCAAATCACCGAACTTCTTGGGATGTCAGTGTCCCACCGCTAAGGGCTGTTGTGAGAAGCAAATGAAATGGCTATATAGAAACGTGAATTATATACTCCAAAGTGCTCTTGAAGGTTAGTTGGAATTGTTAGTTGTTCTATAGGGCCAAGTTCCTCTGCCCAAGCTGAGCCCAAGCGGCGACCAGGAGAAGTGGGCTTTAGAAATGCTAATAGCCCGCGTTACTGGCAGGCGGGAACAATAGAGGAGGGCGCCTTGAATGGGGCGGCCCAGCCTGGGAGCGGGGCTCCCCACGTGGGAGCTGAGTGAGGGAAGGGGTAGAGGGGTGGCTGTTCCCAGCGAAGGAGATCGGAGACTGGGCTAATTGGAAGGGGCTGGAGCTGCCAGGGGAGGAAAAAGGGAGGGGATTACCTGCAGGTCGGCGCCCACGGGGGCGGGGCTCTCAGGAGGGGAGAGGGGATGGGGGTACAGGAGCCCGGGCTGGGGCCGGGTGTGCAGACCCACTCAGCTGGAACCCCAGAGATACAGGGTCGGGGAGCCGGGGCCTGGGGGTGGAGATGGAGCCGGGAGATTCTGAGTCGTGCAACTCCAGGCCCAAACCTGGGCTGGAGGTAGGGAAGATGGGATAACTAGTTTCTAAAGCCAGCTTGGATCCTGACCTCCTTGGGTGACTTGAGGATGAGCCTCCCTAGTGCCAGGACTCTATGAGGGAAGTCTGTGTGTGTGTGTGTGTGTGTGTGTGTGTGTGTGTGTGTGTGTGTGGACTCTATGAGGGAAGTCTGTGTGTGTGTGTGTGTGTGTGTGTGTGTGTGTGTGATGGCCTGGGACTCTATGAGGGAAGTCTGTGTGTGTGTGTGTGTGTGTGTGTGTGTGTGTGATGGCCTGGCTGAGGGAAGGCAGGAGCTGAGTCTGTAACCTTCTCATTTTTCCCCTCCTCCTCCCCTCCATGTCTTCCCTCTCTTCCTCTCCCCGAGTCCTCTCCCTTTGCCCTCCCCTCCCCCTGCACCATGAAGGCTGTTTTTGTTCCTCCTCCTGGTCTAGCCCCCCGAGGTGTGCAAACAGGAAGGACTTCTCCCCGGGCAGTGAGTAAGGAGGGAAAAATGAGGTGTTGAAAAGATGACAAGTCGCCCTGTCAGAGCTCACCTTGGCAGGGAACAGGCGGCAGGGGCTGGCGGGTGGTGGGAGGGGGGTCCACCCTGGAAGCCAGCCGACATGTGCCCAGAGCCAGGCAAGCTGATCCTCAACAAGCAGGCACTGTGTATGCGTTTGTTTGGCTTAGAAAAGCACCCCCCCACACACGCCATTCCCACCATCAAAGATTCCTTCCTTTCCTTCCCAGTAGGAAGAGTAAAGGCCGCTGGGCCAGAGGTTTAGAGTGTGATTGAAGGGGGTGGGGCAATGGGAGGGGGCTGGGCAAAGGCCCAAATCCCTCTTCGATGTTTGGAGCCTTGCATCCAACAGCCCCCTGGACATCCCCTGGCATGTCTCAAAGGCACCTCAAAGTCGACATCCTAAACTGAATTTATCAATGCCATTCTCCCCACCCCTGCATTCTGTCCCTCCTATAGAGTTCTTATCTTAGTAAATGACCTCATCATCCAGTCACCCAAAAGCCTAAATCTTGGGAGTCATCCAAGACTTCCACATACCCCCCAATTGGATCAGTTTCCTAATCTGGTCAGTTTTCCCTCTTATCTCTTGAATCTGTCTCTACTTTCACTCCCCATGGCCACCACTCTCTCATTCATTCATTCATTCACTCATTGAGCAACGATTTCGTAAGTGTCTACCATGTGCCATGCACTGTGCTATAGCCATTGACTACTCAGCTATGAACAAATCTGATTGACTCATGCTCCCATGAAGTTTTGTGCCTGACATGTCTAAGTTCACTGCAGTAGGATGGGGCTCCCTGGATGAACCAATTTCCAAAACTCTTCCCACCAAGCAGAACAGTTAAGAGCAGTGCCTGGGTTTGATTTCTGGCTCTACCACTCATAGCTGTGAGACCTCAGACAAATCACTTAATCTGTCTGTGCTTTGGTTTTCTCACATGGAAAATGGGAGTAATGATAGCACCTACCTCGTAGGGCTACGAGGATTGATACCCATTTTTTATGTATTTTAATATTTATATATATATATATATATATATATTTAAAGTGCAAGCAAAGTGTTCTATTAGCATGGTTAATTTTATTATTTAAAGTATGCAGTGAAGCAGGGCCTGATGATAAACCAAATTATCGGAGCCCAGAGGGAGGCCTGCCTGGGAGGCAGTGGGTGCTTTCAAAGGCCCTGCCAAGAAGTCCGCATAGGAAATCTAGCACAGTCCTGATTAGCTAGCAGAGGTCTGGCATAATAAATCCAGGTGAAGAATCCAGAAATCCAAAGGGTAGGAGGCAAAGGGTGGTAGATTTGTTACTATCAGTAAGGTTTGGGTACCAGCCCCAGCTCTGCCATTTCCTAGCTGTGTGACCTTGAGCAGGTCATTTTCCTGATCGAGCCTTAGTTTCCTAAGGATAGCAGTTAATAGGTTTTGAAAGCTTAATATTCATCAGGCACTGTTTTCAGCACTTTTAACGGCCCCTCAAAGGGAGCTACTATTATGGAACTCTCATTTCACTGATGAGAAAACTGAGGCATGGACAGGTTAAGGCACTGGCCCAAGATCACAGAGTAAGTGAAATGCACACCTGGAACCTGAAAGCAGGTATCTTTGAGACTGGTGATTGGTGCACCTCCTTTGCAGAGCTGTTGTGAAAAGTGTGCAATATATTGAATACTTCTGGAAGTATTTGGTAGCAGGTTGGCAGGCTGCCCAGGGAGGACTGTCTCTAAGCTGTGGGCTCCAGCTGCTGGGCTGAGGCAGGAGGAAGCCTGAGCCTTGAAATCTAATAGGACTAAAGCAATACCTGAGCCTAGGGGATGGGCTAGAATCCCCTGCAGAATCAGGGCTCAAGGTTAAACCTGGACTAGAGGCCAAGGGGACTCGAACCGCTGAAACTGTTGAGGGCAGAGATGGTCTTGGTCTCTCTGCACTCCCCAGTGTTCCACAAAAGGAAGTGCTTAGTAAATATAGGAAGGAAATGCCACTTCTAGAGGGTCTCCTATATATGGCCACCACACTAGTCCGTCATGATCTCTTCACAGTGGTCCCATGAGGTTATTGTCCCATTTTACTGGTGGAAAAAACTGAGGCCCAGAGTGGTGAAGTGACTCACTCAAGGACCAGACCTAACAAGTAGTTTTAAATGCAGAGAAGAGAAAAAATAAAAACAGAAAAGACAAAGCCCCAGCCCCCCACCCATGGCCGGGAAGGAAGGTACTTTTTAACACTCTAATGATACACTTTGGTGACCACCGGCCTTACCCCTCTACCTGCCTGCAGCCAATGAAAGAAGCTTTACTTCTGCAGAACCCACACAGGATCAGGATTGGGGGTCCATCAGATATGCAGGTATATGGTCCAGGCTTTCACTAAGAGCCCAAACAAAGAAGCTCCCACCCCCGTCAGCCTGAACCTGTCACTCTGGGACCCCTTCACTTAGGGACAAAGAGACCAGTGGGAACTTCCGACTCCCACAGACCCAGAAGAGCTTCACTCTTAGCCGGGAGGACTCTGGGCAAGCCTCAGGCTTTTCTTTCCCGGTGCCCAGCCTGTGAGGGAGGAGTCAGTGCAGCAACCGTGCCTAATCAGGCAGGGCCCCGGGACACAGAAGCTCCTTCATCCAGGCCTGAGGAGGGGTCAGGCCAGGGCTCAGGGAGGGGCCGGGGCAGACACAGAGCCCATCCAGCTGGGACCAGCCCACATTCCTCAGCGGGCCTGGACGGGGTGGGCACGCTCAACAGGAAGCCAAGCCCTTCACGAGAGGGGCTCAGCCGCCATCTGTGCATACAGACAGTGGTTAGCAAAGGGCCTCGGCCAGCAGAGTCAATTGCACAGAAAAAAAAATAGCAAACATTTTGCTTCCTCCTCCTCCCCCATCTCGCCGCACTCTGCTTCCAAAGGGAATGTTGGACTCCTGCTAAGTATTTTTCTCCAGACCAGGGCCAGGCATCCGGAGTCAGCCTTGCTCAGTTGCTGAAGAGAGAATGATGTATGTGGGGGCATTCTTTCTACCCAGGGAGTAGTGGCTTTTCTTCTGAGCCCCAGGCTCCTGCAGCTCCAGCAAAAAAAAAAAAAAAGAGCCAGAAGAAATGATAACAACCAATAACAACCATCCCCATATGCTTATATAGTGTAGTGTATTCTGTCCATCTGTTGTTTCCTTTGCTCATTCCAGCCACCCTATGAGATAGGGATTCTTTTGTCCCATTTTATAAATACGCAAACCAAGGCTGAGAAAGGGTGTGTGCCTTGCTCACCACTCACAGTGAATTAGCATGAAAATTGTTTCTGATGAAGGCCTGACTCCAAATGCCCTGGTCTCTCGCTAGCCTGAACTGGCCTCCATCAGGAAGAGCCAGCTTTGAGAGGCTTGAGTCAGTGTTCTAGGAACATTCCAGTTTTGTTTTTTCCTTTTTGCTCTGATCACCTGCTTGCTGAAGAGAATTTGAGAAATGCCCTCAAAAGGGAAAGAAAATTAAAATTACCTGTAATCCTACCACTGTTAGCTAACATGATGGCTGAGGTAGATTTCCTGATAGTTCCTCTGTTACGCACATATACAATCTGGACATCTCTTTTACATACCTGAGATGTTAGTGGACATGGTTTAGGTGCTGGGCCACCTTCCAGCCCCACACTGTGTCCTCAGCCGAACTTGTGGTTCTTCTCTCGATAAGACTTGCTTACGTTGAAGTTTCTGGTTCCTGAGGAGGCCATGCACACACACCTTGCTATGTCATGCCCCTGACTTTGTTCATTCAGTTGCCTTACCAGAGGTCTCTGCCCTTCTGCCTCCCTCCCTCTTTTCTCTCTATTGTCCATCCATACAAGGGTTTAAAAATATCAAATTAACAAAAACTCCAAAGGGACAAAGGGCATACAGTAAAGGATGGGGCTCCTCGCCCCTAACCTCAGCGCCTGTTTCTTGTGTATCTTTCCAAAGACAGTCTATGTACAGGAAAGCACTGACATGCATGTATCCTCTGTGAAACATGCCTGGTAACTGTGCCTACTTCTATGACTCACTTTTAACTTCTTGGTTTTGGGATACTGACACTGCAATAGGTCTGCCTCATGCTGTCTAGCAAAGCATCTGATAGCTGTGCCATAATTTATTTAACCAGGCCCCTAGTGATGGACATTGACATACTTTCTGGTTTCTTGCTACTACAAACAATGCAACAATAAATACCCTTGTACAAACAACCTTGTGCTTTTGCTCATGGAGGAGAAATTCTACTAGTAGAGCTGCTGGATCAGAAAGCATGAGGATTTTAAATGTTAACATGTTTCACTAAAGTGAAAGTATTCAGTCATGTCCTAGTCTTTGTGGCCCCATGAACTGTAGCCCCCCTGGCTCCTCTGTCCATGGGATTCTCCAGGCAAGAACACTGGAGTGGGTTGCCATTCCCTTTTCCAGGGGATCTTCCCAACCCAGGGATCAAACTCAGGTCTCCTGCATTGCAGGCAGATTCTTTACCATCTGAGCCACCAGGGAAGCCCATATTTCACTAAAGAGGCTTTCAAACAAACCGATTGACACTCCCACTGATAGAGGACACTGGAAAGGGCCCATCCTACCCTCCTTCCCTCCTCTCTTCACCTGCTTAATGCCTATTCATGCTTTCAGAGTGGTTTCATCCAGGATGCCTAGAAGGACCAGCGCCCCCTGCCCAGGACAGCCAGCACAGCTCTTTGCCTCCATGGGATGACTCTTGCCGGTCACCCCATGTTTGCCTCCACACAGTGCTTTGCATGGTAGACTGTAAGCCTCTCTTTACCTATCTGTTTCCCAGCCTAGACTATGAGCTTTTTGAGGGAAGGGCTAAGCTTTAGCCTTGGGCCTGCTTCCTCTAGGTCCCTGGACATCTGTCTTCATGTGTTTGGTGCTCAGTCCCTACCTTCCTTCAGACTGGCTCCCAGGCCCTGCTTAGGCCATATTCCTCCAGCTCTCTGTAAGCGGTTCCTGTCTCCCAGTCCTTAGCTGCTGTGGAAGAACTCCTCTACAATCTGGGTCTTGTTTCTCCTCTCCCTCCCACCGAAAAGCCTAGTGTCCTCCCGTCTGGGCGCCCCCAGGTTTCTCTTGCCTGATCCCTCACTGAGCTGTTGGGAGGCTGACAGCCTGGATTGCCTGTAGCCAGCAGCCCTGAATGGGGTCAAACTGGAACCAGGCTGGATTTTTATGCTGAGGACAAGACCCCTACCTGCTCCTCACCACATTGAGACTGGGCCAGGCACAGAAAAGACATCCCCGCCATGCACACATACTCCTGCTCTCCCTTCTGAACCTCGGTCTCCTGATGGTTCATCTCCTGGGGTTGACGGGAAGGTCCAGGGACATCACTGAATGTAAAGAGGACTGGGAAAATCTTATCCAAATGGCAGGGATTATAAAGCCTCACTAACATTCTCCATCCCTCTTTAGGATAGCGAGGTCCAGAGGGCAGAAATAGTATAAGAGGCATGCAGGGGTCAGCAGAAACCTGTAGGAAAGTCTCATTCTGCAGATGTCAATGCCAAGGCAGGCTGAAAGTATTGCTCAAGGGTCCCAGAACCTGGCTTGCTCCATACCAGGGCAAACAGAAAATAGGACAAAGGGTGTAAGGAGGAGTGGCCAAGGGGATGAAGGAGGGGGCAGGGCCTGAAGAGGCTGTGGGTGGGGAGGGGGCTGAAGCCAGGTCACATGCACCTGGGGGTCAGCCCCCTGAGACACCTCCCTCGTTCTCTGAACATAGTCCCTACTCTGAGCCTACCTTGGGGGCGGGACTCAGTCATCCTGTCAGCAAAGGTTTCTGGTACTGAGTGCCAGGACTATGGAAATGAGTCAGACACAGAGAGCTCCTGACCACGAGGACTCACAGGGAGAGAACGCAGAGAGGAAAGGAGCTAGAGCTATCAAAAAATAATCTTTTCAGGAACTGGCACATGAACAGGGCTTGTTAGAGAGTAGATGGAATGGACAGGACTGGGAAGGACATTTCAAGTCAGAGATCCAGACACAAATGAATTAATAGAAGGATCTAGCTGGAACAGAGGGTGAGAGAAGGTTGTACCTTAGAACAAGGTAAAGCCTTATGATGGCTCAGCAGTAGCACCAGTTGTGGGGACCACCTCAGGAAGCTGAGGTGCTCTCTTGCAAGATGAAGTGGTTTCTGCTCCAAATCAGTGACTAAAATGGGAGGCTAATTTATTTCACATCCAGGAAACCAAGATGTCCAGTGTGATGGGTGGCACCTTCGATGAATACACCAAATAACTTACCCTCAAAAATAACTGCTTTGTGTGTCGTGGTCCCCAAAGCCTACTGTTCTAGAACCACAGCAGGAAGTGCCAATAAGGGGTTCACTGACCTGCAAACAAGGGCTTCCCAGGTGGCTTAGTGGTAAAGGATCCACCTGCCAAGCAGGAGATGAGCATTCAGTCTCTGGGTTGGGAAGATCTCCTGGAGAAGGAAATGGAACCCACTGCAGTATTCTTGCCTGGAGAACCCCAAGGACAGAGGAGCCTGGAGGAGTACAGTCCATGGGGTCACAAAGATTCAGACATGATTACTGACTCAAGAACAGCAGCAGCAGCACTGTAAATTGAAATCACCTGACCCTTGGTCATTTGGGGTATCTTGTATGACTAGGAAAACAGGCCCAAAAGTGGGCTATGGTGTTGGTAAGTGTGCCATTTGAGGTTCTTAGTTACAAACAACAGAAACCAACTTTAGTTAACTTAAGCAGAATGGTTTTATTGGAAAGCTATGGGGCAACCTGGGGAATTGTCAGAGAGGATAGAGGGTTAGAAACTGGCAGAAACAAGGGAAATGGGCAGCCAAGGGCAGGGCCAATCCTGCCCCCTGGGCCACCACCACCCCCAGCACCATAGCAGCACAGGAGCAAATGCTTCAAGACCTGGGTTCCTCTGCTTTCATCCCTCCAAACAGGCATAAAGGTCTTTTGTGCTGAGACTGAGGTGTCAGCTCACACTGTCTGGGCCCTGGGCCTGGGTCTCGGGCCTTGTTGGTGTCTCCAGTTGGGAGAGTCTCACCTCTGGCATGACCTTCCACAGTGACAGGCTCCTCAGACAGGCCCTGGGGAGAGGTCCCTTTCCATGAATGTACCAAGACTGACTAAGGGAAATTGGGGCTGCCGCTCCACAAGAAGCAGGGAGGAAGGCAACCAGGACCTAAGGGGGTTCTTAACACATCTCCTTGTGTGATGCCAGTCAGGGCACCACAAAGGTTAATGTTAGGCCAACTACCACAACCCCACCCAATGGGGGCCCCCAAGATCGCAGACTTCTGAGACACCATGACAGCTGAGGTGCTGGCTGAAGGCCAAGGGGGAACACAGAATGACTGGGAGACAAAGTTATAAATAGCAGCTTGACCAGCTGCAGGAAAAAAGGACTGTGGCTTTCACCACAGGTTTCCGTGCTTGCAGTGAGAGAAAAATCCTTTATTTTTTATCAATTGAAAACTTTTTTGGTTTGACTTATTTTGTTAACAGTCATGGAAAAACACTGACACAGAAAAAAATATCAAGCAGATTAACTTAAAAAAAAAAAAGCCCATTCCTTACTACTTTCTTCCAAGCCCCTTTTCCTCCCCAGAGGCAACCACTGCCATCAGTTAGGTTTGCAGCCTTCCAGACACTTTTATGCATTTTCATATATAGTTTGGTTTTGTAAGGTTTTATTTTATCAATACATCAAGATTGTACATATTGCTCCATGATATGCTTTTTTTACTTAACATTATGTCTTGGAGATCTTTCCATATCAGTGCATACCATTTTTAACTGCTGCATAGTATTAACTCCATACAACTAAAATATCTAACTTGCTCTCAGGGACATGCATCACTTTACATTTTGAAACCAAGCTACTCCCCAAACTGCCCTGAAAAGGCTGCTATTGTTACATTCACACCCACAGCACAAGTGCTGCCATTTCTTCTTTTTGTAGCCCAAACTAGATATTATCATGAAGAAAAACTATCACTTTCCGATGGACACAATCAGTTTCATTGTTGCATTAATTTACACGGCACTGATTGCCAGTGAGGTTGATCATTAGCAATAGCCAAGCTGTTGATGCTGAAAACAGCTCTCCAACTGTTGGGAGGAGTTTCAATTAGTACAATCACTTAGGAGAGCAGTTTGGCAATATCTAGTTAGAATGAAGATGCTCTAACCCTAAGATGCCCAAATTTTACCTCCATGTACTTACCCCTAAAGAAATTCACACATATGTACAGAGGAACATCTTTTAATTATGTTCACTGTTGCAAAACACTGGGAAGAAACTAAATGTCCACCAATGAGAGAATAGATAAATAACTGTGGTAAGTGTACAATGGAATATTTAGCATACAGCAGTTAAAAGGCAGGTATCAAAATGACTAAATCTCAGAAACAATGTTGAGTGAAAAAAATAAAGCTGCAAAATGATACATTTTAGCAATTATGTCCATTTAAAAAAACTCTGTATTGGTTATGGAGATACATACACACATATACATATATATGCACACAAATACACATGCACGCACACACTTCAAAAATGGTAGACAAGAAGTAAACACAGCATTTCCTGGATAGTGCTTACCTCTGTGGAAGAAGATAAAAATAACAGGTTCACCTGTACCTGAAAATGTATATTCATTGGAGAGAGAGAGATATCTGAAGCCAATATGGCCAAAGGTTCAAACCTGTTCATTTTATGTGGGTGGGTACCTCTGTTTTTCATAGTACTTGTCTGGCATATATTTCTCTGTTCCTTTTGTGTCACTGTGTTAATGTATACAATCAGCATACAGTTTTAGTTTTTACCCATTCCCTCTGAGACTTGCTTTACTTTCTGAGACTTGCTATTTTCTAAAAGAGGATTTTAACTCCTTCACCTCTACAGTCTGTTTGGATGTGTTCCTACCATCACTATTTTTACTATGCTTTTTCACTGTTTCTTTCCTTCTCATAGACTGACAGAATATTCTTTACTCAAACTTTGCCCCTTTAGTAGTTCAACAGCCATACACTTTACTCCTACTTTTAGAAATAATTACCCTTACTTTTGTTGTTGTTGGAGTCAGTATTTCCAATGAAACTAATTTTTTTTCCTAGTGGGAACAACCAAAAAACCCTATTTTGGAGGCAAATGCAAGAGATCAATTATAAAGTCACTTAGTACCACGGTTTTAGACGAAACCAAACAATTCCACTATACCATGTAAAACCAAAAGGAGAACTTTAATAAGCTTTTACGGCACTGCAATTACAGGAACATTAACCCATAACATGCAACAGAAATGATGATGCCTCTTGGACAAATTTAACAGATAAACTTGACATTACAATCAACAGCAACATATTCTACTGAAAAAAAATGCAACATTTCACTGCTCAGGTTAGAAAATGCATCTTCTTGCCGCAATCTCAAGTAGCACTTAGAAAATTTGGTTTTCCCTTTCTAACCTCTAAAACACAGTATGATTTTTTTAATGCAATCATACACAATCATTTTCACACTGGAAATAATCACAAGAAATCAACAGGTGGAGATTAATCGACTGACTGATTTCACTGCAATGGTTAATTTGGAGAGGGCTCCTGCAGTATTGTGGATTTCAGATGGGGAAAATCATCAGACCAGGAGTAAAAAGCCTTGGTCTTAAAGTGGGGGAGGGAACATGCAGCGGCACACAGGGCAGGTGCCTGACTTCTGAAGCCAGATGGACACGCAAGGCTTGTGGAAATAGTGATGGCATGGCAGCTCTGTCGCCACCTCCCCCTTCGCATATTCACTGCAACAGATGGGGCAACACATCTCCTGCCCCACCGCACTGTGATCTTCCGTGATCAGGATCTCAGGAAGAGTGTCGATGCTCTCCTTGCTGGCTGGTGGATTGGCCACCTCCACATCCACCGCCAGAGACTCCAAGTGTGCCAGGGCAGTTTCCATTGCCTGGGCCAGGCGTTCTTCAAGTGCCATGTATGTGAGGAACTGAGGATCCACGTAGGAAATGGCTTCGGCTACCCCCAACCCATCCGCAAATCCATCGAAGAGGCTCCAATCCACTTCGAGGTCTTCACTGACACTGGAGTCATCTTCAAGGTTGTTGTTGCCATCCAGCATGAAGACACCAGGCTGCAGAAACTCCTGACCAGAATCATTATCCCCCTCACTGCTGCTCTCGTTTTCATTGTATTGGAGCCAAGGAACTTCTCCTTCTTCAGGGGATGCCCTTTCCTCTTCCTGGAGAGATGGCCCTCGAACTTCCTCAAGTTCATTGCTGCCACTGCTGCCAGCACTGGCACCAGCACTGGCATTCACTCTGGCTTGCTCAGCTTCAAGCTCTTCTTTTCCTGGCAGAGTCTCCCAGCTCTCGCCGCTGGATGACAGATTTTGCTCCCGGCCACGATACTTGCGACGCAGAGCCGCAGTCCACTCTTTGTCACTGTCAGAGTCTTCTTCAAAGTATTTGTAGTAGTCATCGCTGTATGTCCAGAAGTCGGGGTCGGCCATGGTTCGTCGCCGTCTAGGCACCTTTTCGGGCTTCACTTGGTCACTCCTGGCTTCCCTCTTGTCTTCAGGGTACTTCGGCTCAGGGTAGCCACTTGAACCCTCACCTCTGCTCCTTCTTGCCAGGCCATCCAAGTGGCCTTCATCAGCGCTGGCAGTCTCCCTCCACCTGGAAGTGCTATGTGGCATATCATCATCATCATCGGTATCAAAAAAGATTTTTGGTTTCACGCAGTTGGGACTTGCCAGATTTCTAATTTTGGGCCTCACCACTGGTTCCTCTGCACTCTTTGGAGTGTTTTCCCCACCACAAATACTCACAGGAGCCCTGCTGGGACATGCAGGTAAATTCGGCTCCTGTCTCTCCCTCTCCAGGTTGTTGCTGTTTGTGACCACCTTGCCTTCAGCAGAAGACGGCTGAGAGGCCATGCTATTTGGCTGTAGGAACTCAGCTCTGCTAGCAGAGGACCGTGCTGCAGGGGCTGGGTCTAACTTCTCAAGCTCCTCTCTCACGTCATGGTTAAAACTAGAGAACTGAGAGGCCACCCCAGCCAGAGACCTTGCCCCCTTCTCCGGGTCATACAGCTTATCATCTTTAAACTTGCCAGTTTTCCCTCTCACTGGCACTCGCTCAACAGGCCCAGCCCCCTCCTCCTCACTATCATCTGCCCCGAAACAGTCAACATGTCCATAAGCCATTCCTCTTCTGCTCCCCGAAGCCCTGTACTCTCTGGGCGGGTACCTGGAGTAGTCCTCATTATCAGCATTCAGGGTGGTTCCTGAGCTCTCGCTGTCATCCCAACTACGACGAGTGGTGGAAAACGGTGATCGGCTCCTCTTGGTGGTTTGACTGGGGGCTGATCTGTGCATTGGGACTTTGGATGGCGTCTTTCTCTGGCTGGAAATCCTTTCTTTCTGGCTCGTGGATGGCCTGAAACTGACATAAGCATGCCTTCTTCCATACCTCCTGCCTGTATTGGACTGACACCCTCCTGCTGGCTTGGGCCAGATAGGCTTGCTAGATTCCTGACCCATTTGCTCTATTTAGGAGGGTTTCCAATATGGCTGGGGATTGAGTGGGAAGGCTCCTGCTCCCTGCACACACTTTGGAGATGGAAAGGTCAAATCAGTTCAGAGTAAAGGAGCAGGGAGATTTATTTTCACTTCAGCAGGTAAAAAAATAAAAAAGAATAAGGGGCCTTTAAAATTAGTTTCACTTTCTTCTAAGGCCTGGAATAGCATTCAACTGACCGTCAGGTGTAGACTTGGAACACATTTGTAATGTTGGCAAAATGCTTACAAAACTGGGTTTGTAGGAAAGCCAGACTTATGGGAGAATCTGATGGAAGATGGAGGGTGACTGGACGTTCAGAAGGTGGGTGAAACACTGGAATTGTGCCAACATGGGAAGAGGAAAGATGGCTGTGGTTTTTTTTATGGGGTGCTTGCATTTTTCTGAGCCCTGTAGACATACAGGAGAAATGCAAATTGGAATAGAGTGGAAAATATAGATCACCATCACTATGTATGTGAGAGTGCCTAGTGTCTGTCAGGAGGAGCAGGACAGGTGGAAGAGGGACCAGCAATCATGAAGAGGAAAGATTCCTGTGTTTGTAGAGGGAAAGGGCTGGTGACACACATGGGAAAAGGCACGACTGTTAGGCAGAATGAGACCCATTGTGAATGTGGGTATGAAAATGACAGGCATGGTGTGGCTTCAGAGGAGAGGGGCATGTGAATGTATGATAGAAAGAGAATGTGCATGTGGTTCTGATGTGTGATGGCTGGAGCTCTAGGGAGGGATGCCTATGTTTATGTGTCTGTGAGGCCAGGAGGAGTATAGTGGCATTGGATGGAGCGTCCTTCAGTTTGTGTGTGTGTTCATCAAAATGGGAGGCAACAATAGAGAAGTGTCAGTGTGAACAAATGCATCAATGGGGAGACAGCCCTGGAGAGGGACATGCATGTGGCAGGTGGGTGGGCACCAGCAATCAAAGAGCATCTGTATTCATGGATGTGGCGACAGGAAGGGGGGATGTTCCAAGTTGGGATTTATGTGAATGTGTGTGTGTGCATGGCAGGGACCAGTGAAGGAGGCTGTCTCGACACATGTAGCAGACAGGGAGCACCTGAGAGGGATACGTGAAAGAGAGTGTGGGTGAGTATGCATGTAAGTGGTGTAGGAAAAAGGAACCAGCAATCCAAGGATATCCTTATGTGTGTCAGTGGCAGGCAAGGGGTAAGGCCTCACAGAGGGTGTGTGTGTGTGTGTGTGTTGTGTTGTGTTGTATGCTCACTAGAGCATGCAGAGGCACAGGGAGGAGGGGAGGTATGTTTGTGGAAGGTGGTGAGAGGCAGGAAAGGCACCGGAGGGTGGGAGGCTGTGTGTCTCTCAGTCATTCTGTGTCTCTCTCAGGGGAAGGCACTGGGGAGTGTGACAATGTCTGAGAGGGTGTCTGTACATGTGTGTCCAAGCATGTGGGGGGGGGGGAGGGGACACTTAGAAACCTTGAGTATGGGGGGCAGCGATAAGGCAGCTGCATTGGAAGGTTTTGGGCATGCGTGTGTGTGTGTGCGCACGCACGCACGCGTCCGGGAGCACACACCCGTGTATGTATGGGCATGTGCGTGTGTGTGTCCCTGTGCGTGCACGCAAGACACTAGGATGGGAGGGGGTCCACAATGTCATAATGAGAGGGGGAAACGTTTATCAGTTCAAATGGTAGATCCAAATCAATGTGGCAGGGAAGGGGGAAAAAAGAAAGGGAGTGTGGGGATACAGTTTTCCCTGGGAATGATTTGTTTTTCTGACAGCATTTCTTTTCCTGGAACAATATATTTGCCTAAAAACTTCATCCTTTACCATTCATTAAAACAACTGAAAAATGGGGAAAGAAAGGCCACGAATCGCTCCACAGAGGAGCCAAGAAGGGAGGCAGGAGGAGAGGGGAGGACAGGCAGAGAGGGCCGCGACCACCACTCCCCTCTTGAACAGCGACTCAAGCCACTCGAGCGGGGGCCGGGCCGTACGTAAGGAGCCAGGGATGGAGGATGAGTCCTAAATCGGGCCAATGGAGGACACAGGCCTCCCTCTTTGGTCAGGTCCCGCGTCCGCCCCACCCCTTCCCGAGGGGTGAGCCCGAAAATCTGTTCGCTAGAGCCCCCCCCCCCCCACATCCTTACCCTGGCGCCCGGCCACGCGCCCTCACGCTCGGCCACTGGCCCCACCGTCATGTCTGAAGAGATCGAGGAAATAAAGTCTTTCACTCACCCAGTCGCGACCCCGCACGCTCTCGGAAAGAACAGATCTCTCAGACCTCCAACCGCCACGACCGCCAGAGCCGCTGCTCCCGGGGCTCCAGCTCCTCCCCCTCCAGACAGCAGTGGGGCAGGCGCGACTGCGGCGGCGGAAGTGATTGTGGCGTCGCGGCGGCCCGCCCCCTTGATGTGGCGGGGGCGGCAGCTGCTCTCAACAAATCAGGGTGGGCCCGAAAGCATTATTTCATTTGAAATGATGAAATCGTCAAGGATACCGAAAAGGACAGCGAAAAATGTAACCAACAGCCAGCTGTAACAAATGTTAAACATTTAGTCACATCCCCTTCTGTTCTGGGGTTTGCATGGTTGCTGTCCTTGCTGTCTGATATAAAGTGAAATCTGCAAATTCCTTCTGATTCATTCCGATGTAAAGGAATCATATTAATGTACCCTATCCTATGTTCTGTATTATGGTTTGTGGTGGAAGTATCACTGTATTTAGGGTTGCGGTCAGCAGAAAATTTTTTAACCTGGTGGTTGAAGCAAACTGAACTGTTTATCATACAATTTGTTGCTGTTAACCGAGCTTCTCTATCCAGAAGAAATGATCAGTCATTGGAGCACAACATAACTTCACATTCTTGTAATTGCATTGCCCTTTAAAATATTATAGCTATGCCTTTTGGATTTACACAATTTTACCGAACTCCAAAGTCTTTTTTATATGTTGCTCTTTACATGTATCTCTAATACTTGGATCAAATGTAAGACCTTTGTTCATGACAATAGGAAAGCTTTGTTCTTTACTGGCAATAAAATGCATAATAGAAGAACAAGGAGTTTTAGGGGTAATAACAGAATAGAAATAAGATGTATAACTTTCAAACCATTGAAGAAATAGCATGTAGAACAAAGAAAAAAATTCATTCTTACAAAACGCAGAAATGGGATGAGAGGCAACAAGAAAGTATGTTAAAAAGGGAGGGGGGCAGAAATAAATCCAGATATATCAGTATGTACTATGGGTTAACGTTTCCCATAAAAAATGTAAAAGCAAACTCTCAATTTAAGCATTTAGTTTTCAGAAATCCAATTATATGCTGTTTATATGTTTCACCTAAGGCAGAAATAAGAATGGAAAATATATTTTCCAGTGAAATACCAGCAGAAAGAAGGGAAAGAAAAAGGTAGAGAAGGAAAGATGGGGGGAGGGGAAAGAATAAATTTTAGAAAGGAGAAAAGAGAAGGAAAGAAGGAAGGAGACATGTAGCAATGTTAATATCAGAAAAATTAAGAACTCAAAGTAAAAAGCATTAAAAAAAATCATGTTGTTTCATTCACCAAGAAGATATAACCACTAAAATTTATACACCAAATAATGTAATTTTAAAATACATGTGGTAAATATTGCTAGAAATATAGAAATCAGAGAGTCTGCAATTATAGTGGAAGACTTAACCACACTTATTTTGGTATAGATAGAGTGAATAGACTGCAAAATAAATAGGAATATAGAGAGATTCCACAACCCAATTAATAAGCCTCATCTGGTGTATATGTATTTTTGTACTCAAGAAATAATGTATTTTTGTTAAAATATTTAAAATATTTCAAACATAAAGTACAGAGAATAAAATGTACATTTGCCTACATGTACTTGTTACACAGACCAAGCATATTTTATTCTGTTTGGATCCTCAGATTCTTCTGTTTTTTAAACAAAATATTATGGTTGAATCTCTCACTTTATCCTATTCATCTTACCTCTTTTTCCCAAAAAAGAACCATTTGGATGTCTCTTTCTTGTGCATGCTTTTTATTTTTTTATATGTATGTATTTATTTCTTACCAATATATATTATTGTTTCATGTATTTTACATTATGTGAATAGCATAATAAATACATCCTTTGGAAACAAATTTTCATTTAATATATTTTGGAAGTTAGCAATTTGATTCAGTTAGATCTAGGTCATACACTTTAACTAATGAATACGATTGTATCAATTTTCCAATATGATATTACTATAATATATCATTGTATGGACTTCTGTTACATGGATTATCCAATTTCTTTATCTTTTTGCCTGCTGATGAACTTGGATTGTTCCTGTTTTGTGCAGTTATAAGTGAAGATTTAATGAACATCTTGGCTATGTCTCCTCATGCCCATATTGAAGAGTTTCTCTGAGGCAGTACTTTGCAACTGGATAATGGGGTTTCTGATATATTGATTCCCTTAACCCTCTAGAAAGATGGGCCTGGCTTTACCCAGCTGCTGCCCTGGGGCTGTTCCCTCTGGCTAGGAGTAGGCTGTCTCTTCACTGCAGTGAGCTGGTAGACGTAGTAGCATTTTTAACATGCTCTGATGTGGAAAGGATTGGAAAAAGCTACTCTAGTGTATGTGTTTTGAAGTAGAATTTCTGGGTCAAAGGATATGTAGTAGGTAACTAATGCTGTGTAACAAATTGCCTCAAAACTTAGAAGTTTAAGACAACAGACAATTATTATATCACAGTTTCACAGGTCACAAACCTATACATGGCTTAGCTGGGTGCCTCTAGCTCTAAGTCTCTCATGAAGTGGCCCTCAAGCTGTCATCTGGGCTGCAGTTGGATTCGCAGGGAAAATTGTAGGAGGTCCACATCCAAGGTCTTTACATGGCTGTTGGAAGGCCTCAGAAGATCCACTGCCAAGCTCGCTCACTCACGTGTTTGCTGTCTGGCTTCAATTCCTTGTCATGTGGGCCTAGCCATAGGCTTCCTAAGTCTCCTCACAACCTGGCAGTTGGTGAAAGAGAGCCAGAGAGCAACTAAGATGGAAGATACAGTTCTTTTATGACAAGTTAAAAGTGACATCCCAACACTTTTGCCATATCCTATTTATTAAAAGTAAGTCAGAGAATTTGTCCACCTAAGATATCAAATTTGTAGGCATGGAATTGTTCATAATTAATGTCTTGATTATCCTTTTAGTGTCCACAGGATCAGTAGTGATGGCTCCTCTTTCATTTTTGATATTATTAATTTTTTCTTCTCTCCCTTTTTCTTGGTCACCCTGGCTAGAGACTTACTAATTTTGTTGATCTTTTCAAAAAATCATCTTTTGGTTTAATTGATATTCTATATTGCTCTATTTTTTCAATTTCATTTATTTCTGCTACTTTATTATTTCTTTTCTTCTGCTTACTTTGGGTATAATATGCTCTCTTTTTGTAGTTTCTTAATGGTGGAAACTTACATTATTGATTTTAGATCTTTCTCCATTTCTAATGTATGCTTTCAATATTATAAGTTTCTCTCTAAGCACTGCTTTTACTGTATCTCACAAATTTTGGTAAATTCTAGTTTAATTTTTATTTATTTCAAACTTAAAAAAATTTCTCTTGAGACTTCTGAATCCATGTGTTATTTAGAAGTGTGTTGTTTAATCTTCAAATATGTTGGGATTTTCCAGCTATCTTTCTGTTATTGATTTGTAATTTAATTCTGCTGTGGTCTGAGAATACACTGTGTATGATGTCTAATGTTTTAAATTTGTTAAGATGTGTTTTATCACCCAGGATATGGTCTATATTGGTGAATGTTCCATGTGAGCTTGAGAAGAATGTGTATTCTGTTGTTGTTGGATGAAGTAGTCTATAAATGTCAATTAGATCCAGGTGATTGATGATGCAATTCAGTTCAACTATGTCCTTACTGATTTTCTGCCTGCTGGTTCTGTCAATTACTGATAGAGGGGTGTTGAAGTCTTCAACTGTAATAGTGGATTCATCTATTTTTCGCTGTGGTCCTACCAGTTTTTGCCTCACATATTTTGATGCTCTGTTGTCAGGTGCATACACATTAAGGATTGTTACATCTCCTTGGTGAATTGACCCCCTTTATCATTATATAATGTCCATATTTATCCCCGATAATTTTTCTTGTCCTGCAATCTGCTTTGTCTGGAATTAACATAGCTACTCCAGTCTTCTTATTAATGTAAGCATGTAAATCCCTCTTTCATTTACTTCTAATTTGTGTCTTTATATTTCAAATCGGTTTCTGACCTTAAAAAAAAAAAATCTATTCTGTAGTCTCTGCCTTTTAATTGGTATAGTTAAACCACTCACATTTAAAGTAATTGTTGATATAGTTGGCTTAATATGTACCATATTTGTGACTGTTTCCTATTTATTGCCACTGTTTTTTCTCTCTTTTTTGTGTGTGTGGGTCTTTGCTTCTTTTTTTATTTTTACTTTTGGTTGTTCTGGGTCTTCATTGCTGCACAAGGGCTTTCTCTAGTTGCAGCTGGCAGGGGCTACTCTCTAGTGGTGGTGTGTGGGCTTTTCATTGTAGTGGCTTCTCTTGTTGTGGAGCACAGGCTCTAGGAACACAGGTTTCAGTAGTTGCAGCTTCTGGGCTCTAGAGCACAGGCTCAGTAGTTGTGGCACATGGGCTTTGTTGGTCAGCAGCTTGTGGGATCTTTTTGGACCAGGGATCAAACCTGTGTCCCCTGCACTGGCAGGCAGATTCGTATCTACTGTGCCACCAGGGAAATCCAGTCTTCCATTCCTTTCATGCCTTTTCTGATTTTAATTGAGAATTTTATATGATTCTATTTTCTCTCTCCTCTTAGAATTTCAACCATAATTCTTGTATTTGCATTTTTAGTGGTTAGCCTAGAGTTAGCAGTATACATTTGCAACTGACCCAAACCCACTTTCAAATGACACTGTACCTCTTCATAGGTAGTGCAGGCACCTTGCAACAGAATATTTCCAATTCCTTTCTCCTGTCCTTCATTGCTATCATTCATTTCCCTTATCCATAAGCTATAATCATCTAATAACTTATTGTTATTATTTTTTAATGAAACTGCTATTCATTGGATCAGTTAGAACAAGGAAAAGATTTTTATTTATACCTTAATTTATTCCTTCTCAAAATTTCTTCTCTTTTTTAAAATGCAAATCCAAGTTTCTGACCCATATCATTTTTCTTCTTTCTTAAGAACTTTGAACATTTCTTCAAGGCAGATCTCAGAAGTGATATCCAACACTTTCACCATATTGTATTGATTAAAAGTGAATTACTAAGTCTAGCCCACACTCAAGGGGAGAGGATTATATAAGGGCAGGAGTTACAGGAGGTGGAGGTCATTGGGGCAGAAGGGTGCAGGAGCATTTCAGTTACAATAGATGTTGCCAGTCTGTCTTCCAAAGTGGTTTTTACCAATTTTTTGTCCCACCTGCAGTTTATTCACATCAGTGTTTTCCCACATCCTACCATTCTTGATATCTTCACAATTTAAAATTGTTGTCAATCTTATGAGTATAGAATATTGTTGTTTGAGATTGCTTTTTCCTGAAATAGCAGAGAGGTTAAATATCTTTTCACATTTGTTAGCCACTTAGATTTCTTCCTCTCAGAGTTGTTTGTTCATATATTTTGTCCATTTTTCTATTGGGGTTGTTTTTCTTGTTATTTATTTCTAGGAATTTATATGTTCTGGATACCAGATATCAGTTATATTTGTACGGTTGCAAATATCTTCTTCTAGCTGGTGTTTTCTTTAAATGTAAATATGAAATTATAAAAGTACTTAAAATAAACCACAAGAGAATGTTTTTTATAAGCCTGAAGTAGAGAAGAGCTCTATAGGTTGACAAAATGTACAAGAGCAAGAAAGGGAAAGTTTCAACTTCACAAAAACAAAATGTTCTGGCAGGCAAAAAGAGTATATAAACAATTCTAAGGAAATCTAAAAATAAATGAAAACATGGGGGAAATATTTTCTGCTGATTTCACAAAGCGTTCATTTCCCAAATACGTGAAGAGCTCCTATAAATCAATAAAATGACCAACAAACCAATGTTAAGATGAATAAAGTGTACAAATAGAAATGTTATTGGAAAGGAAATACAAATGCCATTGCAACACTTAAGAGGATGTTCATTCATAAAAATAAAATGAGATACCATTCCACCTGTGAGACTGACCAATATAAGAAAGCTTGAAAACACTGTGTGATGGAGGGTATGGAGCCTCAGGCACCTTCAAATATTGCTGGGGTTGGGGTAGGTAAACTGGTAGAGCCCTTGTTGGCAACTTGGCAATATCTACCAAAATCACTAGTGTATAGTTTTTGACCCAGAAAGTCTACTTCTAGGAATTCAGTTACAAATACACTTGCACATGATTGAAATGAAATATGTACAATTCTATTCATTGCACCATTGCTTTTAATAATAAAAGAACAGAAAGAACCTAAATCTTTATCAAAAGAGAAATGAATAATTATTCTGGTGGAATACATACTGTAGAGCAACTAAGATGCAGAATCTAAATCTACATGTATCACAAAGGACACATCTGATAAACAACATTGAATGAAAAAAAAAGATGTCAGAAGATATTCACAGTATAGTGTACTGTGTGTGCTAAGTTGTGTCCAACTCCTTGTGATCCCATGGACTGTAACCCACCAGGCTCCTCTATCCATGGAATTTTCCAGGCAAGAATACTGGAGTGGGTTGCCGTTTCCTACTCCGGGGGATCTTCCTAACCCAGGGATTGAACCTGCATCTCTTGAGTCTCCTGCATTGTCAGGCAGGTTCTTTACCACAAGCTCCACCTGGGAAGCATATCTAATAGCATTTATATGTTTTTAAAACACACAGAGGGCATGTAGGTTGAGAATTGCTCTGTCTTTCAGAGAATTGTTCATTTTATCACTAAGAAATGATCCTCCTTGATTCTAATATTTTTGGTATTACAGTCAATCTTGTCAATGATCCTGCTACCCAGTTTTCTTGAGATAATAATTTTTCAGTATATTTTTACTCATCTTTTCTTTAAAATATTTTAAGGTAATATCTTTATAACTATATATAAATATATATGCAATTTTAGATATACTCATAAAGGAAATCCTATGTGCACATTTTGTAAAATTATAGCCTTCTTTCTAATTTTACTTCTTTCCCTTCTCTGTCTATATCACCACTCCCCATAACCTATATCAACCTATATCAATAATTCATTATTTCACTTTTTCATACCTGTATAATCATATACAGATATATATTACATATATATATATATACATGTGCAATACATGTGTGGGTTTTTATTTGTCTTTTTTTATTAAAATGAGATTATATATATATATATATATATATATCATCACCTCTTGCTGCTCTCACTCAATAACACTCCCTGAATCAATTGGTATAACTCTAATTACTAACCTTCAATGGCTGCCTGGTATTTCATGATATGGATGTACCATAATCTATTCAGCCATCAACGTATCAATAGGTCATTTTTATTTCCAAGGTTTTATAATGCTGCAACAAGGCTGGATTAATGCTGCAACAAACGTCTTTGGATGTATAGGTTCATACGTGCCAGGGCTTTTATTTCTACAGAATGATGTCCCAGAAGTAGAATTGCTAGGTCAAATTATATATATATATATATATATATATAAAAATTTTAGTAGATGGCACCGGATTGTTTTCCCCAAAGACTGTAGCCCTCCCTGTTTCCACCAGCAACGTGTGACCTGCAGTATGGCTAACTTGACTTATCGTGAAACAGAGATTCCTGATCCATGCTGAGCCAATTGAACTTTCTTCCTATGGATATGAAACTCAAAAGAGACACACAGAGACTGGGAAGATCGAAGTGGAGTCATGTTCACATCAATCAATTCTGAAAACCATTCCAGTATCTCTCAAATACAGTCTTACTTTTTGCCCAAGTTAGCTAGCCATAGTTGAGTTCTGTTGCTTACAACCAAAAGAATCTTATAATCTTTGGACCCTAAACCTGGTCCAAAACTCAGCCTTGATCCCAGATACAGATTCAGTTCTGACCCAGGCCACAGACTCAGTTCTTACCCCAGTCAGAGACAGAGGGCCATTCTTGGCCCCAGACTTCACCAACTGCTTGGCATCTCTCTGAGGGGTGCTCCTCACTGCAAGGGGACAGGTGAGCTAGTGCGTACATTTCATCTAGAGCCTGGAACCCAAAAGTTAAGGCCTCTCTGTGGCAATGAATGCTGATCACTTTGGAGACAGAGGGGAATTTCTGGTGAAGAGTAATTGTAAAATCTAAGTCAGAGATATTTTGGAGGCCTCCGGGTTGCAGGGAATAAGGGATCAAAAGGGAACTCGGTGGGAAATGGATCAGGGGTTTGGTTTGTGGAGGCAGAGAATGAGGGCACTGGATTCTGGGCCTAGCTCAAGAAAGTCAGGGCAGAGCAGGGATGTGGGGAGGACCAGGCATCTGGAGCTGGATTTGGCTGGACTGAGTTGCTTGCTAGAGCCTAGGGGGAGAGGAGGGGCCCAAGGAGAAAGAGATCCTGTGCCCTGAGATGAGCAAAAGGAGTTGCCATCAAGAGATGTCGAAGCAGCCTACAGCCCAGCAGCCTCCTCCTTTGTCTGTCCCAACCATCTGGCACTGCCTAGGCCAGCGGCTGGGCCCCTATGCCACCTGGCCCTCTCCCCCATGCCCTGACTTCCCACAGGCCCCCAAAGCCACCTGCCTCCTCCTTTTTTCCCTCCAATCACCCCCCTCCCCTTCATCTTTTCCCCTGGCTCAGCTTCCCTTTGCGTGCCTCCTGCTGAGTTTCAGGGATTAGGGCTGTCTACTATGGGACATGGCTCCCTTCTCTTCTCTCCAGAGCCCAGAAGCTCTTGCCAAGATCTGGTCCCAGCCTTACCCCCAAGGATCCCTGGCAGGAAACATGGCAGAGCTTGCTTGGAGTGCGGCTGGAGGGGCAAGCCTGCATCGGGAGGGGACTAACATCTGTCAGGACACCAGGTACTTTACTTATACTCTCTCACTGCATCTTCAGAGCAAGCTGGTAAGGTCACAATTCCTATGTTCAGATGGGGAAGCTGCAGCTCAGCGATTATAAGGGCTTTTGTCCAAGGCTAGAGGCAGCCCAGCTGAAATTTGAAACTGGCACTGTTGACTCCAAGGCCAACTACTTTCAGGCCTAAGGTGAGAGGAATGAGGAGGTCTCAGTTCCTGACTAAAAGGGAAGCCTACCAGGTAGGGAGTGGAGGCTTAGAGCTGCTTACTGGATCCACGGCTGGGATCCTGGTACTGAGCTGCAGGGAGTGAGTGAAGAAGGCTCACTGGACCAGGATGCTGGCCTAGCTAAAGAGAGAGAGAATAGGTTCCCCTCATCCCTACTCTACAGCCTTGACTCAGGCAGTGCTGGGCCACTGTCTTTCCATAGCATTTCCCCTCAACTCTGGGTGCCTTTGTGCTTCCATCTACCAGGACAGAAGGGAGCAGCTTGTGATGGTGGGAGATGGCCGAGGTGGGGGGACAGTTGGAGGGAGGACTGGGCAGACTCAAAAGGCCAGAATACAGTCAGTTCAGGCAAGAACTCCGAATTTCCCCTCCCCTGGCCTCACTCTTCCCATCTTGGCAATGGAGAGATTGTCTTAGTTGATGGCTGAAACCCATGGCAGCTCTACCAGTGTGTGTGTGTGGTGGGGTCTGCCTGGACAGGAAAATGCTGTGGCCATGTCTGCAGGAAGAGCTTGCCCACAGAACATGATTAGGGGAGATGCAAGGGGGAGTCAGGGGGAACCTGGAAGATGCATCAATGGCTGGCACAGGAAGAGCTCCTTTGGGGCCTGCCTGAGATCCTAGCCCTGCCCCTGACTGCCCTCTTCACAGTAGAGGGATGAGGGATAAGCAAATTGAGAGCCCAAGTTATGGAAAATGTGTCTTTGAAAATGATACTAGGGGAAGTACCTGAAAGGGCTGTAAACACTTCTGATTGCCCTGAGAGGGAGAGAAAATGGCATCTCCAAAATACAAGTGAAAAAGCCCACCCTCAGGTTTCCACAGAGGCACAGAGCATAAACTGGTCTCTTAACCCAGGCTCTAATTCCAGGCTTGATAATCCTGCTTGCCACGCAACTTTGAACAATCTTATTCCTCTATGAGCCTCTGTGTTTCCATCTGCATGATGAGAGGTTGGGCCTAAATACTCTCCAAGGGCTCTGACAGCTCTCATATTCCAGATTCTTCTACAAGTCAGCTCTGAGTCAAGCCCCTTGAGCTCAGCCCTGCCTGACAGGTGAGTTGATCAACTGTGGGAGTCAGAGTAACACTGGGACTTGGGGGTCATCCTGGGCTCAATGTAAACTCCTCACCATGGCCTAGAGGCTTGGCTTACCTGGCGACCTTCCTATTTTCCAGCCTCCCCTCTTCCTACCTATGTTGTGTCTACCTACCCCCATGTTCCACTGACCCCGTTTCCTGACCTAGAACATACCAGACTCCCTAGTGCTTCCACACCTGCACACTTGCTATTTACCACACTCAGAATGCAGTTTCCTATCTCTTTGCTGACTAACTCTTCCTTTTGACTTGAGCTGAAATGTCACCTCTTCCAGGAAGCCTTTCTTCCTGGCCACCTATTACAGGCCAGCTCCTACCCTGAACCACCCTTGTAACATGACAATACCTATCACAATAGTTACTTGTGCCACTTTTTTTATAGCTGTCTTTCGTCTCAAATTCCTATGAGCTCTGCGAGCACAGAGGCCTTGTTTATCTTGTTCTCAGTTCTACCTCTGGTGTCTAGTAGCCTAGGAAACTTTCAACCCACAAATATTTCTTAAAAAAACTTCCCAGCAGCTACCTTATTTGTAGCCCTACTGGGGGCCAGGCACATATATGGTCTCATGTGGCCTTGATATCACACTCCCCCTTCTTATTTCTTAAGTGAGGTGATGGAGGGGCAGAGAGGTGACAGATTTTGTCTTGCCCAATTTTGTCCTGGGCTAGGCAGCTGGGCTGTGCAGAGTTGGGCCTGGCAAGCAGATCTGCCTGCTTCACGCCTCCTTTTTCGCCTGCCACCACTCTTCAGAGAGGAGCAGCAGCTGTGGCCTCTCCTCATGTTCCCATAGCAACCAGTGCTTACCTCCTGCTCACACTGGTTCCTAATTGCCTGATTACGCATCTTCTCCCCCGCCAGCTCCGGAGCTTCTTGAGAGCTGGGTCCATGGCGGGCTTTGCTCACCATTATATGCTCCAGGCTCAGTGAGTATTAGTTAAATGAACAAAAATGAATGCATGACCATCCATGCCCATGGGTTTTTAAAAGCTTTCATCACAAACAAGATACCTGACAGCCTGTAGTGGCTGGAGGGAGGGGCACTAGAGGACTCCTCAGCTCACCTCTGCTGGCCCCCCTTCTTCTCTCTCCCCTGCTGCCTGGGGAAGCTCTTTAGAAAACAGGCCAGGCAGCCTGCGCAGTTGCGGGCAGGAGGGGTTGCCGGAGCCAGTGCAACACCCTCCCCTAACAATCCCCCATGCACACGCACATGTGCGCGCACATGCTCCCCCACCACCTCCTTCTGAGGGAAGCCATCTCAAGTGGCTTTTGCTGTGAGAATTACCAGCAACAATTGAGCTTCGTATTCACTTCTAATGTTCAGTTCATGATCTCACCAGTCAGCCTCTTCCTCTCCTTTCCCACTGCAAACATCTTAATCTGCTCATCTTCCACCTGAGCGGCTCCAGCCGCCACCTCCCTGCTACTGCCCCGTTTCCCTTCCTCCTCCCTCCCCATCCCCCACGGAACAGACAGAATGGGGGTCCCAAACAGAAATCAGCCCATGTTATTATCAGCCACCCTCACAAGGGAGTCATCATTTGTGTGGCAGGACAAGACGGTTCAAGCACTGAGGCCACTAGATGGAGGGAAGACAGAGCTATCAGTCCATTAGTTTAGTCTTTAAATGTTTGACTCCAGACCAGGCACTCAGCTACACCCCTGAGCTCACAAAGATGGGACCAAAATGAGTTCCTACCCTGGTGGAAGGGACAGAAAAGAAACCCTGGTGTGAGCTGTACTTTGCACAGGATGCCATGGGAACATAAAGAAAAGTATGCTTGTGCAGGACTAGGGAAGGCTCCACTGAGAAAGGAACATTTGATCTGGGCTTTCCATCAGTAATTTTGGTTGCCAACAACAGACATCATCTCTGACTAACTAAAGAGAAAAGTCGAATTGTGGGATTTTGGGGTAACCTATAGGGAGCTTATAATAACCTATAGGGAGCTTATAATATCATGGGAAAGCCTGGAGAACTGGATTTGAAGATAGATGTAAGCAAAAGCAGCATTGAGGGTTGGGAGGGATTGGGAAGTTGTGGGAAGCAGGAATAGTTTGATCAGGATGCTGCTGCTGAAATGGATGAAGGCTGTTTCCTCTATTCTTACACTCCTGGCTCCAAATTCAAAGAGAGTCTCCAGTGGCCAAGCTTAGTACCATTCTTGCTTCTGGCTAGCCTGGGCTGGGGATAAGAAGATTTGACTTCCATGGCAGGAGGCAGACACATGGATTTGCTGTTTCATCAGCCTAACCCCTAATGAGGTAGAGACAATTCACATAAAGAAAATAGGGGTCTAAGGAAGGGAGAGGAATGGTTGCCACAGAACCACAAACTAATGAATGGTCACTCCTTCCATGATGATAGAAAAAGAAGAGGAGGGTCCAGCCAGAGAAAAAGAAATGGACAAAGAACCAAAGCCTGCTGTGCTTGAGGCAGATGGGCAGCATTGTGTGACTGGAATGTCGGGGGGAAGGTGAAGTCCCCTCAAGAGATGAGACTGGAGTCGGGGGAAGATGGACCACAGCCTGCCCCGTGGAGTTGATCATAGACAGCCAGCCTTCAGAGGAGAAAGGACAGGCTGACCAGATGACATTTTAGGACCTTCACTCTGGAGGTGTCAAGAATGGATCAGAGATGGCAAAACTGGAGATGGGGAGACACAGCAAGGAACTCCTCCAGGCAAGAGATGGTGAGGTCTGAATTCTAGCATTGGTCATGGACAGAGAGGAGAGGACTGAAGAGCAATTCAGGACCTAGAATCCCCTGAAGTGTGAGGAGTGAGAAGTGGGAGTGAGGAGTAGGAGGTAATTGTGAAGGGGTACAAGAGGGAGGAACAAGGTTGAGAGAAAGAGTTTGCACCTTCCTCTTGGGCTTCAGAATGCCCAGCTAACTCTCTCAATACCCATTCATTCAGTAATGTCAGCTTAGCCTGGTTCATATGTGTCAGGCACTGTGTTATATGAGAGACAGAGAGAGAGAGAGAGAAAGAAAGAGATAGAAATACAGACTCAGACCCTTAATGGCCCCTCTCTTGGTCTTCCGGTCAGAGTATTAACTGATTGTTTAGTTGCTAAGTCGTGTCCAATTCTTTTGCCACGTCATGGACTATCATTCACCAGGCTCCTCTGTTCATGGCATTCTCCAGGCAAGAATAGTGGAGTAGGTTGCCATTTCCTGGTTCATATAACTGCTATGGGGGAACAATATGGAAATATGTTGTACTCTTTTAAATATGCATACCTTGGCACTTGAATTTTCTAGAAATTTATCCTAAAGACATAAGAAGTATGTACAGCTAGACATAGGTACAAGAGTAAAAAACTGGAAACAACCTCAATGCACATCAATAAGAAACTGGTTAAGGAAATCATGGCACTCCCTTACAGGGGCTTACCAGTGGGAGGGAGAAGAGAGGACACCCCCTGCCCCCGTCACCTGTAGCAGCCTTACTTCTGGGCCTCACAGACCCAGAGGAGGAGAGGGGGAAATCTTCAACTTTTATTGAAGTTTGGACTTTTGTTTCTAACAGTGGACCGGATATGTTAATTCCTGAGAGTAACTGGAGGAGGGTTTTTTGTTTTGGTTTTGGTTTTGGGTTTTTTTGTTGTTGTTTTTGTTTTTTTTTAATTCTCTGAAAATGACTGAAAAATATATAGATCATCAGGAGATTTCACCCAAGAAGCAGAGGAGAAATAGGTCAGAGTTGAGGGAGAAAATGAAGTTGTTTTCTGCTTGTGGAGTTCAAGCTATGGGCTAAAAGTTACAGTAACGATTGTCTCTGGGGAGTTAAGATAGAGGGAGGAAGCATGGCTTTTACTTAATACTTTAAACACTTGGGCATTGTTGGAATGGTTTACAATGTGCACAAATCACAGAAATCAAAAGTCAGTAGAAACAATGAAGACACTTGCATTTACAGAGGAGGGTGGGAGAGATGTTGACAAGTTGCTTGGTCTCCTGAACTCCTGAAGTAGGAGGAATGTACGTCAGCACTATGGCATGCTAGGCCCTGTACTCCTTTGTGCCCTGAAGGACATCTAGCAGCTTCCGGGGTTTCTAGTAACTAACTGCCAGTAGCAACCTCCCACCCCAAGTTGTGACAACCAAAATATCTCTGAGACATTGCCAAATGTTCCCAGGGGTTGGGGGCAAATTGCCCCCTGGGTGAGAACCTCTGCTCTAGAGGGATCTTCAGACTACACAGGGTCTGAGCCTCTGGGCCTGATTGTTTCACTAATCCCATCTTTTAAATGGCTCTGTGCCAGCCCCTCCCCATGGCTCCATCAGTCTAGGAGTCAGATGTGGCTTGATTTTGGTTCTGCCACTTACTAGCTGTGTGACTGTGAGCTTTCCCGAGCCTCATTTTGCTCAACTCTAAAATGGGACTCATAATAGTAACATGGCAGCCAGGACTGCTGCGAAGGCGAGGTATCTGGGAAGTAGTGAGTGCAAGTCTTGGGCTTAGAAGGCACTTGGTCAACATCAGGGCCCAGTGGACCACTGGGAGGGGGTGATGTGGCTCCCCTTTAGGCCAAAGGCTGAAGCCAGATGGGCTCCTATGAGTATTCTCTCCCTGGTTACTCACCTCTGATTAAAATAGAGGAAGCTTCTTTTATGAACACCAAACTTCTATTTGTACTTTGGATCTCCTGTCATTCTACCACTTCTGGAGAATCTGACCCCACCTGTGATCCCTCTTCAGGATAGCCAAGCTCTCCCTTTCAACTGGACTTTTCCCAATTCCTTTGAAAGGGCTCAGGTCTCTTTCACTGAAACAAACAACCACTTTCCTTGACCCTACTTCCTTCTCCAGCTACAGCCCTGGCTCTCTCTTCATCTCACTCCTTAAAGGTACTTCACACTCAACCTGTTCCAAACTGATCGTGCCATTTTCCCCCTAAACCTGCTGTCTCCTGTCCCTTCTCATACCTAGAAAAGGTCACCCTTTACATCTCATGCACAGTCCTTCAGCCTAGGAGCCACTGTCAATCTTTCTTGAATTACCAACCCCATAGCCAACCCTAATCATTTTATTTCCTAAGTCACTTTGGCTTGGAAAATTGTTTCTAATAGGAAGTGCATTCAAAAATCAAAATAACAGAAGAAGAGATGGTGTGAGTAGTCTCACTCCACCTCCATCAACCTCAAGCCACCCACCCACCCCCCAGACACACACAGATGAGCTACCTGTATTATTGGTGGGTAGCCTTCCCATTGAGCTTCCCTGGTGGCTCAGTGGTAAAGAATCTGCCTGCAGTGCAGGAGACACAGGAGACAAGGGTTCAGTCCCTGGGTTGGGAAGATTCCCCTGGAGGAGGGCATGGCAACACACTCCAGCATTCTTGTCTGGGGAATCCCATGGAGAGAGGAGCCTGGCGGGCTACAGTCCATGGGATCGCGAAGAGTCAGACATGACTAAAGCGACTGAACACACAGCACTTCCCATGCACCTTTATGGAAAAGTGAATATAATGTATATTCTTATTTCCCCCTTTCTTCCACAAATGTTCTGAGCTCTACACATTGTTCTGTACCCGGCATCTTTCACTTAGCAATGTACCTTGTCACTCTTTCTCTTCAATACTTAGAAACCTTGTTCACTCTGTTTACCCATTCTATTCTCCTAGGTGGAGATACCATCATTTATTTTACCAGTCCCTTCTTTATGAGCACCAGTTATATGTAATCTTTTGCTGTTGCAGATAATACCTAAACATATTTTTTAATCCATCCACTTGTTTCAGACTCCTTTGTCTCCATTCTAAGCTACCACTATCTTTCACTCGACTCTGCTAAATAGCTTCCTAAATGCTTGACTCAAATCATCTCTTGCCCTCTCTTCTCACAGCAGCCAGAGTGCATTTCCACATCATGACTGTGGTCATGTCATTCCCCTGTTTAAATCCCTTCTATGCTTTTCGGGTAAAGACAAACCCCTCATGATTGCATGAAGCCTTTTCTAGCCTCCCCTGCCCACCGTCCATCCTCACTTTCACCCACTCCGCCTTCCCCTTTGCCACTCCGCCCCTCTGGCCACCTTCAGAGTTCTTTTTTTGTATATGCTGTTCCCTCTAAGTAAAATATTCTCCCCTCCTCTGTTCACCTCATTTATTTCTACTTGTCCTTCAGATCTCGGCCTACTACCCTGCTCTTCTCTATGTGAAGATCTCCATGCAGGTCAGAGCCCAGGATTATATGTCCTCACTTAGTACCATATGCTTCTTCTGCATCACCCTTGTCCCATTTGTGGCTTCACGTTTGTTTGATTCTTTGGTTCATGTCTGATTCCTATTCCCCCTTCATGAGATCCATGAAGGCAGAGGTCTTACCTGTCTTTGTTTATCATGAAGCCCCTGCATCTAGGAAAGTTATTGACTGGATTAATGAATGAATAAGGCATATAGGGGGCCAAGTAGAGGACCTGACATGTAGTAGGTGATCAATACATGTCACTCTCCTCGCAATCACTGTCTCCTCTGAAATGTTAGACATTTTCTGATTCCATCTCAAGTCCCTTTGCTTTTCACCCTGTACATGCTCTTTTCAGCTGTCTCATCCATGTTCATAGCTTCCACCACCATGTATGTGCAAACAGAGGGTTTCCTGCCCCAGTTTCTGATGTGCCTCAGGCCCCTGTATTAATGCCACCTCTTCCTCCAGAACGTAAATAGAGGCAAAGAGTAGACTGTGTCTGTATTTGCTTACAATGATCTCCCCAGCCCCTAAAGCACACAATAGTCACCTAATTAAGTGCACGAATGAAGGGCCCCATGCTAGGATGGAGAGCTGCCTCCTCCAGATGGGGCTTCTTTCTAGGCAGAGAGAAGGTCTGTGTGCCAGGTGCCAGGTCCTACTTGTGCTGGACCCTAGCAGATCCCTCATACTCAGAGTAAGAGGGAGAGGATGGAATTCCAGGCAGCACTTAAAGCCAGGAGCCAGTCATCCACAAATCAGCCAACCTTTCCTGGGGGGTTGGTTCACCCCATCTGCAAACCACAAGGCAGTCTTTGGCCAGAGAGGGCAGCTCATGAGAACACATGCCAGTATTTAATCACCATGTCACCCTTAAGGGGATCACGCAGCCAGCCATGGCCAGTGGTAAAGCATCAGAGGGGATGAAGACCCAGGCTGAGGCCCCATGAGCCAGGATAGGGAGCTGGAATTGAAAACTCTCACCACTGAAGGGGGACCACGCCACCCTGCTCCCAAGCTCAGGGCCTTCCTAGCAAAGATCAGGGATTGGGAGGCCCAGTTGAGAGGTAGAGAAATTCTACTTGCAGCCCTGACACTGCCTATGGCACAGCCTCCTACAATATGCAAGTCTGAGTGAAGTCTAGGCCCCTGCTCTGTGTACCATGAAAACTCTCACAGGGCACAGAATGTTCTAAGTCAGAGCTGAGCAGGTCCTTTGAGACCACTAGTCCCACCCACCTCATGCTTCCAATGGGACAACTGAGGCTTAGATTAAGGCAGAGACTGTCCTGTAGCTATTAACCAGCAGGTTGAACTATCTGGCTTATCTCTTGGCCAGTTGCCTTGGGCCTACTCGGCCCCACAGGGCTGATAGTCTCTTCCTGCTTGCATTCTAGAGAGAAGAGGCAGTCCATGATTTTTTTGAATTAAGTAAAATACATAACTTGAAAGATGGAGAAAGAAAAGTAGTGAAGGGGGATAGAGAGTGCTGGGGATTTAGGGTTTTAGGTGGAGTGGTCAGGGAAGGTCTCCTTGAAAAGGAGTCATTTGAGCCAAGCTCTCTATGCTGTGCTGAGGGCATGCCTGGGAAGGACCCTCAAACTCAGACTGGTTTCCCCCAGGGACACAGTGGGAGGGCTTCCTGAGACATTGACACTTGGATTTTGGCCTGGTCACAGGGTCAAGAATTGGCATATCTTCCAAAACTGAACCTGGGCACAAAACCAAAGGCCTGTAACACCTTAGTTCAGGTAATGATAATAATAACAATAGTAGATACACATTACTACATATAAAATAGATATACAAGGACCTACTGTAATAGCATAGGGAACTGTACTCAATATTCTGTGATAATCTATATGGAAAACGAATATATACATATGTGTGTATATATATATAACTGAGTCAGTTCACTGTTCCTTGAAACATTATAAATCAAGTATACTTCACTAAAAAATAAACTTTAAAAAATAGCAATAATAATGATACCACTGAACTGGCACTGAGCACCTGCCATGTGCCAGACACTGTTTCAAGCATGCTATATGTATTTCATCCTCACAATGACATTATGAGGTAGGTGCTATTCTTATGCCCATTTGGTAGATGAGAAAACAGAGGCTTAGGGCAGTTACAGAACTTGTCCAAGGTCAAAAAGCTAATGAACAGCAGAGTGAGGCTTGGATCCTAGGTTGTGGGCTTTGTAGACAGCTGCAGATTTTAGCTGCCTGGGCTGGAGTTGTCTGGAGGCAGAAGACAGTTCCATGTTCTCTTGGGCTCTCTGCTGTGCCCCCAGAGCCAGGGAACTCAGAAGCAGCTGAAATTCAGTGTCTAATGTGGCAGCTGGCCTCGGAGTAGGACTGCACTGGGGGCCTCCACTGGGGAAGTGGACTTCTCCTCTACTGAAACATGAAAAAGAAAGAAAGTGAAAGTGAAGTCGCTCAGTCATGTCCGACTCTTTGTGACCCCATGGACTGTAGCCTACCAGGCTCCTCCATCCATGGGATTTTCCAGGCAAAAATACTGGAGTGGGTTGCCATTTCCTTCTTCAGGATATCTTCCTGACCCAGGGATTGAACCCAGGTCTCCAGCATTGTAGGCAGACACTTTACCGTCCAAGCTACCAGGGAAATCACTGAAACATGAGCTCTGTGAATTCAGAGTTCTTGTCTCTTTGGCCCACTGCTCCCTCACCAGTGCCTAGAAGAGTGCCTGGCACATAGTAGGTGATCAATTAATATGGGAATCAGTGAGCAAATAACAGAATGAATGAACACTCCATTCTTTTTTTTTTTTTTTGACTTGTTTTTTTTTTTTTTTTCCAGTGGGTTTTGTCATACATTGATATGAATCAGCCATGGATTTACATGTATTCCCAATCCCGATCCCCCCTCCCACCTCCCTCTCCACCCGATTCCTCTGGGTCTTCCCAGTGCACCAGGCCGGAGCACTTGTCTCATGCATCCCACCTGGACTGGTGATCTGTTTCACCATAGATAGTATACATGCTGTTCTTTTGAAATATCCCACCCTCACATTCTCCCACAAAGTTCAAAAGTCTGTTCTGTATTTCTGTGTCTCTTTTTCTGTTTTGCATATAGGGTTATCGTTATCACCTTTCTAAATTCCATATATATGTGTTAGTATGCTGTAATGTTCTTTATCTTTCTGGCTTACTTCACTCTGTATAATGGGCTCCAGCTTCATCCATCTCATTAGGACTGGTTCAAATGAATTCTTTTTAATGGCTGAGTAATATTCCATGGTGTATATGTACCACAGCTTCCTTATCCATTCATCTGCTGATGGGCATCTAGGTTGCTTCCATGTCCTGGCTATTATAAAACAGTGCTGCGATGAACATTGGGGTGCACGTGTCTCTTTCAGATCTGGTTTCCTCAGTGTGTATGCCCAGAAGTGGGATTGCTGGGTCATATGGCAGTTCTATTTCCAGTTTTTTAAGGAATCTCCACACTGTTTTCCATAGCGGCTGTACTAGTTTGCATTCCCACCAACAGTGAACACTCCATTCTTATCTACCAAAGGCTGGCCATCTCTCCAAACAGCCAGGAAATCTGGATTTCTGCCTCCTTGAGAATGTGAGGCAAGAAAAGCATGAAGGAACAAGAAGCAAGGGAGACTCAGTTGGGGCAGAGCCCAGAGTTAAGGACTGGGAAGGTGATGGGAAGGGGTGCAGAGAGGCCCCCCAATGTGAGCACTGGGCTGTGTGCTGTACATACACCACACAGCTCCAGGAGGCAAGGATTGCTGTAATCCCTAACGGAAAGACTAGGAAACTGAGATGTAGAGAGTTAAACGATTTGCCCTAGATCAGGGGTCTTAAACCTCTGGGATCTAACACCTGATGATACAAGGTGGAAATGATGTCATAATAATAGAAATAAAGTACACAATAAATGTAACAAGCTTGAATCATCCTGAAGCCATCCCCCGCCCCACCACCCTTGGGAAAAATTGTCTCCCTGGTGCCAAAAATGTTAGAGACTGCTGCCCTAGATGACAGGGGCATTGTAGAGAGGAGCTGGGATTGGCAAGACAGGCCACTTACTTGTTGTGGTCCCCAGCTGGAGTGCAATCAGAAGCGCCCCCTACTCTTTGCTGTCTGCCCTCACCCACCTCAACCTCCTGAGCTCCTCTGCTTGCAGTTGTCCCCAACCTCTGCCTGGGAGCCGGCCCTGCCACTTCAGTCTTCCTGAGAAATAGGGGCTCTAACACACCAGCCCCTCTCTTCCATTACCCACCTATAAATTCATGCCCAGGCCAGGCCCAGCATGAAAGAACAGGCTGGGAATGAGACATATCCAGGTTCAAGTCCTGGCTCCTCCATTGAGTACTCAGAGAGGCAAATCTTCTACCTCATGGACCCTTAGTTTCCTCCTCTGTAAACAGGGGATACTGACCCATAAGGCTGTTGTGAAGATTAACTGAAATCACTCAGGGGGAGAAGCTGGGTTCCAGGCAATCTAGGAGAGGTGGTCATAGTAATCCACCACATTACAGCTTACACAGCACAGTCCCATTCGTTTTTAGGGTCCCCTTTATTCTATACAACCATCGCACTGGGATGAGTATTATACCCAACTTCATAAATGAGAAAATAATTTGCCCAATCAAAAGCATGTCATCTGGAAGTCACAATGCAGGGATGCAAAGCTGAGTGCATGTGACTCCCAAGTGTATGGGATGCCCTCTTCATCATAGGGCCAGCCCTTTTTTACTCTCACCTGTCAGGTCTGGGGAGATAGTGATGGTCTTATATGAGGGTTGCTCTATCCTGATCACCTACTTCAAAGCAAGGCTCAGTGTACTGTGTGACTCTCTTTGAGGCCAGAGCTTTATGAAGAGTTTTCCTCCCAGCCCTGTCCCCCACCCAACTCCTTAATGGCAGCAACAAATAAAGGAAAATGGCTGTTTGATCACAAAGACAGGGAAAGGAGAGACAGGTCAGCAGGAATACCATGCTGGGGAGGTGCAATTCAAAGCCATCAATACTGTGTCTATGGTCATCCATAGAGGTGGCCTACCAGACTCCTCAACAACAGCCTATCCCATCATGGAGTCACAATAGCTACTTACCATGCAAGTCTCAGCCTTGTGTCTCCAGCTCTGCAGCACAGGAGGTGGGATGATTTCCTTGGACAGAGCACATCTCTTTTTGCTGTTGCCTATAAGGTCTTCTCTTTACTTTTAATGACCTGTTAATTTTCTATACATGGCCTGTCCATATATAGATTTATTTTTATTTTTTTCTGCTCAGTCCTTAGAGCAAATGCTCTTTCTCCTTGAGAACTCATGCCTTCTTTCAATTCTGAAAAATTCTCAGCTACTATTTCTCAAGTGTTGCCTTTTCCTCATTTGTTCCCCATTATCTGTATGGACTTTCTGTGAGGCTTAGGCTGGAGCCTCTTGGTATGTGCCTTCATACCTTTTAACTGCTTGTTCAAAAGTTGTGACTATGCTGGTGTGACTCACTCAGTACTAGCCTTCACTTCATTAATTCTTCCCATGACTGGGTCTTGGCTATAGCTACCCCATTTATAGCAGTTTTCTTTTTTATTTTAATGACCACATTTTTTTCAAATATTTGTAATTGATTTTCTTTTCCTATCTCACTTCTTGCTGTTGCGCAATCATATCTCATCCTTTTAAGGACTATCATGCCTTCATTTATCTCTGCGAACACCCTAGACATGCTTATTTTCAAAATCTGTCAGCTTGCTCTCCAAAACCTCATCTGGAATAAATTTATGTACTGATTGTAAACTTTGTTGGCTCTCTCCAAGCATTAGATTTCTTTATATGTTTTGGAATTTGGGGTTGCAGCCTCATTTGGAGAGGAAGAGATGGTGCTGTTTTTGTTTGTGTTAATGTTCTATTGTCTGTCTCTCTCCCTTAGTGCTACCACACCCTCCCCATCCAGGGCTTTCATGGTTGCCTGCACTGGTCCTCATACCCCCCAGGTCACAATCAGGTCTTCCCTAGGGGATGTTAGGGGTCTTTGGCTCCAATGAGTACTTATGGCTCACTTCACTCCCTGGTCATGAGTCAGGGTCTGGCCCCTCCAGCTCCGCATGGCCAACACAGTCCACACTGGCTTGTAGGCAGAACTCTCAGCAGCAGCAGGCATTTCCAGCTCTTATTGGGAGGGCCCTCTCCCTCCTCCCTCTGACTTCCATAATGAGCCTGGTTCCAGCCTCCCACCCCATGGTGGAGACCTTGTAGCTCCCCAAGAGCTGAATTCTGGGCACCCCACCACCTGTGCTCCAACCTAGGTGCTGGTAGGCTGCTGCAGCACCTGTTGCTATGTGCTTCTGTGCATACTAGGAGTCTATCAGTTTTTGAGCCAGGCTGTCTTTGGGGTTTTCTCTTTTTACAGTATATTGGTGATCCATCACTCTGAGTTTGGTGCAAAGGGCTCTGCAACTACCTTAACTGGAAATTCACTGTGATTCTATTGTGTGTGCTCCATCATTATAGATTAGTTAACCAATCCCCTAACATACCAATCCCCTAACATTTTGCTTTTAGGTTGTTTTCCAATTTTGACTAATACAAACATGAAGGCAATAAACTTCCTTCACATATTTGTCTAATTCCTAGCGCAAATTTGGGGATGAAGGATGCAGCCATGTTTCAGTTGGATATGTGTTGCATTCATGTGTACCACCCCAATCATCACTACCACCGTCACCAATACACTGCCCCCAACATCTGGTCTGTGAAACAGAACCGATGAGGCCCTAGAAAATGAACGATACTGTGCTTTTGTGAACTCTACATTGATGTTCAGAGGTGAGGCATTCTCAGACCACTTCTTCCCTGTTTCTGGCTTGTCTGGAACCCCAGACCCCTCCCAAGGGTTGTTTCAGTTAATCTACATGACATCCCAACAGAATAGGGTAACATTAGCCTCACTTCACCAAGGACAAAGCCGAGCCTCGGAGAGGTGAGAGAACCACCTAGGCTGTCACTGGTAGGAAGGAGTCTACATGATGCTAAGGAGAAGCACAGATGTTCCCAGTCCACTGAACTGCAGAGAGAGAAGGCCTTCAGGCCTTCTCTGAGACAGCTGTTCAGGAACTTGGTGCCCTCCATGGGGCCGTGGCCTTCATGGATTGTGAGCAGCGCCTAGATGTCTGGGTTTAGGAGGCTCCAGGTCAGCCTCCACCCCGTGTGGGACAAGTGCCAGCTTTGCCACTTGAGCTCAGCCACTCACTAGTCAAGCAGACATGGGCTCTGCTTCCTCTGCTTTCTCAACCAGAGGCAGCTAGGTACAGGAGAGAGCACACGGACCTGGGATTCAGATAGACTTTGAGTTTTTTTTTTCTTTTTATATCAAATACTTTTGAAAACTTGAAGTAGAGTTGACTTACAACACTGTGTTAGTTTCTGATGTATAGCAAAGTGATTCAGTTAACATACATATATATTCTTTTTCATATTCTTTTCCATTGTATTAATAGTTTATTATAAGGTAATAAATATAGTTCCCTGTGCTACACAGTTGTTTACAGACCTGGATTTCAGTATGAGCTCTGCCACTTTTCTGCTGCTTGTGCTTGGGTAAGTCACTTCACCTTTCTGGGCCTTAGTTGCCACATCTGTAACATGGCCTAATAAGGCCTCTCTTGGAGAAGCATTGTTAAGATGAAAGGAAGTCCTATACATTTGGCAAGTAAAAGAGACTCAAAGTCTGTTTCTGACAAGAAGGGTGAAAGGTCACTTTTCTAAGCTTGCCCAGCCAATCAGCTGGGGTGTTCTCAGTCCTGGTTCCACATCATTTATTCTTCCCGGTACAAGAGCCTGGCTCCCTCAGTCCTGTATTTCACTGTTCTTCTGTCCCACTATGTTCCCTCCTGCCAGAGAAGAAATGAACCCAAGGAGCCTGAAGCTCCAACCCCTGCGCACCCTTCGTTAGCCCCTGCTTGCCTCTGTGGCGATGCTTTGCAGAGCCGGGCTGCCTGACACAGGCATGGGCAGCCTGTGGATGCCCAGGAAGCTCCACCTGTGTCCCTGGACCCAGCCCAGGTATAAGCCTGATGCCCAGCTTGGCCAGCTGTGGCACATGGGGTGGGAGTGGTGGCTACAAGGCTTTGATCACCAGAGAACATAAAGCTGTGATCACTGAGGCCTGGGCCTCCAGGCTGCTCAGAACCTGGGGCTAGAGCCTGCAAACAGGTCTGTCTGCTGTCTCAGGGGGTGTCAGCAGCCTCTTAGAAGCCAGAACAGGCCTGCCTATTCTAGCAGTACCTGCACTTGCAATACCTCTGAGGGCCAGTTAGGGCTTGGGCAGGCCTTGGGAATTTCTGAGGATGCACAAAGTATGTCAAAGCCATGAGCTCATCCACACCCCCCTGCCCTGGAGAGAGTGGCAAAGGGGCCAGAGCCCAACCACTCCACAGATGGGCATCTGAGGAGGCCAGTTTCAGGCCCATGGTGGCTCAGGATAGAAGCTGTGGCCATGTGGGCGTTGCCTTTGTGCAGGGTTGTGGGCTTTCCCAGTGACTCAGATGGTAAAGAATCTGCCTGCAATGCAGGAGACCTGGATTCAATGTCTGGGTCAAGAAGATCCCCTGGAGAAGCGCATGGCAACCACTCCAGTGTTCTTGCCTGGAGAATACCATGGACAGAGGAGCCTAGCGGACTACAGTCCATAGGGTCACAAAGAGTCAGACATGACTGAAACGAGTGAGCACGCACACACGAGACATATGAAAATATTTGATCCTGAGCTCAATGTATGAGAATGGGATGCTGTAAGCAGAGGGGAGCCGGGACCCTGGGAGCCCCAGCTGCCCACAGCTCTCACATCTCAAAACAGGCTGAAAGACTCTGTCTTGGTGCCTAGCAAGATGATAGTTGAAGACCCAGACCCTCCCTGGGTCACGGGCATGCTCCTGAGTTTCTCTGGCCCCAGTTCACAGCACACTGCCAAGGCTTGTTCAACTATAACCTAACCCCTGGAAGCTTTCTACGCTTTCATTTTCCTCCCAGCCCAGCATGCAGTGGCCCTGAGGAATCCCCAAGAGAGGAAAGCTCTGGTGAGGAACCCCCCTGATAGACAGTATCAGTTTGGTTCATGATGTACAGGTTTTGCCCAGTCATAATAAGCAAGGCCTGTGTTGTTGCTTCATGCTTTGCACAGGTGATGGTGGTGATTCCTGGCTCCAATGGGCACGGGGGCCTCCAGGAGTAGGACAGACAAGCCTGGGAGTTCAACCACAAGCCTCCATCCTTCATTGGCTGGGGAGGTCTTGTGGGGTGGTCTTTTCTCTCAAGAAAGGGCACTTTGCCTGAGTATCACCAGGCTCTGGGAGCAAGCAAACTCCGGACCCTGAAAACCTGTTCTTAGAGGAGGTCTGCATACATTTTTCCTGGATTTATCAATCATCAGGCTTCTTGGCTTTGTCCCCTGGGTGACGGGTCCAAGGACAGATGGGGCTTTGGAGGTTCGAACATACAATCTGTTCTTCCCTCTACTCTTCTCCTCTCCCAGCCTGATCAAAGGTTGCCCTGGGACCTGATTTCTCTGTTCCTTTACCACTGGTTTCAGGGGCATGGCCAGGGGCTAGAGTGCTGAGATAAGCCACCCAAGCCCAACAGGACAGAAAACTAGTGACCCTCAGATGTGAATGGGTCTTCATCAGTCACAAATCACATTTCCTGATTCAGAGACTCACCAAGTAGCAATGTCAAGACAGTTCCATCTGCCTCAGCCCCCTTGCATTGCAGCTGAGTTGCCTGAGGTCCAGAGAGGGCAAGAGATCACATAGCAAGACAGTGACAAACCCCAGGTCTCCAGACTCTCAGTTCAAGGCTCTTTCTGCCATACTCGTGACCTTTCCTGAAGAAGTGGTAAGTGGGAGAAGCTGGGGGTGGGGGATGCACAAGGCAGGGAGTCAAGAGGAAGAATGTGAGAATGGAAAGTTGCTGGGAAGCAAAGCCCCCAGCACTGAGTGGCAGCCCACCCTGGAGACATCAGCCTAGCTATCAAGCTGCTTCCATTGCTGAGGATTAGCACAAACATCCCCCAGCTGGGGGCCTCCCTGCTGGCCAGCTGTGCAGGCTTTGGGTGGCTGCCCCAGATGTGGGAGGCCCCAGGCTGGAGGCTGGACTTTCTCTCTAGTGACGTTGTGTGCTCTCCCGGCATTCAGAGGGCATGGGCCAGCCTCTGGCTCATCTCTGCTGTCAGGCCCGGTGAAGGACAGTCAACACTCCTGGCTGATCAAAGGCACTCCCACCCTCTAGCCCCAGGAGTGCTGGAGGCGAAGGGGAGTGGGGAGAGCCCAGATGCCATCCTGCCATGCTTTGAAGTTCCAGTGCATCCTGGGAAGTAACTGACTTTGGAGTGGGACCTCTGGAGCACAAACTAAACAAAAATCGCTGCCATGTGTTACAATGGAGGCAGGAGAGCCGAGTCCTAACCCCTTTGGCCAGTACCTTCACCTCTCAGGACAGTGACCTCCCCAACAGGGTCATTTGGGCTCCACAAGTAAGGGCCAAGCCAGTTCTGCCATTTCATGACTCTGATTTTCTCTTCCTTCTCCCTGAGCTCAGGTGGGCACGGAGGCCCTGGGCAGGCTGGTGCTCAGGGGGTAGATGGAGTCTGGCACCGAGGACAGGATGGATGGGATAGCTGGAAGTAGAGTCAATTCATTCATTAATTTATTCATTCATCCGTCACTGAATACGTACCATGTGCCTTAATCTGACGGCTTGGAAATAGGACATAGTAATGTGTTGCTCCATGACCCAAGAGACCTAGATTCTGAATTGGCCCAACCCCTTATTGTGCATCAAATCTGTTCTAGAGCTGGGATGACTATGCCTGTTCTTAACTTTCAGCTAGTAGGGGCCATATCCAGCAAGGGTTTTTGTTGAATCTGTCTCTAGCTAATTTAAACTGGAAAAGAATTTCCTGGAAGACTTTGGGATGGCTCAGAGTCTGCTTTGGGAATGTGGAGAACCAACCTCAGAGAAAGGGCGGGCACCCAGCAATGCAGGGAAGAATGTTACAGGGCCAAGGGACAGTCAGGCTAGCTTACTACGTTTGGCACTGCTCTTCCTCCATCCCTTACCAGATGACACTGAAATTGGGAACCATTTCTTAAATGTCTGTGTTTCTTTACATAGGAAGAAAATGATTGGCTGTTAGGGACCAGGGCTTCCCAGGTGGTGCTAGTGGTAAAGAACCCGCCTGCCAATGCAGGAGACATAATGACACGTGGGTTCAATTCCTGGGCTGGGAAGAGCTCCTGGAGAAGGAAATGGCTACCCATTCCAGTATTCTTACCTGGGAAACCCAATGGACAGAGGAGCCTGGTGGGCTACAGTCCATGGGGTCACAACTTAGCACACAGGTGAGGGACCTAGTGGAGGGGACTCTTTGAGCTTCTGACCTTCTCCCCTCACAAATTCCTCTCTCTCCCTTCCATTTCACCAGTGACTGCAGCTTGAACTCAGACTGAATTTTGTTTTGGACCCAAAAACCCTGGACCCAACACCCCCAAGAACCCCCAGTCTTTCTGAACTTGCCATATGGCCAAACAACTTCTTTTCCTCCTCATGTGTGTCCTTCAGAGTCACATCTGGAGGGGCCATCATAGCCATTTCCCTTGCTAGTCCAGATCATCTGGCCCCAGGTGAATTCAAAGCCCTGTGATCTAGAACATGATGTCACCTCAGGGTCAACAATGAAAGTGGGATGCCAAAAGCCTTTGCCACCTGCTGAGGAAGGCATCTGCAGGAGAAACAGGATGGCCCAAACCCGTGATTGCCCCCAGGAGAGTCAGTCAGAGGGGAACCAGTTTGCTCAAAGCTCCAGGGGCTGAAAGAGCCTGGTGTCAGCTTGCCAAGGAGTCAGCTAAGTGGGGGACCAGGCCAGGCTGAGTGTGGGAACCATGCTGAGGACCTACTCATACCAAGCTCCTCTCATAGCTGTTCTAAGAACCCTCCAATCAGAGACAAAGGGCATCTCCTGTCCTTCCTGTAGCCCACTGAGATTCTATCAAGGTAAGGGCCACGGGAGAAAAGTAAAGCTTTTCTTCAGGCTTCACGCCTCAGGACATTAGGGACATTATGTAGCTTGCTCAAGGTTATGTGGATGATAACAAGCAGACTTGGAACACCTAGGTCCTGGAGCAGACAACAATGTGCTCTAGCAAGGACCACATTATACCCCAGAGAGCTTTCAGGACTCTCTTTTCCCCTGGGCCTCCTGCCTCAGGCCTTAACTCACTTGCTAAGAACCACAATGTGTCAGGACTTGAGGAGGTCTGAGAGGTTAGTTGTCCAGCCCAGCCCACATACCCATGTGCACACATACGCACACACTCAAACACACGCAGAACACAGATGGGAAATTGAGGCTTGGGGAGGAAAAAGAGAATGATGCCAAAGATGCACAATGGTCCAGTAGGCTTAGAAGCCAGATCTCTGGACTTCTCCAGCAGTTTTCTCTGTGTCCAGGCCTGGCTGCATCCTTGTCCTGCCAACTTTGCAAGCAAGCCCAAGCAGCTATGACTCCAGGCTCCCCTGTCCACCCTGTCCTAAGTTCTGTGGTCAGGGCCCAGCCTACAATCAGAGAAGACCCCAGCCTCTACATGAGCACAGAGCACGGCAGGGTCAGCGACTGCTCCCAAGCCCCACCCAGTGGAAGAGCCACCCGCTTCTGGCCCACATCCTGTCCTTTCAATAGCATGTACAAAGAAGCAGTTGGTAGCAGAAAGAATCCACAGGAAAAGGTAGGTCTGGGTGAGGCAGCCCAGACTGCTAATGGAAGAGGCAGCTACTACCCCTTCCATCAAAGCCTTGGAATCCAGAACTGCAAGGGCCCCAGGGAGGAAGTAAAAGGAAGCTGAGTTGCTAAGTGGCCTGCCCCCAGCCCCGGCTGCAGATGCCTGGCTGGCTGGAAAAAGAGGAGGCCAGCAAAGGAATGATAATAACCATCCCTCGCATCTGGACAGCCTTTTCACACACCACTAGCTGGCTCTCCACCCCTTCTCTTAGCTCAGCCACACAAAAGGGTCATTATCCCCATTGGACAGATGGAGGCTCAGAGAGGACCAGAAATCTGCGTCAAGTTGCCCAGCAAGTCAGTGATGATGGTAGGTGCCATTCTGTACTCCAAGATTCCATATCTTGGGCATATGTCCTTTGCTTTCTGCCTTGCCTATAGTCCCAGGCCCCGGGTACTGAGTGCTGCCCCTGCAAGGGGGCAAAGGGCATGGCTGTCCAGATTTAGAGTGACTGTGAGAGAGGAACAGGGTCTGGGGTGGGGAGGGTGATGAGGAACAACATGACGAAATAAACATCTACCCCTTTCCCGAGTTGTCCTCACTGCCCTCTCATCCGAAGAACTGTCTTTAGCACTTCTTTTAGACGAGACCTGCTGGCCACACATCCTCTTAGTTTTCCTTCATTTGAGACTATCTTTACTTCCACTTCATTCTTGCAGGATATTTTCACTGGAGATTGAATTTGGGATTGACAGTTCTTTTCTTCTGGGGTTTTAGTAATGTGGTGGCATTTCCTTCTGGCCTCCATGGTTTTGGATGACAACTCCACCATCATCTATGCCCAGGTCTCTTCTGACTTCAAGGACCTGCTTGAAAGGTGATTTTGTAAGGAGAAGAATGACTTCTGGGGACTGGGAGTTGAACCACAGCTCCACCACCTCTGAGCTAAGGGGCAGTGGATGAGTCTCCCTACCACTGTGGACCTCAGCTTTGGCCCTGTTGCCATGAGAAAGTGCCAGGAGGACAGATGTCACACTACAGGCCTCTCTTGTGGTCCTTGCATTCTCTATGTCTCTAAGAATGATCAAACTCCCCAAGAGGGAGAGTTCTTGGTGAAGAGGAAAGAGAGAGACTCTGAAGAGATGCCCTTTGGCCCTGTCTGCCCGTGGTAGAGGTGGCCTGAGTCCTACACCTTTTGTCTCCTACCTGCTGAGGGAAGAAGGATTCTTAGGATGTTTCTGGCTTACCTGCACAGCTCCCAAATCCTAATCAAGTAGGTAGAGTCCCTCATTTCCTCTCACTCAGGCCATTGCAAAGTCTACCTTCTATGGGGATGGGGCAACCTCCAGGACCACCCAATGTCTATCCCCCTATACCCTACAATACACTCCAACTGCCAGGTCTCCCCACATGCTTCCATGCTCTTTCAGGCCTCCATTTTGTTTCCTCTGCCTGGCAAGTCCTTTTGCCCTTGTCCACTTGAAAAGGCCTTACAAAAGCAATGCTGTCTTTTACTTCCCCTCTCTTTGCCTCGATTTTCTCATCTGTATGTTGAGGATAATAATAATACCTACCTCATCAAGTTGTTATGAGGATTAAACAAGCTACTCCTTGCGAAAAGCTTTGAACAATGTCTGGCCCATAATAAGTACTCCATAAACATTAACTCATTCTTATAATTATCAGTGACATGATTATAGTATAGTGATTAAGTACACAGACCTTAGAACCAGACAGCCCGTGTTCAAATCCCAGCTCCAACACTAGCTGTGTCACCTCAGTCATGTCAATAAACCTCAATGTGCTTCAGTTTTCTCACCTTTAAAAGCGGGAGGTGGGGGATGATAAGGTTGTCACAAGGATCAAATAAGACAACATATATGAGCACTTATCATAAAGCCTGGCACATGGTAAGCTCTTAATAAATATTCACTATTAGTTTCATGACAATTATCATCATTTCAGTTTCCTTGTTTCTTAGAGAGGGAGCAGCTACTCCTGGGGTTGGTCCATCCATGAACACATGCAGTTCTTGGACCACGTCAGGCTCCCAGTTCTGGCCAGGAGACACTCTCATGAGGTTTCCCACATCTGTGACTTGGCAGACCTGTTCTCTATGCCTAAATTGCCCTCTGCCCTGACCCAGCTCCAAGGCCCTATCTTTAGGAAGCCTCCCCCAGTTCTTGCATGTCAGTGGAATGCCAGAAATCCTCCAGAGCACCCCTGATGTGCCCTCTGAAGCTCAAGCAGCAGTTGCCCTGGGCCTGCCTTAGATGGAATTAGTTCTGCTTTAGAGCCCTAGATTCGGGTCCTAGTTCTGCCCCCTGACTTGCTGCATGACCTCGAGACAGTCCTTTTTCCTTGACGGACCTCCTTTTTCCATTTTAATATAAGAAGTGTGGCCAAGAGGGTCTCTAAGGCATCTCCCAGATGGGTAAGTCCTGATATGACTCCCCAGGGTCATCCCAGGGCTGAGCTAGCCCAATGCCTGACACTGAGCATGGGATGAGTTGAATCAGATGGAACTTAAGTGCAGTGATTATAGAAACAAGGACAAATGCCCTGACTCGGTGCCCACCCCTCTGCCGCCTGCCTGCTCTGACTGCCCAGCTCCCCGACCTCTGTAACTGTGGGGTTGAGGGAAAAGCCTGGCTTCTGCCTGGAGCCTGGAGTGCTGGGGCCCGAGCAGGAATGTTCCGGGATTTATTTTGGTGCTCTAAATTGGAAGGCTGGAGGCTCTAATTTAGCCTTCCCTGCCTGGAGCAGGAGCCCAGGCTGGGGTGGCCTGCCTTGCTGCCAAACATGAGCCCCCCACCAGACCACAGCCCAACCTCAGAGCTGCCTGTGGCCGGCCCTGCATAGCAACACTCCAGACAACAAAGGCCCCTTAACCCTCCTCCTCTAGCAGCAACCCTGGTGGTGGCTGCTGTTGCTCTGGGGCTAGGCGGGCTGGGGCCCAGAACAGGACGTGGGGTGGCTGACAGAACATCAGAAGGCTCAGCAGTCCCTGTGCCTGCTCTGGGCACCCTCCCTCAGGGAACCTTGGCAGGGCCACACGAGCTGCCCTCTCCGAGCTGGGCCAGACTGACAAGTGTAGCCAGTGGAAATTAAGGCTGAGAGCCTGGAGGGCCACTGGGCTTTAAGGGAAGGGCCAGCTGTTTTCCATCTTCACTGAGGGCTGAGGGAGAGGAAACAGCCAGGGAAAACAGTGAGGAGGACTAAGGGTTCAAAAGACTAGCCTTCCATCCTAGGCAACTGTGGAGAGGTGACTAGATCTCCTGCCATCCTGCTGCAACCCACCCGCCACACTGCCAGGAGAGGCATTTTGCCTGTAAAGACTTGATCAGATTCTTTCTTTAATTAAAACATTTCAATGGCTTCCTACCACCTACAAGAGAAAATTCAACCCTCCATTAAAAAGCTAAGGCCCTTCATACTGTGGCCCCAGCCTACTCTTCTACATTATTCCCCATGCCTCTCCCCACCCCACCCCTCTACAATATGGCCACTCCAGCTGCTGGGCTTTCCCCAGTTGCTCCCATGTTCTCTCAGGCCTCCATTTTTTCCCCTTTGCTGGGGAATCCTTTCTTTCTTGTCCACTGGGCAAATTCTTCCTTATCACGGAAGTTCCAGCTCAAATGTTTCCTACTCCATTACACAGTTAACTGTTTCCTCTTCTGTGCTTCCACAGCATTACCATCAGACACTCATTCATTCAACCAGGCTTTACTGAGCATCTACGAGATGCCAAACACTATTCTAGGCACTGGGGATACAACAATTAAAAGTGGTAAGTCACAGACCCTACCCTTGTGGAGCTTACATTCAGAAGAGACAGCAAATAAATAATCAAATGTATAAGATAATTTCAGATATTGAGATTTACAAAGGGTGCTCATAAATGTTTAACAGCCAGCTCTGGAGAGGGAGAGTCTTGACCTGCAAAGTCTACTGATTTCTGTCGTGTAAATTCTCCTATCATGGTTGAGTCCAAGGGACCAATGAGAAGTCACTGAACACTGCATTGGGAAAGGTCAGTGACAGCTTCAGCACATTGGTGGTGCATGCCAAAAATAAAAGGAAACAAAGTAACAAAAGAGAGTAACTGAGGCACAGAGGTGGGGGTGTTACTAGATTAGATTAGGTGAGGGGGTAGATCCTGGAAGGTCTCTCTGAAGACGTGACATTTAGGGGATGACCTGAATGACCAGGAGCCAGCCACACAGAAATCTGGCACATTGGATTTTTAAAAATACTTATTCTAGATGCCCAATATAGCTCATTATTACAGAAATGCTAATCAAAACTACAATGAAGTATCACCTCACTCTGGTCAGAATGGCCATTATCAAAAAATCTACAAACAATAAATGCTGGAGAGGATGTGGAGAAAAAGGAACGCTCTTATACTGTTGGTAGGAATCTAAATTGATACAGCCACTATGGAAAACAGTATGGAGAGATTTTTTTCCCTAAAAAACACTAAGAATAAAACTACCATATGACCCAGTAATGCCACTACTGGGCATATACCCTGAAAAATCATAATTCAAAAACACACATGTACCCCAATGTTCATAACAAAACTATTTACAATAGCCAGGACATGGAATCAACCTAGATGTCCATTGACAGGTGAATGGATAAAGAAGTTGTGGTACATAGATACAATGGAATATTACTAAGCTATAAAAAAGAATGCATTTGAGTCAGTCCTAGTGAGGTGGATAAACCTAGAGCTTGTTATACAGAGTGAAGTCAGAAAGAGAAAAATAAATATCATATATTAATGCATATATATGGAATCTAGAAAAATGGTACTGATGAACCTATCTACAGGACAGGAATAGAGATGCACATGTATAGAATGGACTTGTGGGCAAAGGGAGGGGAAGAGAGGATGGGACAAATTGAGAGAGTAACATTGACATATATACACTATCATGTGTAAAATAGATAGGTAGTGGAAAGCAGCTGTATAGCACAGGGAACTCAGCTTGGTGCTCCATGATTCACATTGTTGTATAGCAGAAACCAATACAACATTGTAAAGAATTATCCTCCAATTAAAAATAAATAGAAAAAATAAAGATATACAATGAAAAAAATACCTTTTCTATTGAGGTAAAATTTACATACAGTCAAATGCACTGATCTTAAGTGTTACAGCTCCATGAATTTATATATAATATAAATAAATATATAAATAAATAAATAAATATCTACATATCAATGTAGATAACCAACACCTAGATGGAGAGGTAGAACATTTCCAGCACCCCAGAAGGCTCTCTCTGGCCTTCTCCCCATCAGCAATTCCCCCTCCTGCCCCAAGAGTAACTATTATTCTGATTCATCAGTTCTTGAAGTTCGGATACATGGAATATAAATGTGGCATTCTATAGTATGTTCCTTTTTGCATTGGACTTCTTTCACTCAACACAATGTCCAGGAGATTCATCCAGTAGACTCTTCTTTTTTTATTGCTGTGCACTGTTCCATCATATGAATATATCCCAGTAATGGGATACCAATTGTAATGATCTGTGTCCCTGCCAATCTCCTCCTCAAGTCTGAGAGATGGCTATGTAGAATGGTTGAAACGTGCTGGGCTTTAGAGTCTGCGTGAAATGGGCTCAGCCATTCTGGAGCTCGGGGACTCACATTAAGAAAGTCCTATCTAGATACCTGTACCCCAATGTTCATTGCAGCACTGTTTATAATACCGAACACGTGGAAGTAACACAAATGTCCATCAGCAGATGAATGGATAAAGATGATGTGGTATATGTATGTGTGTGTGTGTGTGTGTGCACACACGTGCTAAGTCATTTCAGTCATACCCTACTCTTTGCGACCCTATGGACTGTAGCCTGCCAGTCTCCTCTGTCCATGGGATTCTCCAGGCAAGAATACTGGAATGGGTTGCCGTGACCTCCTTCAAGGAATCTTCTCAACCCAGGGATCGAACCTGCATTTCTTACATCTCCTGCATTGGCAGGTGGGTTCTTTACCACTAGCATCACCTGGGAAGCCAGGTGGAATACTGCTGGAATAGTATGGAATACTACTCAGCAATGAAAAAGAATAAAATAATGCCACTTGCAGCAACATGATTAGACCTATAGATGATCATACTAAATGAAATAAGTTAGAGAAAGATAAATATCATATGCTATCACTTAAATGTGGAATCTGAAAAAAAATTATGCAAATGATCTTATTTACATAACAGAAATAGACTCACAGTCTTATAAAAACAAACTTGTGGTTACCAAAGGGGAATGTAAGGGGAGGGATAAACTAGGAGTTTGGGATTAACAGATAAAAACTACTATATAATGGGGAATACATGTAACTCCATGGCTGATTCATGTCAATGTATGACAAAACCCACTACAATATTGAGAAGTGATTGGCCTCCAACTAATAAAAATTTTTTAAAAACTACTATATATAAAGTAGATAAACAACAAGGATTTATTGTATAGTATGAAAGTGAATTCACTCAGTCGTGTCCAACTCTCTGCGATCCCATGGGCTGTAGCCCACCAGGCTCCTCCATCCATGGAATTTTCTAGGCAAGAGTACTGGAGTGGGTTGCCATTTCCTTCTCCACTGTATAGTGTAAGGAACTATATTCAGTATCTTGTAATAACCTGTAATGGAAAATATGTTGTAAAAGAATATATATATTATATGTATAACAATCACTTTGCTATATACCAGAAGCTAACACAACTTTGTAAACCAGCTATAGTGCAATTTTAAAAAATCCTTTGTTTTTACCTGCTAAATGGAGAGGATAATTGTAACTCCTCCTACAAGTGTGGTTAAGAGTTGAAGAAATGATACATGGAAAGCACTTTCGTGAAGGCCCTGCTATCGGCGGGTCTGCTTGAGGACTCTCTGGGTGACTTCCCTTCCTTAGACTCTGTGTGTGTGTGTGTGTGTGTGTGTGTGTGTGTGTGTGTGTGTGTGTGCACGCGCACGCGTGTGTGTGTGTGTGTGTAGAGGGTGAGTGTGTGGCTATGTTTTGTGCTCTGAAAAGGCTTCTGAGATTGCTTTTGGGATGGCTGCTTTGAGGGGAGATTTTGAGGGGTCAGAGGTACCTCCACTGCATCGAGGGCCTGAGATTTGAGTTGCCTCCCCACCAGGCAGGGCCAGGATGTGTTGGGGAAAAGAAAGAGGTGAGGGACTCCTGACCCCACCAGCGCCCATGGACAGACAGGAGCTCAGGGGATTCAGTGTGCGGTTTCAGCTCCTTTCCACTCTGCATGGGGAAGGAGGTCAGCAAGGATCATTTCCTCCCCTTCACAGCTGCAGGAACCAAGGCTATGAGAAGTAAGTTAACCAAGGTCACACAGCCTGGCAAGTGTTGGAAGACAGATTCAAACTTGGATGTGTTTGACTCAAAGCCAGTGGATTGAGGGCATCTCATGCATGTCCCGGCCAAAGACCTTGAGGCTGCTGAGTCAGCACCAAGAAGACAGACAAGTTGGGCGAGCTGGTTGGGGCTTTGGCCCTGAGGAGGGCCTTGGGCCGGGAGCCTCGGACTGCAGAGGGGTCTACCCAGGGAGCTCCTGCCAATAAGTCCCATACGACGGGGCTCACCTACATGTCACAGTGTTTATTCTCCCTCTGCAGCTTCCCAGAGGAAAGAGTAGGTGGGAGAGGAGGAGGGCCTAATGGGAAACATGTGTCCTCAACATTCCAGCAGCAGCTTCCTGCCTGTGCTACCCTTGCTTCCCCACCAGCTCGTGCCTATGTATGGCCTTGTCCTTGGCACTGCCACCTTGGACCCTCCCTCCACTCCTAATTTGCCCCCCTAGGGCTCGAGGGCCAATCTTTCTGTGTGACAGACCATTTTCTTCCATTCACACGGTACTCCTCTCTTTTGCTGAGCCATGGGAGTCCCAGTTGGGCAAGTGCAGGGACCGGTGGAGGGCCCTATGCAAAGCCCAAGAACCTATGGCTGCCTGTTCCAGTCCCGTGGTGGGTTCCCTGAATTTTGCAGTGCCAGGCCCTTCCCTTTGACTCTTCTGCTATCTGTACAGTGGGCTCATCTCTGAGAGCCTTTTCAGTTCTGGGATTCTCACTGGAACTGTGGAGTGGATGCAGAGTGGTGGAGCATCTCCAAGGACCCATTTCCCTGATGGAGAGTAGCATCACTGACTCCAGCTTAGGGTTGACGGAAGAGCTCTTCAGAGAGAGAGGAGATTGCTTGAATTCTGCAGAGGATCGAGGGATTCTGGGCATGAGGGTGGGGAGGGGGGTGGGATCTGATCACTCCGGCCCCTTTTCCTGCTACTTCTTACTCAACATTCATTCAACAAGGTATTATGGAGCAGCAGCTCCAGCCCAGGTGATGGACTGGGTGCTGGGTACACAGCATTTGGTTCCTGCCCTGGAGAAATCGCAACAGGCCCCTGGGTCCTCAATTATAGATTAAAATCCCATCCGTAGCATCACCTTTCATCCCTGAAGAAACCTGGAGCCCAACTGTCCAAAGCTATTTTTTGTTGTTCAGTCACTAAGTCGTGTCTGACTCTTTGTGACCCCATGGACTGTAGCACCTCAAGCTTCCCTGGAGTCCAAGGCTATGTGTGTGCTTAGTCGCTCAGTCATGTCCAACTCTTTGCAACCCCATGGGCTGTAGCCCTCCTGGCTCCTCTGTCCATGGGGATTCTCCAGGCAAGAATACTGGAGTGGGTTGCCATGCCCTCCTCCAAGGGATCTTCCCAACTCAGGGATTGAACCCAAGTCTTCCACATTGCAAGCGGATTCTTTACCAGCTGAGCTACCCAGGGAAGCCATAAGGGGCTCAAATCCAGGGCACCTGACCACCACCACCTCACCCCTCTTGCCAAAATTCTTCTTCCTCAAATCTTAGCCTCACTGGCTCATCTGGAAGGCACTTTAATCATGCCTAAGAGCCTAGAGATTAACAAAAGAAGCCTTAACTGGGCACAACCCAACCATTGGAAAGCTGCCTCAGCATAGAAATATCCTGACTGGCTTCAGGCAGAATTCCTGGCTCTTCTCCTCTGTGCCCCCAAGGCATTGTGTTTGCCCTTGCTGGCACACCAGGGATCACAGACAGCCTTCCTTCATCATTTATTTGGATATTTGTCTCCTACCGTGGACTGAGGGGTGACTTGAAGGCAGAGCCTGTGACTTGCCTATCTCTGGATCCCCAGGGCCTGGACCAGGCAGAGAGAGAAGCAATTCAGTGGGTACGTGTGGTATGGAATCAACTATTTTGCTCGCTAAGTATGAATTCTTCTAGGTACTATGCCCTTGATGCGTGAGTTCTAGAGGCAGGGGCCTTGGGTTTGCATCATGATCCCATTACTCGCCCCCCACAACTTTGGGCCAATGACTTAACCTTGCCTTGCCTTTGTTCATTGGTAAAACGGAGATGTTTGTAGAACTGACTTCATGGGATTGCTGTGATACACCCTAAATATCTGGTACATACATAGCAAGTGCTTAATATGTGTTCACTACTGCAACTATTACTATTACTATTTGAAGTTAAGGATGTAGAAGGCTATTTCTTGTACAGGCTGCCAGAAATTCATATTCCTCATATATGACCAGCTAAAGGTTGGGCACAAGCCTAGCTCTTCCTAAAATTTCTCCTGCTTAGGAATCACCTTTGGATCTTATGAAAATTCAGATTCCGACTTAGCAGGTCTAGGGTGTGAGGCCAGAGACCACATTTCTAACAAACTCCCAGGTAGTGCTGACCCCGCTGGTCCAGGGACCACACTTTGAGGAGGCCTCACCAATATTAACTACCAGGGAGATCTACCATCTACTGGAAAATCAGTGTCAGGCCCTGTGCTAAGTGCTACATATGGATTATCTTATTGAATCCTTGCAACAGCCTTGGTAGGTATGTATTGATGTCCCTACTTTACAGATGAGAAAGCTGAGGTTCAGAAAAGTCAAGTGACTTTCCAAAGGTCGCACAGCTTAGAAGTGGCAGAAGCAGGATTTAAACTCAGGCCAGGCTGACCTTTCAAGCCCCATTGTTTCCCATTCTGGCAAACAGCTTCCCTGTGGCCTGGAGGATGTCTGTCCCACTGAAAGAGGACTGCAACACAGAACCCAAACCAAGTGACAGCAAAAGCCTGGGCACAACTCACCCTTCTTTGTGGTCCAACTCTCACATCCGTACTTGACTACTGGAAAAACCATAGCTTTGACTATATAGACCTTTGTCAGCAAAGTGATGTCTCTGCCTTTTAATATGATGTCTAATTTTGTCATAGCTTTCTTCCAAGAAGCAAGCGTCTTTTAATTTCATGGCTGCAGTTACCATCCACACTGATTTTGGAGCCCAGGAAAATAAAATTTGCCACTGTTTCCATTATTTCTCCATCTATTTGCCATGAAGTAATGGAACCAAATGCCATGATCTTTTGAGTGTTGAGTTTTAAGCCAGCTATTTCACTCTCCTCTTTCACCCTCATCAAGAAACTCTTTAGTTCCTCTTCACTTCCTGCCACTAGAGTAGTATCATCTGCATATCTGAGATTGTCAATATTTCTCCAGCTTATGATTCATCCAGCCCAGCATATTGCATGATGTACTCTGCATATAAGTTAAATAAGCAGGGTGACAATATACAGCATTGATGTACTCCTTTCCGAATTTTGAACCAGTCCATTCTTCCATGTCTGGTTCTAACTTTTGCTTCTTGACCTGCACACAGGTTTCTCAGGAGGCAGGTAAGGTAGTCTAGTATTCCCATCTCTTTAAGAATTTTCCACAGTTTCTTGTGATCCACTCAGTCAAAGGGCTTCCCTGGGGGCTCAGACGGTAAAGAATCTGCTTACAATGTGGGAGACCTGGGTTCAATCCCTGGATTGGGAAGGTCCCCTGGAGGGCATGGCAACCCACTTCAGTATTCTTGCCTGGAAAATCCCCAGGGACAGAGGAGCCTGGCAGGCTACAATCCATGGGGTTGCAAAGAGTAAGACTCGACTAAGCGACTAAGCACAAAGTATTTGCTGGCCCCCACGAGCCTGATAAGCAGGCAGGGCAGGGACTTGGACTTCAGTTAAGGCTGGTAAGGACTGAGAGAGCTATCAGAGTAGATGTGAGGGCAGCTGGGAGGCTATGGGATAGTCCGCTGGCTGCCAAGGCCTAGCTTCCTCTTGGTGAGATCCCATGACCCAGGAGCTGTTCCTCATCCCTGAAAGCTCAGGACTCTATCAAGTTTGCCAGACTGGGGGCAACTGACTGCCACTGGTCCAAAGCCTAAGATTCTGAGGTCTCGAGCAGAGGATCTGTTTATGTGCTTGGGGTAAAGCATCAAACCATCAAGGAGACACTGTGTTCTCCTTGGCCTTGTATCATAAGGTAAGGCCACAGCTGAGGCAGAGGGAGCCTTGCACTTCTTGTAGCTCCAAAGCTCAGGGCCACCCTGTCCCAGCCAAGCCTAGAGACATTCTCATACCTTCTGACTCCTTAATCATCCCTGTTCTTGTCCCTAAACAGGCCCACGGAAGCCTTTTGTTCACATGGGGCATAATACCTTCTTGGGTCTCTCCTAGGTTTCCTAAACTAGGGCCATGGTCCTGTAGCATGTCTGAGAGATGGGTTTATAGGGTCTGAGACTGTGCTAGATGTGCTAGAATTGTAGGCCAGAAGGTGTGCAGATGTATTTTCTGGGGTGGCTATCTATCCAGGCTTTACCATTCTTTTCCTCATGCAGCAAATACTGATTGAAAACCCTCTCTGTGAGGACATTGAGTTAGGTACTAAAGACAGAGTGATGAGTGAGACAGATGCCTGCCTCCAGAGAGCTTCCAGTCCAGGGGGAGTCAGTGAATGAGTAAGCAAACCAAAAATATCTCCACATGAGAACAGCTGGGGCCTGGCCTCTGCCTAGTCCAATGTCATTCATGCCATAAATTGGCACTGCTCACAGTTTTGAAGCTATGTCTGAGTGAGGCCCAGAGCAGGAGGCGTGGGGGCAGGGAAGGGCTTGTCCAAGGTCATACAGAGAATCAGTGGCACAACCAGAAACAGACGCCTTGGTTTCAGGGCTCTTGGTGCAGGGCACTGACTGCCACATCATGTAGTATTTAAGTGGGCACATGGCACATGGAGTTGCTTTGGGCTTGACACGTTTCTTTTATAGCCAATAAAGTCACTCCCACCTCTATCCCCGTTCTTAGTTCATCCATTTCCAAGGCAGATTGCCTATGGAGGAACCTCACCCCACACCCCTCTCAGCCCACAGGCAGCTGTTCTCCTTCTAGCCTGCTGGGTGGGCTCTGGACCTTCCTGAGGCCTCACTCCCTGAGAAGGTCCAGCTGGCAGGCCCAGCTGGGGGTTTGAGGGAGGATGGGGCCCATCTGGAGGGGCCTTGGAATGAGCCAGAGGGGCCAGTAGGGAGGGAGAGCCCCTTGGGAACAGAGCCTGCACTGGGAGAACTCTCTCAGAAGGACACAAAGAAAAAAAGAAAATGCCAAGGTATCTGGGTTGGCACTCATGACATTCTTCTGAGGCCTGAAAGAATATTGAGGGCTCCCGTTCACCCTCCCCAGGATGTATTTCTTTTATTTGAATCTGTGTGAATCTGTTCAGTTTCCCAAGTCTCTGGGCTGGCAATGGATCATTCTCCTGCCCACCACTCCCTGGCACCATTCTCTTTCTTCTCTGGTGGCCACTGTGGCCCAGGCACTGGGCAATGTCTAGGGAGAGGGGAAGAGTGAACCTGTAGTTGAAGAAATCCCCTTTCTATGAAAGGCCTTCAGTCTCATGGAAGAGATAAGGCCTAAATGATTTGCTCCAATATGCCATGGTCAGTGCTTTGGGTCTTTTAAGGAGGGAGAGAGTAAGTCTGTGGATGGCAGGGCTGGGAGAGAAAGGACTCCCAAAGGAGACATGGATAAGAGGAGAAAGGGTCTATGGGCAGAAGGCCCTTCCTGGCCTCCAAGGGTTAGTCTGAGCTGCTTAAGTCCCCATGTGATGTTCATCCCATTCTATCGTATTCCATCCAAATTCTTGACCTGCCTCTGCTTTCCTAGTTGCTGAGGCAGGAAGCTCATTCACTAGCAAGAAAGAGATCATTTCAAAATAGCCCTTACTCTAGGAAAGTTCTTTCTTGAGTTGGGCTGAACTTCATCTCTTTATGGCTTCTGTGCAAGGGTCACAGCACTGTCACCTGAGGCCACCTACATGCTGTCTTCTTCCTCTGCCCCTCGGAGGTCTGGAGCATCACTATCACCAAAACTCCTGAGTCTTCTCCAAGCCAAACAGCTCTTTCCATTCTCCCTCCTGAGGTCAGAGTTCCAGCTTCCTCCCCAGTCTGCTTTTGCTTACCTGCCCATGCTCCAGTATGTCTATGGCACCCTAAATATGTGGGTCCACAGCTGACAGCATATTCCAGGGCAGTCTTTCACTTCCTTGTTCTAGAAACATCTATGCTCCTTACAGATGCAGCATACAGCTTCTTGGATTTATTTAGGAGCAGATCTCCTTACTCTGTTTCCAGCCCTCTTGCCTATTCCCTCTGGTCAGCCTGTATCTGAGGACTGGGTTTTAGGATCCAAGAGTAAAAGATCTGACTTTTCTCCCTGACATATTTACTTTATACACTTCAGCCCCTCCTTCTTGTCTATCAGGACAAGACTGAAGGCTGATGAAATTAGCTCTCCCACCTATAGTTGGACCCATGCTCCAAACCTTACCAATGAGCAGCTCTGACTGTGCATGTGCTGCCAGGCACTCATCTCTGTGAATTCATCCTGAAAGGCCTTGTCAGATGCCTGGAGGTGAGAAGTCATCTCCCCTCACACTGCCCTGTGATCCCAGGAGCCTGAAGGAATATGTCCAGGAGTTGAGTAGATCCATGGACAGAAAAGGCAGGATGCCAACTACTCTGCCTGGCCTGCCATCAGCCAGCCAACTTTTCCAGAGGCTTGTTGTAGACTCTGAGTATAATGGGGGTGCTGCAGAGAATATTCAGAGACACCAGACACTGCCTCTGCCCCCTGGGACCTTCCAGTCTCACAAAAAGAAAGACCAGGTGGGCACCTAATGTAGGCTGAATAAGGTCCCCCAAAGGTATCAGGTCCTAATCACTGAACTTGTGAGTGTTCCCTTATTTGGAAAAAGGATCTTTGCAGATGCTGTTAAGGATTTTGAGATAAGGAGATTATCCTGAATCACCTGGGTGGACCCCCAAATGCAATTATACTCTAAGAAGGAGGTATCCATATAAGAGGTAAAATGGAGGAAGATTTGACACAGAAAAAGAAGAGAAGGTCTTTTGACCACAGAGGCAGAGATTAGAGTAATTCAGCCACAAGCAACAAATGCTGAGGGCCACAAAAAGCTGGAAGAGGCCAGAAACAGTCTCCTCTAGAGCCTCCAGGGGGAGTCTGGCCCTGCTGACACCCTGATACTGAGTTTGGACTTTGGGCCTTGAGATTTAGAGAATATGTTTGCATTGTTTTAAATTTGTAGTAGTGGGTTAGAGCAGCCACAGGAAACTAAGGCAGTCAATGAGGGAGACAAACGAGCAAGTGAGGAGGCCCAGACCAAGATCAGAGAAAGTCGGGAAACTGGTGGCTGCAAATCTCAGGCAAGGCTTCCTGGAAGAAGTGGGCCTGCAGCTGGAACCACAACAGCAGAGGTAGGAGGAAATGAGTGGAGTAGGGAGACAGGGTGGGTCAGACCTGCTAAGACCAGAGACACTGTAGCTGCAGAAGGGAAAGGGGTGTGTGTGTGTGTGTGTGTGTGTGTAAAGGATAAATCCTGCAAAGTTGCTGTATTACCTTCCTCCCAGGGAGAGATGAACAGTGCCCTGTATCACCATGAGGGTGGCCCCGTGCCAGGCTCGCAGAACCCTAGAGTGGGGTTTCAGGCCCAGCAGCACCACAGACCAGTGCCTGCTGCCTGCCTGAGCCTCAGTCTCACAGTTGATAAATTGGGAATGTTAATATTGGCAACACAAGGATATTTTCTCCTTTTCCAGTTTCCCTTTGTTGTCTGAATTTTTCTACAAGATGTTAACAGGCAAGAATGGGCTGCTTCTCTTTACATGAAAGGATCCAAGGGGGATGGGTCTCCCTGCTTTGGGATGCAGTGAGGTTTGGGTAAGATAGCCACCCTGATTCTGTGCTCCACGAAGGCCAGTGCCCTCCAGGCTTACTTCCCAGAGCCCCGCAGCCAGAGCAGGTGCCCTCCCTCTCCGGAGGGCCTGTTTTCCCTCTGCCGCTCCTCTCTCCTGACCCCTGCCAGCCCAGCTCTCAGGCAGCCACCGCAGGAAGGCACGGAGGAGAGCCGAGCATGGCTATTTATAACAGGGGATGTGATAAACACTTCGAAGAGATATTTCCCAATAGACCAAATTCAACGGAGATTACATAAGCAATTAGATCTTCTGAGCTCCCTGCCATCTTCTTGCACTGAGGCTGTCCAAAACGTGTGTGAACAAGTCTTTCTTTATAGTCAGACATTTATACTTTACAAGGATGTAAACTGAAATGTTTCAGGTGGGCAAGCCAATCCCGACCCCACCCCCATTCCCACCATCCCCCTCCAGCCGCCCTGGGTGGTGGTGGAGAGTCCTCAGGGCCTCTACTTCTTGCAGTCAGGTGATCCTGGGCAAGTTCCGGCATGTCTCTGGCTCCCTCTGTGCCTCAGTTTCCCCTTCTGAAGAGTGGAGCAAAAATGCCCAGCCCTCAGGCTGCCATGAGAATCCTGTGAGAAACTGTCAGAAAGCTCTCAGGCTGGCCCCGTGGTGGGTACTCAAGCTATCTTGGATCCCAGAGTCCCCTTCTCCTTTCAGGCCCACAAAGGGGAGGGAGTTTGGCTCCTGGTTCATCTGGCCTCCCCTCCCTCCACCACCTCCCTCTCCCCCAAGTGCTAATGCTTTCTTTCTAATTTATTAGGCTGTTAATGGGCCTGAACAGTGGTAATTGTCTCTTGCCAAGGGTGAAAGCTATCTGCCCTCGACAAAGGCTCACGCCTCTCCCTTCTTCCTGGTCCAAGTGCCAAGACCTGCTGATCCCCAGCACTGGCCCTTCCCACCACAGCAGAGTCTCTTGTCTGTAAAAATGCCCAGGACCGACTCCCCCCAAAGCCATAGAGCTGGCAGCCCCTGGATCCTGGCCCTCACACTTCTGGCTGTCATAACCTGGCACACATGGTCCCAGGAGAACTGGGCAGAAAGAATGGCTGGCAGAGATGGACGTAGCTGGGGAAGGGAGGGGAGGCCCAGCCGCAATTGTCCCTCTACCAACTCCAGCCGCTCTCTCCACACACCCAAAGCTCCTGCCACCCCCAGCCACTCACCCAACTCTTCCCACCTCCAGGCTTCTGCCTGCGCTGTTCCTTCCCCCTCTGCTCCATCTCCTGGTAATAGATCCCTCCTGGTAATAGATTCAGTCCAAGGATTTCCGACTCTGTGAAGGAAACCCTCGCCAAGGCCTGCACTCTCAGGGACTCATGTGCCCCCCACTCCTGGTGTAAGAGTGAGCCCTGGGCCTGGGCTCTCTCTGGTCCCCTGTGACCAGCCTGGAGCCTAGCCCAAAGGAGATGCCCTGGGACTTTTTGCCCAGTGTGATGGAATCAAACCGTAGCAGCAAGGTGGTCATTACAAAGGATAGTGAGACAGGTGGCATCTCCTCCCCAACACCAAGCAGAGACTGACCAGGAGATGGGGGCACCTTCCAGCAGAGGAGACAGGCAGCAAGGAGCAGGAGTCAGATGCCATCAGAGGACGCTTGCAAAAGAGACAGCTAATGGGCAACTCTAAGGGTATTCAGCAAGCACTTAAAGAGTCTTGTCAGGGGCTCCAGGAATACTTCTGCGGTGTATGTGGCATGGTATCTGTTCTAGTGTGGGGGATAGAAAAACAAGCCCTGGAATCAGGAAGCTACTGCACAAGAGTCTGTGTGATCTTGGCCAAGTCACATGTCCTCTCTGAGCCTCGGTTTCTTCATCTGTACAGTGGAGATAGGAATCCCTACCTCACAGGACTGTTGGAAGAAGTAAATCATATGACATGAAAACCAGGTGAGAGCACCTGTGCACAAATGCTTGGCATTCCTTAGGTACCCTAATAAACTACCATTTTCTTCTCCTACCAGTACCGCTGGCAACTCACTGTCTGGGGGCTTTATCCAGCAGAACCCCAGCCATAGTAAGTGTTCAGAGTCTGAGTTAAGTGATGAGTTCTTAAAAGGACATCATATGTGAGGGACAGAGCACAAAGGAACAAGGTAAAATGATATAGCACAGCTGTAGGTTAGACATTAGGAAGAATTCCCAGATGACAAGAACTTAGAACTAAGAAAGCTTTAGAGAAGAAGAATCCTCTAAAAACCTAACATCTGAACTGAGACCCGGAGGGCATGAAGAAATCAGCCTTGAGAAGAACTGGAGGGAAAGTGTTGCAGATAGAGGGAACAGCAAGTGCAAAGACCCTGAGGCAGAAATCAGCTTTGTGGGGTCAAGTTACAGAAGAGGTAAGTTCAATTAGAACAGAGTAAGAAGAAAGTGATCGCAGATGGAACCAGAGGAGTTCGTAGGGCCCAGACTATGAAGAGCCTTACAGGCCATGGATAAGGACTTTGCATTTTACTCTGAGTGACATGGGAAGCCCTGGGAGGATTTTGAGCAGCAAAATGATATGAGTGACTTAGGACTAAAACAGATCACTCAGCTTTTGTGTGAATAACAGTTGGTAAGGGACAAAAATAGAAGTAAGGAAACCACGAGGAGGTTTCTGCAGTGATCTGGGTAAGAGATGATAGTGGCCTACAGGGGGGCGGTAGCAGTGGAGGCATGAAGTGGTCAGATCTGGGATTTACTTAGAGATGAAGATGGCAGGACTCGCTAATGAATTGGAATAAGAAAGAATACTTATTTGGCATCTATTATTAGTGCAGCCAGGACCTCAATGAATCCTTTTGACTGCCCTGTCAGGTCAAGCTGATTTATCTCCATTAGACTAAGGAGAAAACCTAGGCTCTGAATGGTGTGTGGCTTGCTCAAAGTCACACAGCCGTGAAGTGGTAGACAAACTAGGAGCCAGGTCTGGGTGATTCCAAACTTGATAAGCTTTCCCTACCACCATGATCCAGGCCTGTGCTAGGCCCAGCCTTTGGAGCACAGGTTCCCAAAGAACAGTTGTCTAAAGAGGAGTCTCCCACCACTGCTGTGTTCTAAGCCTGCCTTGAGCTCTGCTCTCCCTTCTTCATCCCCCACTCCACCCCACCTCACTCCTCACACCAACCACTTCTGCAGCTGAAGGGGAGCAGCCCTAGCGTGTTCATGAGTGAAATGCAGGAGCAGTCCATTGCCTCTCTGGTGACATGAGGATTAAATGAGACATGAGATGGGGTGGCCAAAGCCCCCCTGCCCAGAGCCTGGCATTTGACCTTCCCTCTTCCCTCTTGGCCATGGGTGCCCCCTGGCCCAGATGGCAGGGCCCAGCCCAGCAGGCTGCCCTGGTGTCCCTCCCCCCAGCAGCCCCCACGGAGAAGCCAGCATCTCTAGGCAGAGTCCTATCAGGCTCTCTCTCTCTGTCATTTTTACTGTCCATTCCTTGGGGCCCAGGCAGATGGGATGAGTCCAACCATGCAAAAAGGATGCAGAATAAAGAAGAAAAGTTCATTTCTTCTGGCATGATGCTTTTTATGCCCACCAAAACCAAACATAACTGACCCTTACTATGTGTGGGGCCCTGCAAGCCCCTCTGTGGAGACGGAGAGGCAGCAAAACACTCACCCCTTTCTCTCCTTCCGCATCCAAAGCCTCCAGGTCTCCTCCCACGGAAGCTTAGGAACACTCCGCACTGAAAGGAAATATTGCTGGCTCTGGCATACCGCTCTTATAGTACACCTGGGGAAACTCAGGCACAGAGAGAAAGGACTTGGCCAAGGGCACATAGCAGAAATGAAATCCAGGACTTCAATCCCAAGAGTATGCTTTTGCCTCCAGAGAATGACTGTGCCCCAGCTGGCACACGCCTGGCATGTGTGCAAGTGTGCCCCTAATAGCTGCCGCTGTTTTATGCAAGGGCCCAGGCAAGGGACATGAGGGGTGTGTATGTCCAGAATCTCTCATAAGCCCCTGTACCCAGGACATGAGGCTCCAGCCTGGGTCACCCCCAAGGAGAGGATTGTTCCCCTGAGCTGGGTGGGCCCACAGCCAAGAAATGCATGCCTGGCTGCTGACCTCTTTCATCAGGCACCCACCTCCCTCCCTGGTGCCTGATGTCTCCCCAGGTCACCTGGCATCCCCATCCTGCCCTCTCCTGGCAGCCCCATGGTTGACCCCAAATGAGGCCCCCTCCCACTGCAGCCAGGAAGAGCAGGAGGGCACACAGAGGCCACGAGGAAACTCGTGCTGAGCCGGCCCTTAGGGACCTCACATCGGCGAGCAAGAAAGGGGCCATGGCCTCTGGGGGCAAGGGAGCCAGTGCGGGATTATGGGCTCCTCGCTCGGAAATGATTGGTCGTGACAAGCTCACTGCAGGAACAAAGCCATGTGAAATTGACCTCATCACCAGTGATCAGATCAGATTGTTTAGTGTGAGGGGAATGCGAGGGGGATGTTCATCTGGGCGATGACCTAGTTAGGGCCTTAAAGAGGCAGAGCAGCTGCCCCACTCTGGGGAGGAGGAGGCAAGAGGCCTCTCAGGGGAGGCCCCTGCTGAGCTGCAGGTGGAGGAAGACCCGTTCCCAGGCCGGAGCCCGGCCACTACAGGCTCCTTGAGCCCTCCAGCATCCCCAGGGACCATCTCAGGGTAGTAAGGCCTAGCCTTAGGTGACTGAGAGATAGTGTACAGAGGTGGCCAAGACAGGAGCCAAGGGCAGAGTTTCCATACCTGTCTGAGGAGAACAACCAGGTAGATCAGAAACTTGGGAAACCCTGAGGCAGATCTTAGGGAAGAGGAATGGAATTTATTTAACGATTTATTTCCTTGTTTGTTTGCTCTGTCTCAGGCACTATTCGAAAGACGTATATTAACTCAAGTAACCCTCAAAACAACTCTCTGAGGTGGATGCTATTATGATGTCCATTTGACAGATGAGCACATTGAGAGTCAGAGGTGACATCACTTGCCCAAGTTTACAAAAGTGTTATGTGACCACCTGATCACGGAGGCTGGGCTTGTTCTATAGAATATAGAAGCAGCTACATTCTACTGCTTCTCCTGTGATGACAGGGTCAGCCAAATAAAGATGCAACTAGGAAAAGGTGGCCTGTGCCACATAGCAGAGGCCTTTCTTTCCCGTCAGGCCCTCAGGGTGCCAGGGGGGCCCAGGGGCTGGGGTGAGGACGAGGGGGCCTGTCAGGAACTCCAGGAACAGGTGCCTGCTTTCTCCTTGGATCCTGTTTCCTGACACTTGCCTGAGGACCGGAGGGGGAAGGGGAGGGAAGGGACATGTGGCCAGCCGGGAGCCGGCCCCTTTCTGCCAAGCACCGCCTTAGGGAATATGACTCCTGCTGCCTGAGGGGTACAGGGGGATGCCAGAATGGGGGCAGGACTTCTGGTGGGGCACATTGTGTTAACCCTTCATCAGCAATATGTGCGCAAAAAGCAGCATCAGGCCTGGCACACAGGAAGAAGGCACCCACAAATGTGCAGCAAATAGCCAAACCCGCTAAGGGTAGGCCAGAGCAACAGCTGCAGTGTGAAGGATCCTGGTCGGTTCCTGGGAAGCATTCCAGGGAGACTGCTAATCTCCTCTTGAGAGCTGGAAGCATAGAAGGGACCCCTGTCACCCCAAAGGGTTTAGAAGCACCAGAGGCCAGTTACTGAGGAGAATCTTATACTGGGGGCTCCAGGGATGCCAGCTCTGATGGAAACTGAGGGGTAAGTGTGGAACTGGTCTGCCAACCAGGCCCTTGCCGAGTACCATGCAGGCTGACGCATCTAGGCTGGCAGGACCTGGGGGTATGTAGCTCAAAGGAACTCCTGCTATTCCCCAGTGCCTGGGATGAGAGGGGCAACTGAATGCTCTGTGCCTACTTTAGGGCAACCAGCCCTGAATATGCCCCCAGGGCAGGCCTCTCAGTTCTTTGGCTCCCTTCCACCTGATTCTGTTGGTGTCTGGGAACTCTCGTGAAGGCCTCTGGGTCTCAGGCAGGGATGGGCCACCCTGCCTACTGCCCTGCCTGCTTTCCAGCTCCTTCCTTTCTACCCTATTGCCTCAGGTTGGGCCAGTTTCCATTCTACATTCCTCCCCCACCCCCTGCCTTATCTCGCACTGAATTTCTCAGATGCAACCTGGTGTGACTTCATTTGACTAGTGGTCCCTCTTTCCCTCCCCAATTTGGTTTGCGTAGGGCTTGCTTCTCCCATGATGCAGTGCAACTGCTCTGGGCTACAGGGCATCTCATTCTTTCCTGAGAACCTTCACTGAGAGCTTGCAGGCCCCCAAGGACTTTACTTCTTTGGGGGAGACTTCCAAAGAACTGTCCAAGGACAGAGGAATTCTGAGGACCACATTTAGGATCTGTGGGTGGCAGCCATAGCGTTAGAGATTTCTGTTCACTTCAGAGAAGGATTTCCTATTATGGTGAGCTGTTCTGCAACAGAACAGCTGTTTCAGGTCCTTAGTGAGAGGTGTGTAAGTAGAGGCTGGATGGACAACCACGAGAGATGCTATTGAGGGCCAGTAAAAGAAGAGTGGGGCTCTTCTGTCCCTGGGTCTCTCTCTATGTTAAATTTTTGTTGCTGTGATCACCACAGACCCATGGAGTTGTTTGCCTTCTGGTCAGCTCTCCTCACTGCAACATCCGTGCAAGTTCTTTAAGTTTAAGACAGACACAGCAAGGCTAAGAGCAAATCCAAGCCAGAGGCAGGGAGAAAGTTGAGACAGCAAACTGCTCCTGACTTCATGCTCCCTTGTCTCTCTCTTTAGCTTGAGGGGGTTCTGCAGGAGCCTTATTCCCCACCTAACCCTGTAACCCTCCCATGCCTTCAAAGGCAAGGGATTGCCCCCTCAGGGGCAGCTGTCCTAGCTGCAGGGGTCAGGGCCTAGGAACACACCTGAGGTTGGAAGACTCCTGGGTGAGACCTGACCCAGGCCACCAGGCAACTCCCTGCTGTGCCTTTGGTCAGAGAGAGGATTCCAGTAGGGCCCCAGCGGCTCCAGGACCCAGGCAGCCAGGAAAAGACTCTGGGGGATGCGGTCTCTGCCGTCACAGTTCGGCCACCTGGCAGAAGGAACAGACTGGGGTTCTGGTGGCCCTGGAGAGCACAGCTGGGCCCCCAGGGTGGGAGCCACCTCTGGGTGCAACCAGCTCAATTGTGGGAAGAACTTTAGAGCTAGCAGAGGCCCTTCACAGGAGCCAGTGTGCAGAGCTGTGCACAGAGGCTAGTTGGCCACCCATAGTAGGGGTGGTGCTGGAAGCCTTGGCGGTGAGTGAGACCAGAGAAGTTCAAAGCGAGAGAGAGAAAGTGACTGATTCTGTGATTCCCATGTCCTCAAGCCATGTAACTATATATCTATAATATCTATGTATTTATGGATTTCTATATCTATCTGTTATCTCTATATTTATCTCTGCATTTCCATATGTCCAAGTAATTGTGTATCTGTGTATTGATCTCTTTGCTATGTATCTACATAGCTCTGTATCCATCTGTCTCTCCCCTTTTAGAAGAATGGCTGATGGAGATCCCAGAGAGTTTAAGGCCCTCTTCTTCCTAAGCTGCCCCTCTCCATGGTCACTGCCTGCCCTCCCACCCTCTTTCCCACTGGACGGTGACCATTCTGGGCCTGGGCCAAGGAGTTACCATGAGGAAATAGGCCAAAGTCCGGAAAGCCATCCTCCGAAGCCAGTAGCAGCTGCTTTGCTTGCATCTGTTGGGGGTGAGGAAGATGAGAGAGCAGGAAGAACCATGGGGGAGTGGAGGTGGTGGTGTGGGAGCACAGGGAATGTGACAGTGGCTGAGCAATCATGAGTTTTAATTCTGGGAGGCAGGACATCACACCAGTAGCCTGCACTGGCATTCTCTTGCTGTGTGATCTAGGACGACATTCTGCCCCTCTCAGGCCTTCAATGTGCCCATCTATACCATGAGCCTCTTGAAGGGCCCTTCCAGAGCTGACACCCTTAGCAGGGCAGCAGTCACCACACTTTTAAATCATGGATTCTTATCACTAGAGCATTTTGAACACAGCAACTCTATATATCTATGAAACTGTTAGCTGCTCAGTCATGTCTGACTCTTTGTGATCCCATGGACATGTTCGCCAAGCTCCTCTGTCAGTGGAATTCTCCATTCTCCAGGCAAGAACACTGGAGTGGGTTGCCATTCCTTTCTCCAGGGGATGTTCCCGACCCAGGGATCAAACCTTGGTCTCCTGCATAGCAGGTGGATTCTTTACCATCTGAGCCACCAGGGATTTATTAATACATAATATAGGGATTTATTAATACATAATGTAGTGGTAAAGAACATAGACTCTGGGGTCAAGCTTGTGAATGTGAATCTTGGTTCTTCTACTGGGTGAGTGGCTTGATGTCTCTGGGCCTTAGTGGTCCCTGTAGAAAGAGGAGATAGGAGTTCTACTCACTGCCATCAAGTGATTGTGGAGGTCTGGGACAGAGTGAATGCATAGATGCTATTTTTACTATACATGTATTACTTTACTAATTGATGATGTAAGTCACAAATTGCATGTCCAATGTCAAAACTGTTAAAGGATGAGGTAAAAAGAAATAAAATGCTCTCTGTATTGCAATATTTTCTTCTCACTCCCCAGTGGGTTACTTAGGGCACTTGGCATTGTAACTCTTCCAGAGTTTGCTTGCAATCCCTTCTCTGCTTTCCCACCAGAGAAGTTTGAGGCTGGACCTCCTAAGGTGACAAGCATGCCAGTCTGGACTTGGGCCTGCCTGGCACCGTGCAACCACTCCTGGATACACTGCGTTCTTCCAGGAGCCCTCTCCCTCAGAGGGGCTAAAGGCCCAGAGGTGCCCCATTTCCCCAGACCTGGAGGACCAGCATGGTCTGGGGGCCTTACTTGTGACCCACAGGCTCTGCTGCCCACACCCCAGGGTGTCCGCTGTTTCTGTTCTCCTCAGCCCAGGGCCTGGGGTCAAGGTGTAGCCCCTTCCTCTCTCCCTCACCACAGCCAGCCTCTCCATCACAGAGCAAGCAAGCCAAGTCCAGGGCTCACAGCCTGCCCTGAATCGCTATTTCTTGGATGGATAATGACAGTGCGCCATTACTGAGCACGCTTGCACTTTCTTAAGTACTTTACCTGCATCTTCTCTTTGAATCTTCCCAGGGATCCTATGAAACAAATACTCTTCTTCCAATTTGACAGATGCGAGCCTCCCCAATCAGTGACAGAGCAGGGAAACCAACCGCCAGCAGCCTGACTGGAGAGCAGCCGCTTCATCATCTTGTGAGGGTGAATGAACAAGGGAGGGAATGGTTTCCCTGTTCCTCTTCACTCTTCCCCAAGGCCCCTGCTGTGCCCTTCCTTAATTCTGGGTTTGCTCTGGCCCCCAGGCCCCAGCTCCCCAACCCTGTATCTCTGGGGGTCCAACTCAGTGGTTCTGCACACCCGGCCCCAGCCCGGGCTCCTGTACCCACCCCCATCCCCTCTCCCCTCCTGAGAGCCCCGCCCCCGTGGGCCGCCGACCTGCAGGTAATCCCCTCCCCCTTCGTCCCCCCGCAGCTCCAGCGCCTTCCGATTAGCCCAGTCTCCGATCTCTTCGGCTGGGAACAGCCACCCCCCCCCGCCCCTTCCCCCACTCTGCTCCCTCGTGGGGAGCCCCGCTCCCAGGCCGGGCCGTCCCATTCAAGGCTCCTTCCTCCATTGTCCCCGCCTGCCACTAACGCGGGCCATTAGCATTTCTAAAGCCCACTTCTCCTGGTCTCCACTTTGGTCTCAGCCAAAAAGGGTATCACTTTGAGACAGGATTTTGGGGAAAGGGTGCTCCCTAGGCTGCTAAAACAGCTTCCCTTTATGCCCTCAACACTCCAGGCCTCAGTCTGTTTGCCTATAAAATGGGGAGAATTGCAATCCCACATTTCAGGCTTAGGACACCTGGAATTTCTCAGTTCGAGAGTGTTTGAGAAATGAAGCGGCCTCCTGGGACCGCAGTACAACTGCCTGTTCCTTCCCCTGGGTTTCTCTGGCCCTACCAGTCTGGACCCTCTATTTCCCAGCCACTTCCCAGGGGAGAGACAGAGTTTTGTTAAAACTGGTTTTCCCTGCGCTAACCCAAGCGGCCTTTGTTAAGGCCCTGGCAGGACGGGGCATGAATGAGGGTGACTTCGTTTGCCCTGGCATCTGAAACCTGCCTGAGTAACTTGGGTGGAGAGACAGCGCCACCCAGTGGCTCCATGGGCTCTAAGCTAGTCTTCTTGGGAGTGGGTCCTCATATACCTGGCTTCACGGCCCCCAGGAGGCATCTCAGCAGAGAAACCCTCTCTACTTGGGGGATTTCATTCGCATTGGTTTAGCTGCTTCAGATCCAAGGCTAAATAAAGAACCAGAGGTTAGAGCCCCAACCTGCTCAGCTCAGCTGCGGCCCCGCCCCCATCATTCCTCTGGGCTGACAATGGCCCTTACTCTAGACTCTCTGGCCAATGACCAGTACTTTCCCCTGCCTGGCCTTCACTTTTCTCCATCTGGAAAATGGCAGAATATTCCCTCGCCACCTTCTGCTTTTCCTGGTTGGCTGAGGAAATTTATGGGATAGCAGAGGTGGTGGGTTTGACAGCCAGTCTTCCAAGACAGTTGGCCACTTGGACCCCAAGAATGGGCCCTGGCCCCATCCATCCTTCCCAGACCAAATCCCTAGCCTCAGTGCCTTCCCAGAGATCCATCAACTGCTGACCAACCCCCTAAGAATACCAGGAAAATGGGACCCACTCCTTCCCAATGCCTACCTTCTTTGGTTCTTACGTGCTGTTTCTACCCTCTTCCTGCTTCCTCTCTTCTCCCCCTGCTTGTTCCCCTGTGGCCACAGGATGCCTGTATTTCTCTTCAAGCTTAGTAGGGAGCAAAATGAGGCAAGAGTAACCCCTGTCTCCAATTAAAGTCCACCACCCATCCCATTCCCCTCTTGGGTTCCTTCTGAAGCTAGTCTGGCTGAAGCAGGCGATGAAGGTAGAGGGGACCAACAATCAGCCCCAGAGACCTGGGGTGCTCTGTCTCCATCCTCCCTCCTGGCCTACTCCCATGAGCCCTCCCTCTGTGCAGATAAGGCAATGGGCTCCAAAGTGAAGTTGCTCAGTCATGTCTGACTCTTTGCGACCCCATGGACTGCAGCCTACCAGGCTCCTTTGTCCATGGGATTTTTCCAGGCAAGAGTACTGGAGTGGGTTGCCATTTCCTCCTCCACAGGATCTTCCCAACCCAGGGATTGAACCCAGGTCTCCCGCATTGCAGGCAGACGCTTTACCGTCTGAGCCACCAGGGAAGCCCAATGGGCTCCAAGGTCCCTCTGATTTGGGGAGAGAGAGTAGGTGGATTGGGCCCCTAGTGTGTTGTGTCTGGAGTCGGCTAAAGCTTCTGGAAGAACCAGACTGATGGAGAGAGCAGGAGATAGGAAGAAGCTTGGTCAAGAATGACGGAGCAGAGGGTGCTCAGCTCCAGTATACAGTGTGGCCTCTAAGCATGGTCTAACCTGGACTTTCTCCCAGTCAGAAGGAGATGGAAAGAGCTGACACGTGGATCAGCAATACAGACAGCAGGGTTCTTCTGGTTTGGGCCTTTTTATCTCTTCTCTGAGGAACTGTAGGGGTTTCTAGGACCAATGGCTATGAATGTGGTATGCTGTGTTCAAAGGGCAAAGGCAACCCCCATCCCGAAACAGTTCTACTTGATCTGTTATTTTTTGTTATAGTTCCAGATGAGATTTTGTTTAGAAAAATTATTCTGCCACTGGAAATAAAAAGTTTAAAAAACCCTGACTTGATGCAGCTTTACAGTTTACAAAGGGGGAAATTGAGGCCCAGAAGGGTAAACTGAGCATAGGACCCTATACCCAGACAGTCTCCAATAAACATTTTAGAAAGAGCTATTGAATATCATGACATTTTCAAATAATTTTAAAGCATAACCAAGTTCACTTTCATGATACAAGACCTGCCGCCTTTTCAAACTATCTAAAAAAGATGTTGCATGGGCAGAAACAAAGAAAGTTGGGAATTTCTCAAATGTTAGGAATTACTTAAAAGCATAGCAAACTCACATAATTTAAGTGTAAGCAAAGGGGTAATTCATACAATTGTCCTTACCTGCTATCTAAGCCAGGAAGTATGCATGTTCTTGAGTAAATTTTAGTTAATTTCTGTCATGGGTTTAACATTAGCTGCTGATGTTTGCCATGAAGGAAAAAGTGAAAAAGGAAAAACTTTCTCTTGCTTTGAGGTTGAAATGCGAAAGGTGCTGTCATGAACACAAAGGTACATTCACACCTCCAGGGGTGGTTTGGTTCTGGGGGGCCCCTTATTGTCTCTGAGCCATGACTGGGGTATTTGAGGCCCTCTCTCAGACTTCTGTGGACCATTATGCACTACAGAGCAAAGCCTGCCAACGCACAGTGGCACAGATTCTGGGTCGTCCTCTGTAGATGATCTTCAGGCATGTTGTAAACCCAAGCCACTTTCTCTCTCTGGGAGTGAATGGGCTTGCTATCAGGAAAGTAATCAAATGTTAGGAGCTGCTTGACCAGGACATAATGATCAGGAGACACCATCTACCAAAAATGGGATTGTGTGTTCCAGAGGCAAATAGAAACAATTGGTAGGTTAGGCCTGGGTTTGAATTATCCATATCACTGCTTTGCCCCACCCTCCCAGCCTACCTCCCTACATGCTCAGTATGGATAAACAAAAAGAGCTTTCTGCTATTGACTCATTGCATGTGACTTCAGGTAAACCTTTTTCCTCTCTGACACCCAGTCTCTTCATTTCTCTTGTAAAAAGAAGTTTCAGAGTAGACCATCTATTGAGAAAGTTAAAAGACTACCCAAAGAATGGGAGAAAATATTTTCTAATCATATATCTGATAAGAGTCTGTGCTTTGCTCAGTCGTGTCTGACTCTTTGCGACCCTATGGAGTATAGCCTGACAGGCTCCTCTGTCCATGGGATTTTCCTGGCAAGATCACTGGAGTGGGTTGCCATTTCTGCCTCCAAGGGATCTTTCTGACCCAGGTATCGAAACTGTGTCTCCTACGTCTCCTGTACTGCAGGCAGATTCTTTACCACTGAGACACTGGGGAAGCCCAATAAGAGTCTAGCATCCAGAATGCATAAAGAAGTCTTAAAAGCTCAAGAAGTAAAGAGATAAATCACCCAGTCAAAAAACAGACAAGTTGGAAGAAGTAGGTATTTTTCCAAAAAAAAATATACAAATGACCATTAACCCTTGAAGAGATGCATGCATGCTAAGTCACTTCAGTTGTGTCCAACTGTTTGCGACCCTATGGACTGTAGCCCCCAAGGCTCCTCTGTCCATGGGATTCTCCAGGCAAAAATACTGGAGTGGGTTGCCATGCCCTTCTCCAGAGGATCTTCCTGACCCAGAGATCGAACCCATGTCTCTTACATCTCCTGCATTGGCAAGCGGGTTCTTTACCACTAGTGCCACCTGGGAAGCCCCCGTAGTCATGAAGGGAATACAAATCAAAACTACAAGATGTCACTTCATATCAGCTAAGATGGCTAGAATTAAAATTAAATTAACTGGGGAAATAACAAGTGTTGGTGAGGATGTATAAAAATTGGAATGCTTGTTCTCTGCTGGTGGGAATGTGAAATGGTACACTCACTATAGAAAACAGTCTATCAGCTCCTGAAAAAGTTAGACATAGAGTTACCATGTGACCAAGCAATTCCACTCCTAGGTACATACCCAAGAGAAATGAAAATACATGTCCACAAAAAAACTTGTACATGAAGGTTAATAGCAAAGGTATTCATAATACCCCAAAATGTGGAAGTGACCCTAAAGTCTATCAGCTGGTGAATAGCTTGACAAAATGTTGTATATCCAGACAATGGAATACCATTTGGGAATAGAAAGGAATGAAGCATGATACATAGGCTGCAACATAGATGAATATTGAAAACCTAAGTAAAAGGCCAAATACAAAAGGGCACATTTTGTATGATTCCATTTATTTGAAGTGTCCAAAATAGGCCTATCCACAGAGACAGAAGACAGATTAGTGATTGATGGGGGCTGAGGGTAAGGCATGTTTGGGAGTGACTGCTAGTGGGTACAAGGTTTCTTTGGGGGTGATGAAAATGCCCTGGAATTAGTGGTGATAGTGGCACATACTAAAAACCACAGAACTGTACATTTTAAAAGGGTGAATTTTAAGGTATGTGAATTATATCTCAATTTTTTAAAAAAGAGTGAACTATAGCAATAGTTTACAAATTTGGCTAAATCACAACTACTCTAGAAGCAATCCACCTTCTGGTGATTCCAGGCCTGAAAGTCTGTATGTTTTATATGCCCCTGGGATGGTTCAGATGTAGCCAGGTTTTGGAACCACTCTCCTAGCTCTAACATTCTGGGTCCCTGCCTGTGTCTCTAATGAGAGGTACCTGTAAACAGTTGCACACAGCCCCTTTCTCTGTGGGAGCTGGCCCCTTCTCGGGTTCTGCACACCCTGAAACAACCAGACCTCACACCCCAAGAAGGACCTGTTGCATTAGCCCCAGAAACAGACCCTTCTTGTGCTCCTGAGGCTGCAGGGTGGTTTCTGACCTCTGAGGCGGGGCTGCTGGTGTTGGCCTTCCCAGGTGTGGGAGCCTCCTTGCCCCTCCTCCTCCTCTCCCTCCAGGGCCTCCTTCAGCAAGGCCTTAGAGCCATTGCTATCTGCTCCAGGGGCGCCAACATCAGGCCTGCCTGACTGGCCATGTGGTAAAAGAACACAAACCCCACTGGGGAGTCTGGTAGGGGAGGAGGCCACAGGGATGACCCTCAGGTGCCTGGGAAACCACATGCCTAGGGCATTTTGGCTCTGGTGCCTGGACCAGATTCTGAGGAGAGAGCTCTTAGAGAGGCAGTCCAGGCCCAGTCTTCAGCAGATGAGTGGTTCTGGTCCCCTTCAGGGTGTGTGAAGACAGGAGAGTGTGTGAAGACAGGTGGGTATATGAAGACAGGAGTGTGTGCACAGGCCTAGTGAGGCCTAGTGAGGCCCTAGGCTCAGCTGTGAGCCAAGATACTAGGGCCTTGCTCATAGTTTCTCCTTGCCTACCTTTTCTCCTCCAAGCTCATATTCTTTCCTCACAGTATCTATAACAAAATAACATTCCTCCCACCCCACCGATTGAGGGCCAACCTTATGATGGGCCCAATGCAAAATGCTTTGAGAAACTTTCCTTCATTCCATCCTCACAACAGCCTTAGTACTCTTCTCACTTTACATGAGGAACAAGGAATTCAAAGCTTAGTTATTCACTTGATTAGTATTTTTTGGACACTTATTATATGCCAGGCACTATGCCAGGTGCTGGGTCTACAGAAAAGAATGAGGTCCAGCCCCTCTTGGAGACTACACTCTATCTCTAAGCAGGAAAGGAGATTTCTAGAAAGAAGTCAAGCTGGGAAAGCAAACCAGATCCACTTGAGTCTATAAGCCCTCCTCTTTCAGACTGCCCAACCTTGGCCAGATGTTCCCTCCCTGGTTCCCTCCCATGTTCCCTCCATGCATCATAAGACTTCCCAGGACTGCCCTGTGGCTGCGTCTTTCTAGGCATGTAAGAAGGGAGCATACAAGACTTAACAAATATCAGTTGTCCACATGCCACCATCATGAATTTTTCTATCATCCCACCCCACCTGTTTCATTATTTAGTTGTTATTTTTCCTTAAGTGGACTCACTTCTGAAAAATGAACTTTAGTATTTTCCTCAGTGTCATACTCAGCAATGCTATGTATGAAATCATTTGTGGTATGCTAGTTACATATTCGGAGAAGGCAATGGCACCCCACTCCAGTACTCTTGCCTGGAGAATCCCATGGACAGAGGGGCCTGGTAGGTTGCAGTCCATGGGGTCGTTAAGAGTCGGGCACGACTGAGCAACTTCACTTTCACTTTTCACTTTTTGCATTGGAGAAGGAAATGGCAACCCACTCCAGTGTTCTTGCCTGGAGAATCCCAGGGACAGAGGAGCTTAGTAGGCTGCCATCTATGGGGCACACAGAGTCGGACACGACTGAAGCGACTTAGCAGCGGCAGCAGCAGTTACATATTCTCCTAAAAAACGTTAAAATTAATACATCACTTCAGTTCAGTTCAGTTAGTCGCTCAGTCATGTCTGACGCTTTGTGACCCCATGGACTGCAGCACGCCAGGCCTCCCTGTCCATCACTAACTCCCAGAGTTTACTCAAACTCATGTCCAATGAGTCTGTTATGCCATCCAACCATCTCATCCTCTGTCATCCCCTTCTTCTCCAACCTTCAATCTTTTCCAGCATCAGGGTCTTCTCAAATGAGTCAGCTCTTCACATCAGGTGGCCAAAGTATTGGAGTTTCAGCTTCAACATCAGTCCTTCCAATGAACACTAAGGACTGATCACCTTTAGGATGAACTGGTTGGATCTGCTTGCAGTCCAAGGGACTCTCAAGAGTCTTCTCCAACACCACAGTTCAAAAACATCAATTCTTCTGTGCTCAGCTTTCTTTATAGTCCAACTCTCACGTCCATATATGACTACTGGAAAAACCATATCCTTGACTAGATGGACCTTTGTTGACAAAGTAATGTCTCTACTTTATAATATGCTGTCTAGGCTGGTCATAACTTTCCTTCCAAGGAGTAAGCGTCTTTAATTTCATGGCTGCAGTCACCATCTGCAGTGATTTTGGAGCCACAAAAAATAAAGTCTGCCACTGTTTCCACTGTTTCCCCATCTATTTGCCATGAAGTCATGGGACCAGATGCCATGATCTTAGTTGAGTATTGAGCTTTAAGCCAACTTTTTCACTATCCTCTTTCACTTTCATCAAAAGGCTCTTTAGTTCTTCACTTTCTGCCGTAAGGGTGGTGTCATCTGCATCTCTGAGGTTACTGATATTTCTCCCGGCAATCTTGATTCCAGCTTGTGCTTCCTCCAGCCCAGCGTTTCTCATGATGTACTCTGCATATAAGTTAAACAAGCAGGGTGACAATATACAGCCTTGACGTACTCCTTTTCCTATTTGGAACCAGTCTGTGGTTCCATGTCCAGTTCTAACTGTTGCTTCCTGACCTGCATACAGATTTCTCAAGAGGCAGGTCAGGTGGTCTGGTATTTCATCTCTTAAGAATTTTCCACTGTTTATCGCAATCCACACAAAGGCTTTGGCATAGTCAATTAAGCAGAAATAGATGTTTTTCTGGAACTCTCTTGCTTTTTTGATGATCCAGCGGATGTTGGCAATTTGATCTCTGGTTCCTCTGCCTTTTCTAAAACCAGCTTGAACATCTGGAAGTTCACGGTTCACATACTGTTGAAGCCTGACTTGGAGAATTTTGAGCATTACTTTACTAGCATGTGAGATGAGTGCAATTGTTCAGTAGTTTGAGCATTCTTTGGTATTGCCTTTCTTTGGGATTGGAATGAAAACTGACCTTTTCCAGTCCTGTGGCCACTGCTGAGTTTTCCAAATTTGCTGGCATACTGAGTGCAGCACTTTCACAGCATCGTCTTTCAGGATTTGAAATAGCTCAACTGGAATTTCATCACCTCCACTAGCTTTGTTCATAGTGATGCTTCCTAATGCCCACTTCACATTCCAGGATGTCTGCCTCTAGGTAAGTGATCACACCATCATAATCATCTGGGTTGTGAAGATCCCTTTTGTATAGTTCCTCTGTGTATTCTTGCCACCTCTTAATATCTTCTGCTTCTGTTAGGTCCCTACCATTTCTGTCCTTTGTTGAGCCCATCTTTGTATGAAATGTTCCCTTGGTATCTCTAATTTTCTTGAAGAGATCTCTAGTCTTTCCCATTCTATTGTTTTCCTCTATTTCTTTGCACTGATCACTGAGGAAGGCTTTCTTATCTCTCCTTGCTATTCTTTGGAACTCTGCATTCAAATGGGTATATCTTTCCTTTTCTCCTTTGCTTTTCACTTCTCTTCTTTTCACAGCTATCTGTAAGGCCTCCTCAGACAGCCATTTTGCTTTTTTGCATTTCTTTTTCTTAGGGATGATCTTGATCCCTGTCTCCTGTACAATGTCACAAACCTCGGTCTATAGTTCATCAGGCACTCTGTCTATCAGATGTAGTTCTTTAAATCTATTTCTCACTTCCACTGTATAATTGTAAGGGATTTGATTTAGGTCATACCTGAATGGTCTAGTGGGACTTCCCTGGTGGCTCAGAGGTTAAAGCGTCTGCCCACAGTGTGGGAGACCTGGGTTCGATCCCTGGTTCGGGAAGATCCCCTGGAGAAGAAAATGGCAACCCACTCCAGTATTCTTGCCTGGAGAATCCCATGGGCGGAGGAGCCTGGTGGGCTACAGTCCACGGGGTTGCAAAGAGTCGGACATGACTGAGCAACTTCACTTTCACTTTCACTTTGAATGGTCTAGTGGTTTTCCCTACTTTCTTCAATAAGTCTGAAGTTGGCAATAATGAGTTCATGATCTGAACCACAGTCAGCTCCCGGACTTGTTTTTGCTGATCACTATTGACATATAAATCTTTGTTTAAGGCCACTTAAAATCCTGTCAACAACCTGCAAGATAAGTACTATACTTTGGAGAAACACATGAAGAGAAAGAAAGTATAACTCCTCTGGAGAAGCTTGGAGATATACCTGCATGGAGACTGCCTTTGTTGCAAAGTTGCCTTGGTAATCCTGCTTTGGGCTAGACCCTGAGTCTTTAAGGCCCAGAAATGGATCCAGTTGAAGGCTTTGTCTGTTATTCCAAAAGAGCAAGGAGGAAGTGCAGTTGACAAGATGGTGGAAGGTCCCACACTCTGCCAGGTGACTCCTCAAGACGTTCACTCCCCATAATCTCCAGCCAGGTCATTCCCCTCACAGAATGTTGGAGACAAAGAGTGAAGGATATGGGTCTCCAGGCTAACTAAAGTAGTCAGAATTTGGACAGCAAAGCTTCTGGATGTTACAGAAATCCTGGGGAGGCCTTTGAGTTCTCTCAGTGTTCAGGTCAAGGCTCACTATATCTGGGAAAGGCAGGGATCCTGGATCCCAGTGGCTGAATGATCCTGGGTAACTTTATCATGTCTCAAATGGGAAATGAGAGCCTTCTTCACAGACTGGTTGTGAGGGTTAAGTGAGACAAGAATGTATGAGTGGGCTTTGGTGATGACCCATCCAAACGTTTTCATTTTGTGGTCATGACTTTTCAACAAATTCAGTAAACATGCTTTGTCCACTTTGGTGCACAAAGCATCATTCCACACCCTGTTGGGGAGGGGAGCAATACACATGGAGGGGTGTGAATGAGTACAATGAAGTCCCTACAGTCTAGGAGTGGAAGCAGGCAAACAGTTGGATTTAACCTATGAAATGGCCAATCATTTTGGACTCACAACCCAATACTACCTCTGATATCAGGCAAAGTGAAATAAATACAAATGGAAATGGAGGAGGGAGTGATTTTCTCTCACTGGAAAAATTATGGAGGGTTTCCATGAGGAAATGACTTTTAACTGAGCCTTGAAGGATGCGTTGGATTGTAATCAGCTGCAATCCAAGGAGAAAGGCCTTGCAAGCTAACAGCAGGGAGAGTGGCAACAATGGCACAAGGGTGAGGTCGGGGGCAGCCTGTTTGGGGATGAGGTGGCCTGGGTACCTGGGCAAATGCTCTGCTGGGACAGCTTGGTAGGACAATTATGGAGGGTCTGAGTTGCTGGCCTCACCTTCACCAGGGAGTTGGCAGCTGCTTATTAGCAAACAAGGGACATGGTCATTTCTTTCTGCTTAGTGGGGCAGGTGGCATGAAGTGGAGCAGCAGCCTTCTCACCTTGCAACTAAAGGCTTCTCCTGGCAGCAGGAGAAATTGTAATCAGCCAAAAGAAAGAATTTTCTGCCAGTGAGCTATGGGAAACTGTTCCAGAATGTCCAAGGAAAGTTGAAGAATCTCTTCCCCTGGAGACCTTGAAAGCAGGAGAAGTTCTCATCTGTCTGGTTTTAGAAGAATTCTGCCCAGAGGCAGGGGCCCGAACTAGATAACCCATTTGGGTTCTTTCCAATCTGCAGCCTGGGTGATCTCATTGTTCCCTCTTCCTCTGGATGGGGTTGCCTCGCCCCACCTCAGTCTCATTGGGATTATTCCTGTTGTTAGAGATCTCCCAGGCCCCCAAAGCCACAGCTTTTCCGCTTGGTGACTCATGACCTCGTCAGCAAGATCATGCCAGTGTCTAGCCTCCATCCTCCTTGCTGTCAGCTTGAGTAAGCTTAGCCTTTCTCTTTGTAGCCTCCTTTGACGGTGAGGAAACATAGGTTATTACCCTTATATAGCCAAGACTTTCCACAGTCAGACCTAATGCCAACGTTCTCTCACCTCTGAAGAGAGTCAGGGCCTCATGGATAGAATAGGTTTTAGAGTTGAAGGGCCTAGGTTTGAGTTTTGATTAGTTGTATGACCTCAGGCAAGTCATTTAAGGACAGAGATTAAGTCAACTAACACTTGTGGAGCACTTGCTATATACTCAAATACTGTTGAATGAATCAAATGCAGGTATCTTCCTTATTTTATGGGTAGGAAAACTGAGGTTCTAAGAGGTAAAGTTTCTTGCTCACTGTTACACAACTAGTTAAGTAATAAAGCTGGAAATGGAACTCAGGCCTCACAGATTCCCAAAGGTGTGCCTTTTCCACACTCTGTGGTGCTACTTCTTGCTTCATCACTCAACCTGTTCTGTCATCTGTAAAATGGGGCTTATCCTCTCTGCCCCACAGAGATATTGGGGGGATTAAAAATATACATACTGTATGTGGAAGTGATGTGGAAGACAAAAAGTGCTGGGCAGACACTAGATAATTATGTCTCAATCCCTGATCAATTCTCTGCACTTCTGCCAACATCTTTGGGAAGCTATTTCTGAGGGCAGCAGGCAGAGTTGGCCTCTCCTTTCCACTATCGCTGGAGGATGGAAGAGACGTCTCTTCTTACTGAAGTAAAGAACTAGAGAACTCTAGCGCTTATTGCTGGAGAAGGCAATGGCAACCCACTCCAGTATTCTTGTCTGGAGAATCCCAGGGATGGGGGAGCCTGGTGGGCTGCCGTCTATGGGGTCGCACAGAATCGGATACGACTGAAGCGACTTAGCAGCAGCAGCAGCAGCAGCTCTTATTGCACTGGGTCGAATTCTTTCTTTAGCATGTTTGCCTCCCTAATTCAACTGTAAGCTTCTCCAGGGCACAGTCCTGACTTCAATAGTACTCAGCTAGTGTTACTGTTGTTGTTCAGTCACTCAGTAGTGTCCAAATAATGCAGTGACTTGCCCTCACAAACCTGTTCCTTCTCTGTCACTGGTCCAGTCTCCATCCTCCCTACTCAGAGCCCAGCTTCCTAACTGGGCCACCCACCACTGGCCTCCCAATCCCATAGTCACATGTTGACCTTGGCCGGCTGGCATTCAGTCCTCAGCATGTGACACTCAGCATCATTCTACCAGGAATGCCCTTCCCTACAATATCCTCTTGTCAAAGTGCATATTTGTCTTGTTCGTGAAGCTTTCCCTGACCACCCACCTTGTCCAAAACTAAGGGTGATCTCATTTTCCCATGAGCTCCCATTGCATAGAGTGGGTACCATTTATAAGACTTCTTAATATCTTCTACCTTCTCAGACAGTTATGTGCATCCTACTATGTGACCTGGGGTAAGTCCTTACTCCTGATATGGGCCTCAGCCTCCAATCTATGCATATGTGTCCCACGACCCTTCCAACTCTGCCATTCTGTGACCTGGCTTTTTTGGGGTTCTGGGAGAACAAGACACAAAAGAGCCCCTGTTGGGGCCTTCAACTCTTAATAGCACGTGCCCAGCTCCCAGGCCTGAAAATCAGCTGCTCAGATATTACAAGCTAATTGACTTGCTTAATAAAGGGATAAATAAATATCTACTTAACATGATTACTGTCAGAGGCCTGAGCTACAGAACCTTTCCATGCTGGGGTTTTATTGCAGGAGAAGCTAATTAGTTCTAATTAGTTAACTCCCAGGTGCTTAAGGCAGAGGCAGGGGAGAGGAGGGTGTGAGGGAGTGGAAGGCAGGTGGGGAAAAGGGAGGAGAAGGTGTTCTATACTCCCCTCTCTCAGATGCTTACTTGCCACAGCCAGGCTCAGGACTCATCAGGAAGCCCAGGCGTAGTGACACCTCAGGCACCTCACCCATCTGGGATGAGGGAATGAAGCTCCTTGAGAACCTACGATGGGCTGGGCACCGTAACAAGCCTGTTCTCTGCATGATCTTGTTTGATCCTTGCAATGACCTGCAGAGGCAAGAACTCTTCATTGTCCTGTTTTCTAGATGGGGAAACTGAGATGCACAGAAGTTAAGCCCCTTGTCTGAGCTCACACCACAGGGAAGCAGCGGAGCCAGGACTGGATCTGATTGCAAGGCCAGGGTTGCTGTCTTTGGCCTCTTTTACGCCTCCAGGTGACAGCCCCAGAGGGCTCGTGCTGCTCAGAAAGGAATTTGGATAGGCGGTGACCTCCCTTCACTGTGGTACTCATCCAAGAGGTCTTCCTGGATAGGCCAAACCAGACACAGCCAGAGCTGGCAGGGTACTGAAGAGCTAGTCATCATTTGATTCAAGAACTCCTCCTCCTTTGATTCAGGTCAAAGCTCTGGGCTGGAAATCCTGCATGACTCAGATCCCCGCCCACAAGGAACTCACATTCAAGGGAAGTGTATGAACATTTGGATAGCAAGTTATTTAACTGTTAAAAATATACATGAGGAGATACAGCTCTCTTCTATTGCATAATTTCTCTGCTTAGAGAAAAATTTTCCCAGGCTTTGAGGGCCTAAGTCAGAGAATCAGGGTCTCCTTCTGGGACACCACTTGCAGTGTAGGAAAGAGCATGGACTCTCGCGTTGGATTTGAATCGAGGATCTGCCACTCATTAATTGTATGATCTTGGTCATATCCCTCTGCCTCTCTCTGTCTGGCCCACCCCCTCCTGGACCTAGCTTCACAACACTTACCTGCACACACTATCTCCTAACTGGCTTCCCTGCTTCTCTGGAACCCATTCCTCACGCTGCAGCCAGAATGAGCTGCTGCCTCATGTAATAACCCCACTATAAGTCCTTCAAAGTCTTCACCATGGCCTGCGAGGCTTCCATGATCTCTGGCTTCATTTCAGGCCACACTCTCTCACTCACCAAACTCTGCCACACTGGTCTTCTTAACGTTTTAGAAATCCAATCTCATTTCTACCTCTGGACCTTTGTACCCGTTGTTCTGGCCACCTCAGTGTTCTGACCCCAACCACTTGCATTGCTGGCCTCTTCTCATTCTTAAACATCACCTCCTCAGGGACATTTTCCCTTTAACCCTATCTCTAACAGCAGTAGCCCCTTTGTTCTCAATTTTAATACCTCTTGTTTCTATCCAGATACCACAATTTGTAATTTTGTTAATTCACTTTAAAATGTGTTCTTCGTCCCACTCAGATAATAAGCATCATTAGGTCAATGACTTTGTCACTGCCACTGTGTCTTAAACAGCACTTGACACATAGTAGGTGCTCAATATAGACTTGGTACAGATGGAGGGGTGGGTGCTTGGAGCAGTGAATGAATGGCCACTTCTTAAAGCTGTTGTGAGGATTAAATGAGCTGATGCATGTTAAATGTCTGGCATAGAGCCCAGCAAAGAGCCCAGCTCAATAGCTGAGTTGAATCTGCACGTGGCTGGCACCCAGCTATTCCCTGAGCCATCCCCACCTTAGTCAGCTAGTACTCCATCCCACCATCCTGCAAGGCCCAGCTCCTACTGCCCTGGAAACAAACCCGTTCTCACCCACAGGCAGTGGTGTGCTAGAGTCGAGTGCCACTTATTAACAATCCAGGAATTTTACAAGCAGATTGTTAAACCATCAGTAGCTTCAGAGCGGCCACGGAGGGAGTATTTACACCACAGAAATTGACAAATAGTACAAATCGCACCCCCAGCATGCAAAGAGCCAGTTGACCAGTACACCATCACTAGGCTTCTCTCCTGCTGCTCACCCTGTCAGAGTGCCCTGACTGAGTTCAGCCTGCCAGGCTTCGAGGTTCAGATCAAGCACTGACTCCCCCCGAAAGCCGTGAAGCCTCCCTTATCTCACCTCTGCTGACAGCCTCAGTGCCACAGTTGAGGGTATCTAAGTCAGTGTCTCTGTATATTGATTTTTGTCTTCTTTTTCTCCAAGTAACATGGAAATCTTATCCCCGAAGCTTACTTTTAAAAAACTGCAAAAGCAAGGGCATGGTTGATACACTTATTTCTTCTAGTCCCTCAGGGTGCCTAGCACAAGATTGGGGACTGGAGAGGTTTCGGTAAAGTGTTTACAGCAGCAAGTGTTCAATGACAGATGAGTTTGGATAAAGAAGATGCGGTAGGGACTTCTCTTGTGGTCCAGTGGCTGAGACTCCATGCTCTCAATGCAAGGGGCTCATGTTCAATCCTTGGTCAGGGAACTGGATCCCACATGCTGCAACTAAAACCTGGTGCAGTCAAATAAAGAAAATAAAAGTTGTTTTTTTTTTTAAAGAAGATGTGGTACATGTATACAGTGTAATATTAGCCATAAGAAAGAATGATATAATGCCATTTGCAGCAACGTGGATGGACCTAGAGATTATCATACTGAGTGAAGTAAGTCAGACAAAGACAAATATCATATGATATCGCTTATATGTGGAATCTGAAAAATAAAATGATCAAATGAGCTTATTTACAAAACAGAAAAAGACTCACAGACATAGAAAACAAACTTATGGTTACCAAAGGGGAAAGGGGAGTAGGATAAATTAGGAGTTTGGGATTAATATATACACACCACTATATATAAAATAAGTAAACAACAAGGACTTACTGTATAGCCCAGGGAAATAAACTCAGTATCTTGTAAAAAACCTATATTGTAAAAGAATCTGAAGAAGAAAATATGTGTGTAATACATATATATTGTATATAATACATATATGTGTGTGTAATACATATATGTATACATATGTATGACTGAATCAGCTTGCTGTACACCTGAAACTAACACAACATTGTAAATCAACTATGTTTCAATAAAAATTAAGAAAAAAAGGTGACTCAGCAGCAAGCTGATAGAGTGGCAGGAGTCTAGAAAAGAGAAACAGGAGCCCTGCTTTTGGCAGAGCTCAGCCATTGACTTGCAGTGTGACCTCAATCCAGTCTCTTTACCTTTCCAGGCCTCAGCTTATCTATCAAAAATGATGTTGATGATTTTTTAAGCTTCCTTCAGACTTCAAGTTTTCAAGGACTTGTTCATTGACTGATATGCGTTTAAGTGTTCATTATTTGATGCAAAAGCTATTCCTGAAGTTGCTCAGTCGTGTCCGACTCTTTGCAACCCCATGGACTGTAGCCTACCAGGCTCCTCCGTCCATGGGATTCTCCAGGCAAGAATACTGGAGTGGGTTGCCATTAGGTATTTTCAAAGAAACAATTACTGGCATCCCTTCCACCATGTTCACCACAAGAGAAGACTTAGGAGGGCCTTTAGGACCATTGAACCCAAAGCATTATTATCCATTCTGCAGATAATGACAGCTAGGATTTACCAAGCTCTTGTGATATGCCAGGTAGTATTCTAAACACTTGACATTGATTAACCAGTTTAACCATCACAACAACACTAGAAAGGTAGATACTATTATCAGTGTCCATTTTACAGATGGAGAAGTCAAGGTTCAGAGAAGTAAAACAACTTTCCCAAGTCACACAGTTAGGAAGTAATAGAATCGAGGCTTGAACTAGGCAGTCTGATTCTAAATCCCATACACCTGACCACTGTGCTGTGCTCCTTTATACAACTTCTCAGAGGAAATAGCTGCCCTTCAAAGGCCCTGGAGCCCCCAGACAAACAGCTAGCTTTCCCACCTACACCCCAACAGGTCCCATTGTAGTGCAAGCTTTGCCAATAGGCAGAATGCCTTAGAGGAAATGTCACATCTGGTTTCCTCCACCTCCCAGCTGTGTGACTCTGGGTAGGTCCCTCTGCCTCTCTGAGCCTAAGTTGTCTCATCTATGTCATACAAGGCTGTTGTGAGAATTAAGAGGGGGGAAATTAGTAGGTAATGATTGTCTCTGTGTATTAATATTTAAATTTGCATTAAATTACCTCTTCTCATTCTTCTAGAGAGAAATTATTTTTCCCATTTTACAGAGTGAAAATATCCTCAGAAAGGGTAATAATTTCCTCAAAGCCTTGCTGTTAGATGGGACAGAAAACAGGATTAAAAAGACTCCAAGTTATTTTCATTTAAATAAGTTGTTTTTTTTTAATTTTAGAACAGTTTAAGATTTACAGAAAACATTTAGAAGACTGTATGGAGTTTCCATATATATGTACCCAATTTACCCATCTTACATTAGTGTGGTACATTTGTCACAATTAATGAATTAGTATTAAAGTCAGATTTCCTTAGTTTTAACCTAGTCCTTTATTCATTCAAGAATTCCATTCAGGACACTGCGTTATATCTAATCATCATGTCTCCTTAACTCTTCTGGTCTATGGTTGTTTCTTAGACTCTTCCTTGTTTTTAATGACCTTCACAGTTTTTAGGAGTGTTGGTAAGGTACTTTGTAGACTGTCCCTCAATCAGGATTTGTCTGATGTCTTTCTCATGATTAGACTAGAGTTAAGGGTTTAGGGGAGGAAGTGCTCTTCTTATCACATCATATGAAGAGTATATGCTCTTAGCATGACTTATCACTGTTGATGTTTACGGTGATCACCTGGCTGAGGTATGTTTGTCAGGTCTCTCCACTGTAATGTTACTCTGGTTTTCAGCCCTTTCCACATTGTACCCTTTGGAAGAAAGTTGCTATGCACAGCCCACACTTAAGGTGTGTGGAATGGGGAGATAAGCGTTGCCTCCTTGTGGGAAGAGGATCAACATAAATCATTTGCAATTCTTCTACACAGGAGATTTGCCTCTTCTCCTGTATTTATTTATTTATATTTTCATTCATTCATTCAACCACTTATTTCTACCACTATAGACTCATGGATGGTCTTCCCAGGTGGTTCTAGTGGTAAAGAACCCACCTGCCAATGCAGGAGACTTAAGAGACACGGGTTTAATCCTTGGGTAAGGAAGATCCCCTGGAGGAGAGTATGGCAACCCACTCGGATATTCTTGCTTGGAAAATCCCATGGACAGAGGAGTCTGGAGGGCTACAGTCCATAGGGTCACAAAGAGTTGGACATGACTGAAGGGACTTAGCATGCATGCACATAGATTCATGGATATTGGTTATTATACTTTGGGTTATAATCTGATACTACATTATTTATCCTATTGCTCAAATTGATTCAGCTTTAGCCTTTGGGAGCTCTTTCAGTTGGCTCCTGTGTCCCTCTGACCTATCATTGTGAGTTTTATCTTTTTGGCATTTCCTTCCTCTCTGTATGTTTATCTACAAGATGTTCCAGGCTCATCTCATTTATTTCCTGCGCCAGCCCTAGAATCAACCACTACTGTGAAGAACTCTGGTTCCTTTATTGGAAAATGGTATTACAAACCAAGATCCAGGCACTGGGTGTATTCATTGCTCTTGGACCCTCTCAACTAACAGAGTAAGAAGATGTATGTGCGTATGCTAACTAGTGTATGTACACATATCAGTAAGTGCTCTGTGTAACTATTTGTACCCATATTAAGCTAAACATGAGTTTACACTCATGTCTCCCATTCTAATCCATTACTATATGGACTACTCTAGCCTTTTCCTTACTTATTTGTATACTCACACTCCAACAGTGAGTAACCTGGCTCCTGCCATTCACTATCTGACTTCATGCTCTTTTATAGCCTTCCTCCCTTACTCCTTCCAGGTTCCCAAGGCCTACCTGGTAGCTGCCATGGGGAGTAGCTATGTTCATCTCTCCTGGGCTATGGGTGGTCCTAGGTGGTGGTGGTGCTTTTACAGCCTGGGAAACTCTTGCCATCAGTCTCTCCCTGGTTTGGTTTCCACAGGCAGCCCTCAGAGTAGCCTCCTCTGGTCATTCTGAGGGCCTGGGAGGGTTTCCCCAAGTACCTCTCTGTGGGTGACTGAGCCTTTAGACCTGCAGGAAATCATTGCTGGTGTGACAGCAGCCCCTCCTCCAACTGCCTGGTATGCTAACCTCACTGTCTCATCCCCTACCATTCTTCCCCTTAGCCAGCCACTGGGTTTTCTTGCTGAGCCCTGCTCAGCCTCACAGTTCCTGGTCAGTGGGCTGGAATGACATGTGGTAGAGGATGCAGAGAAAATTGGAATTCCAGGCATGAGCAACATACCGCATGGAGAGGCTAAGGCTCCTTTGGCCAGAGTTCAGATTAGTCCAGCTCAGTGGCTGTCACCTTGGAGCAGTACGCTCTAGACCCCACACAAGCAGGCCCCTTACCCCAGCCCATGCCTCAGGAGACCCTGTGCTTTGGAGGGCATTCCTCTGAATGTGCTAATGTCCCCTCTGGTGCTGAGTTCCAGCCAGAGCCAGCACTTCCTCCCAGGTAGAGTGCTCTGAGCACAAACATGAACCCAAGTAGGCCCCAGTCCCTGTTTCTCCTCTTTGGGAAACTCTCTGGCTGTACCATGTGTGGGGTCAACCAGATGCCCTGATCTCCTAGACTCACATCTATGGTGTCTTTCTGGGACACTGGAGCTAAATTGGCACAATATTTTTTTCACAAGACCCTGGGAGAGATTAGGTTGCCAGAATGTTGCTAACATGCTAATTTGGGGTAAGTTGAATTGTTTATATAACAGGGGCTTTACACTCATATACACACACACAAATATATGTCTAGTTATTATATAAACATACATATCCCCTTTCCCCTCCTGAGGGCTTATATACTCTAGGGCAGCCCTTCCTTAGAGTTTATGGAGTTAAAAGCACAGAATGTCCAAGCCAGAAGAGTTTTGAAGCCATTTAGCCCAAGGCATTCCTGGTATATATGCGTCACCCCTCCCCCACCTCCATTTGCCCCAGAATCTGCTCTGGGTCTGTCTGAACCTGGAGTTGCTGGGGATGGAGAGAGGAATAAGTCTCTGTCATTGTCTTCCAGAGCCTCCCAGTCTAATGGGAGATGCAGGTACAGAAACTGTCACTTTGAGTACAATTAAAAGAATAACCACAGAAACTAATAAAAATAAATGAAAAAAAAAAAAAGACAACACACACACACACACAAAAAGAATAACCACAGTAATAATAAGAGTTGCCACTTATTTAGCCCTTACTGTGGGCCAGGCACTGCCCTCCATGCTTTGCACACATCGGCTTGTTACTTGCTCTCAATGAGCTCATGAAGCAGGTGCTTCCCTATATTCCGACCTATAGAAGAGGCAACTGAGGTTCAGAGATGTAAAGCAGTGTATGTGTGATAGCCCAGAGTGCCCTTCAGCTCTGTCTGGCTCCCCAGCCTGAGTCCTTTCACACTCTCAGGCCTCAAGCCTGAAGAAATGGAGGCCAAGTGGACTAAGGTTACTTGCCCAGAAAGAAAGGACTTGAATCCAGTGCTGTCTGCCCTCAGCCCTGTGGGGAAGCCGCTGCGTTTTGACAGAAAGTCAGTGGCATGTGTCCACAGTCCTGGCTCTCCTCTCCTGTCATGGTCTCATCTCCTGGCACGGCCCCAGCCCCAGCCTGAGCCGGGCCAGCCATGTGGCTAGCACATCTCCCTTTCAACTCTGCCAGGCCTGCAGCTGGCCCACCGCTTGCGTGCCCCCTCCAGGGCCCAGCCCTCTCTCCTCGGTCAACGACGCAGCCCTCCTTCCGTTCAGCATTCCTGCCAGCTGGTGTGTGAGCCCTGTGCAAGGAGGCTGGGTTGCCATGGCAGCCGGGGAGGGCTGGTGGGAGTGGGGGGGGGGCCACTGTGGTGCAGAGCTCCTGACCTCCCTAGGAAGGGAGGCTGTGGCCCTGGGCCTGGTAAGTGCTTTGGCAGGTCACCTTAGAAGGCCTGCCCCCACCCCACCCTGGCTCTCTGCCCCCACCGGGTGTGCTTTAAGAGCTTTCACCACACAGAGAAAGGGATGAGCTGGGGAGAAAAAATGCCCAGGCCCTTCAGAGCTCAAGCCCAATATAGCAGAACTAATTTGAAATGTCACTTAGGGCAGTCTCATTCCCAGCCAGCGAAAAGCTGGTTTATTTACATAGTCGGCAGTGGCAGGAGGCCAAGAAACCTGCCATGCCAGGGTGTAGGGGATGGGTGGCTGGGAGCCCTCGCTGTGGCCCCTTGGCCTGGACCTTGCTCAGAACCACCATCTGGAAACCCCTCTGGGCAGAAGGGCCAGATCCCACGGACCCCACGCATGCCTCCCTCACTCCAGCCAGTATCCCCCTACCCCTCAGGGCCCCAGGTCAGAGCAGGAACTTCTAGTGACTGCCTTGGCACCAGTTCTGTGCCAGGCACTCTGCTGCACATTTGACATGGTTTTCTCCTTGAAACTTTGCCAAGCTCTGAGAGGAGGAGTGATTATCCCCACGTCACAAGTGAGGAAACTGAGGTGGGGAAGGAGGCATGACTTTCTAGGGGTTAGATAGCCAGGAAGTGGCAGTTGGGATTCAAATCAAGGTCAGTCTGGCTCCTGAGTGCATGCTTCTCCTCTCCCACCCCTGTACCCCTCATATCCATACCCTGTATCTTCATTTCTTGGCTTCTGCCAACCACTACCCAAGACATGGCCTGTGAGAGCCACTGGGCCTGTAAGTTGATTGCCAATGGCCTTTTTCAGCTCAGCCCCTATGGGCCCTACCAGTGAGCCACTGGTCTGGGGACTGACAGGCCTGGGGCCGGTCAGGGTGGGTTCAGGCCCCCAGCAAGAGAATGGAGTCTGTTCCTGGTGCCCACCTTTGTGCTTCAGTCAGGAAGACACAATTTTGTGGCTGAGAGGGGACACAGAGAACTGATAGTCCTGTCTGTACTTCATTCTATTATGTACTAAACTTGTTCTTGTTGTTTGTTTTTGGCTGTTGAGTAGCTCAGTCATGTCCAACTCTTTGCGACCACATGGACTGCAGCACGCCAGGTTTCCCTGTCCATCACCAACTCCCAGAGCTTCTCAAACTCATGTCCATAGAGTCGCTCATGCCATACAACATTCTTATCTTCTGTCGCTCCCTTCTCCTCCCGCCTTCAATCTTTCCCAGCATCAGGGTACTGAGCATCTATTATGTGCCTGGAACTGTGCTGGGTGGGAGGGGGTACAAGGGCAAGAAAGACATAGTCTCTGTCCTCACAGAACATTTAGTCACATTCCACAATAATAACACAACAAGGGCTAACATCAAGTGGTCTATGCCAGGCACTATTTTAAGCAGTAGATTCATCTATGTAACCCCCTTTGTGAGGCTATGAGGTAGTACTGTTATTATTCCCCATCTCCCAGATGAGGAAACAGAGCCATTGAGAGGGAAAAATATCTTGTCCAAAGTCACACAATTAGCAAGTAACAAAGGTGGGGTTTGAAACCAGGCAGACCGCCTTCAGAACCCAGAGTCTCAACCCAGCATTATCTAGAATAAAAGGAAGAGGACTGAACACTGCAAGGAGAAGTGTCAGAAGTAGACAGAAAACAGGTCTGCCAAGGTCATTTTGGTGGGCAAGCTTGGAAAGATTTTGCCAACTGGAGACCCTCCCCATGCATTTCTCTAGAGGGAAGGAGCTCAAGGGTGGCCCAAGCTACCCTCAGAGAAGTCAACCCACTCTATCAGATTTTGTCTCTGTTTTTCTTAGGTTTCCTGATCTGGTTGATTGCTAGAACCCAAAGGCTCAGTCAGCCAGGGGTTAATGCTCTGAGGGGCCCACTGGAGAAGGGCCTGCTCTCCGTGCCAGGGCCCTGGGGAGAGGATGTGACTGGAATCAGCTGGGAATCATTAAGAATGCTGGCGAGGCAGACTGAGGTGGGGAGGGGTGTGGAGAAGGCCCAGAACACAAGGCCAGGGTGTGGTAGGTGGCCAGCTAGCAGGCTCTGAGCTGAGGGGGCAACCACAGGGTCAGACAAGGAGTGGGAGCTGCTTGGCCCAAAGTGGAGACCCTGCTCTCTAAGTGATCCTCTCTGAGGCTGCAGATGAAGGGAGCAAACATCTGGAGAGAAGGCTCAGACTGGAAATGGAGACTTGAGCTGGTGGGTGGAGGAGGGGATTGGTTGTCTTTTAAGACCCAGGCTCCTTGGAGAGTTGGTAAACCCTCATCCACACTCTGCTTCGCTGTGTGCCCTTCTAGGATTTTCCAAAGCAGCCCAGAGGGGAAGAGAGACCTTAGTGGCACTAAGAGCTAACCTGCTCCCTCCCCCTGGCCCCAGTCCTATCCCAGCACCCACCAGCTGTACATTTCCCTCAACAGAAAGGAGCACATAGGACCTGCCTTTGCAAATGCCATGAGCTCTGGAGAATTTTATCCACTAAGTGCTTCTTGACCTAGAAATCCAAGGAGGAGTGGGCAGGGGAGTGGCTGCTGTGTGGGCAGGAGGCCCAGCCAAGCTTCCCAGGCAGTTGGCTCAGAGCTGGCACTGAGGCTGCCTTGGGGAAAGGGGGCAGAGGAGCTGGCATGTTGGTGGCAAAGCTGCTGACATTGGGGGCCCGATTTGGGGAGGAGGGGGAAGCTCAGATCCTGCTTGAGCTAAACTAGAGCTTCAGTAGGTTCCACAGAGCCAGGGGGATGGTGGGACATGTCACCAGAGGCTGCCGATAACTGGGAGAGGCTCCACAGAAGATTGGGCTTCCCTGGTGGCTCAGCTGGTAAAGAATCTGCCTGCAACATGGGAGACCTGGGTTTGATCCCTGGGTTGGGGAGATCCCCTGGAGAAGGGAAAGGCTACCCACTCCAGTATTCTGGCCTGGAGAATTCCATGGACTATTCATGGGATCACAAAGAGTCAGACACAACTGAGTGACTTTCACAGAAGATTGATCCCGATCTAGGGTTCCTCTAACTTACTTGGCTATTGGTCCCCAGGACCTCTGAGCACCTGTGGGACAGGCACTCTTCAGTCCATGCTGAGACCCCCCCCCCCAATGACATCTCAGCTGGCCTTGAAAAAACAGTTGGTCAGCAGAAGGGAAAAAACACTTTGGAAAGCCAAAGCCCAAGTGAGCTGGGAGTGAGCTGGGGGAACGTGACTGGAGCTACCTTGAAGGTTCTCAGAAATGTCATCTAGTTGCCTCCTAGCCTGACAGAGAGATTCTCCAGGTCCCGTCTCCTTGAACTCCATTCCCCTACCCCAGGTCTCTCCTTACAGTCCTCCAGTGACCCTCCATTCTCCCCAATGCTCTCCACCTGCCCCTTCTCTCCTGCTACCTCCTTGCACATGAAGTCTTCCAACATCGATGTTCAGATGCTACATCAAAGTGCAAAGTACAAGTTCCCATCCCTAGCCTGTCATCCCCGGAATAGGTGGCCGGGAGCTGGTGGGGTCCCTGTGAGCCCTGTGTGGGCAGGGCAGATACACCCTTACGGGTTTCTCTGCCTCAGCAGAGGGTTGCCAGCTTGGGCTACCGCAGGGGAGACAGGTGCAGAGAAGAAGGGGGGCCAGTTGGACAGGGTGGAGCTGCTCAGCTGTACCCCAGCTCCCAACAGCCTCGGCAGTGAAGGCCATCTGGCCCACTGAGGCACTTACAGAAAAACACATGGGCATGGAGCAGGGTGCCACTGAGCACAGGCTGTAGCAGAAAGCAGATGGGCTCAGGTTCCCCTTCCTTTGCATTCTTCTCCTTCAGCTTCTCACAGAACAACTCTTGCTGGCCCCGATCCTAAGTTCCAGGTAAGCACTGGGCACCAGCAGTAATTGCCAGAACCCTCCGGTTTTCTCCATCCCTGGGTCTGCCCTTCAGAATCCCCACTGGCTGCCCATCTGGGAGTCAGGACGGGCTCCACACTCCCCCTTCCCTACGTCCACATCAATCAACCACTGAGTCACCAACCCTTGCCCATTTCAACTCCTTAACCTCGCTCCTATTTTTCTTGTTTTGTGCCTTTCACTACCACTTCCCTAGTCATCAAAAAACCAACAACACTACCTACCTTTTACTAAAAGCCTCAGATATGCCAGATTCTGAACTCAATATTTACATGTATTTGCCTCCGTTAATCTTCCCACCAACAACTCTCTGGCAGCTGTCCTCTTATTGACTACATTTTATAGATGAGAGAAACTGAATCCCAGAGCCGTGAAGTCCCTTGTTCGATGACATACACTTAGTACAGGGCAGAGCTGGGAGTCCAACTTGGGCAGTCTGCTTCCAAAACACAGGCACACCCAGACTCACTGTGCTCTGCTGCCCTCTTTCTTTCCTCCCAGCAGCCCCACCTCTCTCTCACCAGCTGCCAGAGTGGTTTCTCCAAAGCCCAGCGCCAACCATGTCTGTTTGTCTCCTGGTGCAGTGCCCTATTCTGGCTTTCATTAAAGCATCCACCCATCCCTCCTCACTGCCATTGTGCTAGCCCAGGCTGCTGGCATCTCTGGCCTCCCAACTTCTCCATTCAGCTATCAGCTGCTTGAGAGCAGGGGCTGGTGTGTCTTGTTCACCAGCAAAGTGCCCCCTGAACACAGATGGCACCAGGAAAACATTCACTGTGTCAACGGATGAAAGAATGGCCCCCTGCCTCCCGTCAGATCCCTGCCAGTGCATTCTCCATGCTACTGTCAGAGTAATCTTTCCCGGAACAACCCCGAGCATGTCACTGCTCTGCTCTGAACACATCCCTGACAAATTTGATCCCCAGATTCTACTTCTAGGAATTTATCCTATCACTAGACACACACAGATATACACACACACACACAAGGAATGACATCCACACAGAGTATTCATTGCAGCCTTGTTTCTAATTGCAAATGATTGAAAATAACCTAAATGTCCATCAGTTAGAGCCTCTAATGCTTGTGAGATGAGGAAGCACTTTAGCGGCTGACATGAAACAGCCTCCAAGGCGTAATTGGTGGAAAGAAAAGTACAGAAGAGGGGCTGTGATAACATTTATACAAAACAAAAAAGGGAAAATACATAAATATATTTGCTATATATGTTAACCTATTTGCCTTTAAAATTTTGGACTGCATGAATATATTGTCTACCCCCAAAATGTAAACCTTAGTGTTTAAAATATAATCATGTAAGGTGAGGGTGGGATGTTGCGAAAGAATAGCATGTATATTATCTATGGTGAAACAGGTCACCAGCCCAGGTGGGATGCATGAGACAAGTGCTCGAGCCTGGTGCACTGGGAAGACCCAGAGGAATCGGGTGGAGAGGGAGGTGGGAGGGGGGATCGGGATGGGGAATACGTGTAAATCTATTGCTGATTCATGTCAATGTATGACAAAACCCACTGAAAAAATAAATAAATAAATAAATAAATAATAAAATAAATAAAATAAAATATAATCATGTAAACCACAAATAATACAAATTATAAGCAAACAAACAAAACAGAGTCTCCTATAAGTTATACACCCAAATTTGCCCATGCTGTTTCCTCAACCTAAATTGTGCTTCCTCTGCTTTCTAGCTTCTAAATGTCTGCATCTGGGCTGTCCACTATGGTGGCCACAAGCTGCATGTGGGTTTTAAGCACTTGCAATGTGATTAGTCCAAATTGAGATATGCTGTAAGTATTCAAATACACACCAGAATTTGAAGATTCAATGTGAAAAAAGAGTGTTAAATATCTCCATAATTTTCTCTATTGATTATATGTTGAGTTAATATTTTATTTTTTATTGAAGTATAGTTGATTTACAATGTTTCAGATATATAGCAAAGTGATTCAATTTTATATATATGCTATATATACATATATTCCTTTTTGTGATTCTTAACCATTATAAGTTATCACAACATATTGAATATAGCTTTCTGTACTATACTGTAGGTCTTTTTTCTTTATTTATTTTATATATAGTAGTGTGTATCTACTACCACACAATTGCACTCATCCCACACGCTAGTAAAGTAATGCTCAAAATTCTCCAAGCCAGGCTTCAGCAATACGCAAACCGTGAACTTCTAGATGTTCAAGTTGGTTTTAGAAAAGGCAGAGGAACCAGAGATCAAATTGCCAACATCTGCTGGATCATCGAATAAGAAAGAGTGTTCCAGAAAAACATCTATTCCTGCTTTATTGACTATGCCAAAGCCTTTGACTGTGTGGATCAAAATAAACTGTGGAAAATTCTGAAAGAGATGGGAATACCAGACCACCTGACCTGCCTCTTGAGAAATCTGTATGCAGGTCAAGAAGCAACAGTTAGAACTGGACATGGAATAACAGACTGGTTCCAAATAGGTAAAGGAGCACGTCAAGGCTGTATATTGTCACCCTGCTTCTGTGAATCCTCACAATGAGGTAGGCGTTACTGTCCCAGTTTACAGGTATGGAGCATGAGGCTCAGAGAGGTGATTTACCCATATAAGTTAAATAACTTATATGCAGAGTACATCAAGAGAAACGCTGGGCTGGAAGAAGCACAAGCTGGAATCAAGATTGCCGGGAGAAATATCAGTAACCTCAGAGATGCAGATGACACCACCCTTATGGCCGAAAGTGAAGAACTAAAGAGCCTTTTGATGAAAGTGAAAGAGGATAGTGAAAAAGTTGGCTTAAAGCTCAACATTCAGAAAACTAAGATCATGCAACCAGTCCCATCACTTCATGGCAAACAGATGGGGAAACAGTGGCTGACTTTATTTTTTTTTGGACTCCAGAATCACTGCAGATGGTGACTGCAGCCATGAAATTAAAAGACGCTTACTCCTTGGAAGGAAAGTTATGACCAACCTAGACAGCATACTAAAAAGCAGAGACATTACTTTGTCAACAAAGGTCTGCCTAGTCAAGGCTATGGTTTTTCCAGTGGTCATGTATGGATGTGAGAGTTGGACTATAAAGAAAACTAAGCGCCGAAGAATTGATACTATTGAACCGTGGTATTGGAGAAGACTCTTGAGAGTCCCTTGGACTGCAAGCAGATCCAACCAGTCCATCCTAAAAGAGATCAGTCCTGGGTGTTCATTGGAAGGACTGATGTTGAAGCTGAACTCCAATACTTTGGCCATCTGATGTGAAGAGTTGACTCGTTTGAAAAGACCCTGATGCTGGGAAAGATTGAAGGCAGAAGGAAAAGGGGATGACAGGGGATGAGATGGTTGGATGGCATCACCGACTCAATGGAGATGAGTTTGAGTAAACTCTGGGAGTTGGTAATGGACAGGGAGGCCTGGCATGCTACCGTTCATGGGGTCGCAGAGTCGGACACGACTGAGCGACTGAACTGAACTGAGTGTATATTTGTTAATTCCCAATTTATCCCCTCCCCACTTTCCCCTTTGGTAATGTTTGTTTTATAAGTCTGTGATTCTGTTCCTGTTATGTAAACATTTGTATCACTTTTTTTAGATTCTGCATGTAAGTGGTACAATATTCGTCTTTGTATGACTTATTTCACTTAGTATGATCATCTCTAGGTTCATCCAAGTTGCTGCAAATGGCATTATTTCATTCTTTTGATACGTATATACATATCACGTCTTCTTTATCCATTCCTCTGTTGATGGACATTTAGGTTGCTTCCAGGTTTGGCTATTATAAATAGCGCTGCTATGAACATTGGGGTGCATGTATCTTTTTAAATTAGCGATTTCATCTTTTCCTGATATATGCCCAGGAGTGGGATTACCGGGTCATATGGTAGCTCTATTTTTAGTGTTTTAAGGAATTTCCATGCTGTTCTCCATAGTGGTTACACCCATTTACATTCCCACCAATAGTGTAAGAGTGATACAATATTTTAGATATATTGGTTTAGAGAAAATACATTATTCAAATGAACTTCACCAGCTTCTTTTTTCCTTTTTTAATGCAGTTACCAGACAATTCAAAATCACATATGTGGCTCACCTTTGTGGCTTGCAAGATATTTCTATTGAACAGCGCTAGTCTAAATTCCAGGGACGGGGGAGCCTGGTGGTTTGCCATCTGTGGGGTCGCACAGTTGGACACGACTGAAGCAACTTAGCAGCAGCAGCAGTCTAAATTCCATCAGCTCTTCCAGGGTACTTTGAAGGCCACCTTTTCTGCTAAGTTCTCCTTGATTCCCTTCTTGGAATCCCTTTTTCTGCTACCTGCCTCACAGTATCACTGAGCACGGGCTAGCAGGCATCTGTGTCTGCCTCACCCATTCAGCGGCATGTAAGCCCTCGGGGGAACAGGCCCAGTTGCCTTCCTATTTGCAGCCTTCAGAGTCTTTACTGGCCAAGCCCAGAGCTGGGCACAAGCAACAGCTCAGCTGGTTCAGCTTAGATGAACTGAAATGCAACCAGGGTAGGCATGGAGAAGCTGGCAGGACAGCCCCAGAGGTCCACCCAGGACCAAAAGCCCAAGCGCAAGCAGCAGAGGCCACTTCTTTTAAGATTATCTCCTCCACCCCACTGCCTCAGGGCCCAACTGTTCAGCTCCCAGCTCCTAGAGAGGCAGAAAGGGCAGGGACTATTGCAGAGGAAGCTTGGGGTTTCAGTTGCAGGTGCAGAGGCCCAGGGAAAGGGTGCTTATTTGCATAAGTTATGAGTATTAGCCTGTATAGTGGGGATGTTACATAAGCAGGATCTGGAGTAAGAGAGCTGAGTTCAAATTCTAGCTCTCCCTTGTGAAAACACTAAAACCATTGAATTGTACTCTTTAAATGAATGAATTGTGATGTGTGAATTATACTTCTATAAAGTGGTTATATCCATTTATAAGCTGTAGAACCAGGAGCAAATAGCTTCACCTCTCTGTGCCTTAAGTTTTACATTGATAGGAGGAGATGATAATTATAGTACCTATCTCACGGAGCTGCTGTTAGAATTAAATGAGCAAATGCATGTGAAGTATTTCATGGTATGCCCATAGTAAGTGCTTATTAAATGTCAGTTTCTATTATTCCTGTGTACCAAGCCCTGTGCTAATCTTGTCACATACAGTATTTCATTTGGCTCTCACAACAAGCTCAAATTAGCATGCGTGTATTACCAGCTGCATTTAGTCAAGAGAAGCCCTGTGTTGATGTCTATTGGCAGAGCTAGAATTGGACCCCTGAGTTCCTGCCCCTTCCCACTTTGACATGGCTCTCTGCTCACAGGAATTTGGCCACCTGTGGGCAGAAATCTCAAGCAGGCCTCTCCTGAATACCAGCAAGGTCTGAGGAGATGTGAGAGGCCTTCCTCTAGGATATGTGTCTTTGTATCTGCGACCAACGCAGCAGGGGACCTCCAGACAGCTCTTAGGACTGGAGCTGATCCAGGACTAAGGCAACCATAGAGCAAAAACCATAGCAGCCGTAGCCATCGGGCATACTGGTTAAGAGCACTCATGGGTTTCTTGATCATCTATGGGATCCCAGGAGCTGCTTTAGGTGATTCTCTATGTCTTGTTTCTGTGAATCCTCACAATGAGGTAGGCGTTACTGCCCCAGTTTACAGGTATGGAGCATGAGGCTCAGAGAGGTGATTTACCCATAACAGAGCCAGGAATCAAACTCCATTCATTAACCAACTCATTTATTCATATTTCTTCACTCATTCATTCATCATCTATTAGGTGCTGGGGATACAAATGTGAATTAATTTCTGTTATGGGAAAAATGTTGAGGTAGAACTGAGGAGGGAGGAATACAGTGACAGCTGGGAGGTGTGTGTGTGTGTGAGTGTGAAGTGTGTGGTGTGGGGATACTGGCAGGCAATGAATGTCTCCCAGACAAAGCGTTTGGTGAAGAATAGATACAGTTTCACTGGGGTGCAGAAGTGAAAAGGTGAAGACATTTAGGGGAGGAATAGCTCATGAAAATTGGGAAGACCCAGCAGAATGTGGGTGTTTATGGGTGGTGAGATGGCACATAGTGGGGCTCGTGGAGGACATGGGGGCTGATGTGAGAGGTGAATCTGCAGCCTGTGCCTTAAAGGTCTTGTGGGCCAGCTCAAGGGGTCTGGACTTGATTTGCTGAGCCTGAGGAGCCACTGAGGGTTTTCAGCAAACATGGTCCATTGGTTTTATAGGAAGCCCTACAATCCGGTTCAAAGGACTTTCTTCAGGGCTCAGCTGGTAAAGACTCTGCCTGCAATGCAGGAGACCCTGGTTCGATTCTTGGGTGGCGAAGTTCCACTGGAGAAGGGATAGGCTACCCACTCCAGTATCCTTGGGCTTCCCTTGTGGTTCAGCTGGTAAAGAATCTGCCTGCAATGCAGGAATCCTGGGTTCAATCCCTGGGTTGGGAAGATCCCCTGGAGAAGAGAAAGGCTACCCACTCCAATATTCTGACCTAGAGAATTTCATGGACTATATAGTCCTTGGGGTTGCAAAGAGTTGGACACGACTGAGCGACTTTCAGTCGTTACTAGTCACTAGGGTAGAGGGCAGATCAGAGAGGCTGGCCTGGGGACAGGCACCCACACCAAAGGCATCTGGAATAAGTCAGGGAAGAGATGACAGATAAACTCCAGCCATAGCCCTCAGGAACAAAAACGCAGGGACAAATCTCCCAAGACTTGTTAGGTGGTAGATTTGAACGGAATGATTCAGTGCAGTGGATGGGTGGGGATTGAGGATGATTGCCAGGCTCTGTCTTGGGCAACTGGGTAGATGAGGTTCCAAGGCTCTGAGGCAGGAGCAGAGGAAACAAACATGGGGCAGGTTGCGTTGAAGGTCATTTAGTTCTAAAAAGGCTGCATTTGGGGCCCAGCTGTGA